>NC_090929.1:25624860-25927891 GCF_040938575.1 Ambystoma mexicanum | reverse complement strand
TCGTCAGTTTGATGAAGCATGCACCTGAGGTACTGTTCCAACGTTTGATTTGTGCGTTCTGTTTGCCCATCAGTTTGTGGGTGATAACTAGTGGACAAACGTATCTCCATCTGAGCCATCTTGCAGCATCTTTTCCAGAATTCAGAGACAAATTGACTTCCCCGATCAGACACCACAATGGAAGGAAAGCCATGCAGCCTTACAATGTTCTCCAAAAATACCTTGGCTAGGACCGATGCAGTAGGCAATCCTTTCAATGCCACAAAGTGTGCCATCTTAGAAAATAGATCCACCACCACCAGTATGGTGTCAAATCCTCCACGGTTGGGTAAGTCTGTAATAAAATCTAGGGAGAGTGTATGCCAAGGAAGAGGCGGAACTTCCAACGGTTTGAGAAGACCGGCAGGTTTCATTTTCTGTGATTTATTTTGAGCACAAACTCCACAGGTCTTGATGAATTGAATTACATCCTTACGCCAAGTTGGCCACCAATACGATCTCTTGATTCTTTCGAATGTTTTAGTGACTCCCGGATGTCCTTCCATCAGTGCACCATGGTAGTCTGTGATCACTTGCTCTTGTAGCTTTTGAGTGGGCAAGAATAGTCGCCCCTTATAAAAGGGCAATTCATCCTGTACGTAACATTGTTCCTTTTCGGATTCCCATTTTTGCAATTCTGCAGTATTGATATTGGCTTTGATTTCAACTCTCAATTTTTCAAATAATGGATCTGTAACATCCATGACTCCTAGCACTTTGTCAACTGGAATTATCTCCACCGGAGTTGTGGCACTGTAAGCTTCTTCTCCCTTACCGATTCGGGACAGCGCGTCGGCCTTTCCATTACGGATACCAGGCCGAAATGTGATAACAAAGTCGTACTCGGCAAAGAAAAGAGCCCATCTCAACTGACGCGAAGATTGTGCCTTTGCTGAACGCAAGTACTGCAGATTCCGATGATCTGTGAAAATGGTAACTGTGTGCCTAGCCCCAAGCAGATAATGTCTCCATTCCTTCAATGCACACTTGATCGCCAACAACTCCTTATCGGTGACTGTATAATTCAATTCCGCTGCTGAGAACTTTTTTGACCAAAAGGCCACTGGATGTAATTCGTGCGAGAGAGGGTCACGCTGCGACAAGACTGCGCCCATGGCGACGTTGGATGCGTCGGTCTCTACCACAAAGGGAAGATCCAACTTAGGATGTTGAAGGACAGGAGCTGCAGTGAATTTCTCTTTAAGTTTCTGGAAGGCCTCACCCGCCTCATTTGTCCAAACAAAGGTCTTATTCTTTCGCAGCAACGACGTGATAGGATGAACCAGCTGAGAAAAATCAGACACAAATCGTCGATAAAAGTTAGCGAACCCCAAGAAACTTTGAACTCCTTTAACTGATGTTGGAGCTGGCCAGGATAGAATTGCGTCAACCTTTCTGTTGTCCATTTTCACTCCTTCCGAAGACAATATGAATCCCAAAAATTCCACCTCTGGAACATGGAAATGACATTTCTCCAATTTCACATACAAGAAGTTTTCCTCGAGGATTTGAAGAACAGAAGTTACATGTTTGACATGTTCCCGGGGGTCGGCAGAAAAAATCAGGATGTCATCCACATATATCACAACACAGATATCCAAAAGCTCCCGAAAAATGTCATTCATGAATGACTGAAAGGCTGCTGGAGCGTTACATAACCCAAAGGGCATAACCTGATATTCGAAGAGTCCATAACGTGTGCGAAAGGCAGTCTTCCATTCATCTCCAGGTTTAATACGAACGAGATGGTATGCCCCACGAAGGTCTAGTTTGGTGAAGATCCTGACTCCTTTCACCTGGTCCAGCAACGTGGAAATCAGAGGCAAGGGGTATCGGTTCTTTATAGTGATTTGATTTAGGGCCCTGTAATCGATGCAGGTTCTTAGGTCTCCTTCCTTTTTGGGCACGAAGAACAAAGGCGATGCTGCTGGGGACTTGGATGGTCGAATAAATCCGTTGGCTAAATACTGATCCAGATACGTTTTCAAATGGAGATTTTCCTTTTCAGTTAATGCATAAATTCGATGGCACGGAAGTTGGGCTCCTGGAACCAGATCTATTTGGCAATCATAAGGTCTATGAGGGGGCAGGACCTCAGCTTGCTTCTCCTCCTGAAAAACATCCTGGAACCGTTGATATTCATAGGGCAACAACCCTATGAGACCCAGCGTGACTTCTGGCGCGTTCGGCTGTAGTTTCTTTTCCTGAGCATGTTCTGTCCCATTACAAGTTTCTTTACACTCTGAACCAAACACCACAGTTCTTGCACGCCAATCAATGACAGGATTATGTCTTTCTAGCCAAGGAATTCCTAGGATGATCTGGAATTGTGGCGCCTGAATAAGGTCAAAGGAAATCTCCTCCTTGTGTTCCCCCAGGCAGAGCATTATGATATCGTTAGTGCGTTGTGTAACTGGACCTGACACAAGGGGAGTGCCATCCACTCCAGAAACATTTTCTGCTTCCAACTTATCAGTTAAAGGGATGCCCAATCTGCTTGCCAGGTTTAAATCCATATAGTTGCCGATGGCCCCACAATCAATGTAAGCGTTTAGCGTGAATCTTTTTGTAGGACAATCCTGACTGAATAGGATAACTGGAATCACAAAGTGTGAGGTCGCTGAAACCTTCTTCACGCTCGACAAGCTGACCTCTATACTTGTCGGGCACTTAAGTTTTCCGGAGTTTGCTCCTTGTTTTCTTGACTAACACCGCCCAGCGGTTTTCGTGAAGGTTTCACAGGACAGTCCTTCAGGAAATGACCAGCCTTCCCGCAGTACAAACAGAGCTGTTGCTGCCGCCTCTTTTCTCTCTCAGCTTGGGAGATAGGACCACGAATGACACCCAGTTGCATAGGTTCGGCATGGTTCTCTGATGACACCCTTCCAGAAGTTTCCTTGGGGCGAACAAAATATGCCCGACTCTCTGGGCGACCTCGATCCATTCTCCGATCTTGAAGTCGGTGATCCAACTGGATGGTTAAGTCTATGAATTCGGCAATTCCTTCTGGGGGATTCACCACTTGTGCTAGGACATCCTTCAGCTCACCCCGCAACCCACAGTAAAACAAGGTAGTTCTTTTCTCTGAAGGCCAATTTGTTTCTGCAACAAGTCTATTGAAAGTGGCTACATATGCTAGCAAATCTTGATTACCCTGTCGAAGTGACAATAATTCATTATCTAATGCTTGTCCTTGGGTGTGGCGGGCAAAAAGTTTTTCTAGTTCGCATTGGAAGTTTTGAAAGTTTCTCAACACAGGATCATCTCTATTGACAAGAGGAACTGCCCAGTCAGCAGCATACCCACCCAGGTAAAACAACACAAAGGCCACCTTAGATTGGTCTGTGGGAAACGTTCCTGGCCTGCATAAGAAATGTAGCCTGCATTGATTCAAAAACACTGCAAACCTTTTTGGGTCTCCGAAAAAGCGTTCTGGGGGGGCCAAGGGAATATTTCCGGGTACGATTACTTGGACAGGAACTGATGGTGCAATTGGGGCTGAAGCTTGGGGGTTACCAGGAGGCAACGGAACCTGACCAGCTTGTGACTGCAATAATTGGCGGGCCAACTCCTCAGTTCTATCCCGGTTTACCACTAACTCTTTCCTCAGAGCATTAGTTTCGGAACGTGCTGCATGCACTTCCGCTCTCAATTCCCCCAACAATTGGGTCAACAGATCAACCTCAGGAGTTCCCATGATGTCCAGGCAGAGTATGTTTCAATGGCTTCGCGTTCTGTAACGCTTACCTGGACTCTGCGGGGACACTCACGATGGAACTACGTGACTCTGTTCTTCTCAATAGGTGTAGCTCCCAGTCCCTCCCTTCAACCATGCGAATGTGAGTTCCTAGGACAAACACAAGAGATTTCGAAGGATTTTGATTAGCACTTCTATGGAGTTTGACTAGTTCTACACTCTCATATGACACTACAGCCCCTTCTTTAATTACCTTAGGAATTAATGTTGTTAGCTCTCCATCCTGCGTCTGTGCAGGGGCGCAAGTTCTGAAGAGATGGAACCAGGATAACTGGACCGGACTACAGTGACTGGAATTAGGACTGGGAAATGTAGGAGTGCCTAGAGTGTGTGAGGAATTTCTACACCCACGCATTCATGGGCACCTAAACCAAAAAAACGAATTTACCTCAGGAAACGCACTCACAACCATATGTAAAGAACACAAGCCAAGCTAAAATCCTTCACTGAGGAACACTCAGTAGTTATGAAGCGCAACTCAGATCCATAAGTTACGCGCAACAATGTTCAGAAAACTAATTACAATGCAACGTAAATTTTCACTATAATCATGAAAAGACTTATGCTGCTTCACAGAATAGAGCAAAGATACTTGCGAAAACTTTTCTGACAGGAAACTTCTTAAATTATGAAAGTCGTTCCGTGACTGGAAAAATGACGGGGCGAAGGAGTGACAGGAGTTCCCAAAACGCCGACTGAGGAAAATACTATGACTGGAAATTGTAGGAATTGCAGGGAGCTCAGGGAAACTGGAACGGGCCAAAAAGGGAACCGGAATGACTGAAGGGAAAGAGTAACAGGTGGCGCTAAAACGTGACAGGACCTAAAGCGGGACAGCGGCAAGCGTTGACTGGATTCTTCCGAACGCGAAGCAGGGAATGCTCGAGGGGAGGGGCTTAAATAGGCTGAGAGAGAAAACAACTAGACCTACACTGCGCATTCTACCAGCATAAACCAGGCAGCCCTGTTGAGAGTTGGGAAGTACCGCCCATGACTAATACTGCTCTGAGTTGCTTTTTCTTAAACTCCACGAATGGTAGAGTGAAGACCAACTCTCTTTGGACGCAATTGTAGGAACCTTTGCTGTGATCATGACATTAGCTTTGGATGGTTGGAAATATTTGTGAAGCTGCTGTCTCCGGGTACAGGGTAGTTAGCTTTGGATGGTTGGAAATCTTGTGTAAAGCTGTGGTCTCCGGGTACAGGGTAGTTAGCTTTGGATGGTTGGAAATCTTGTGTGAAGCTGCTGTCTCCGGCTACAGGTAGTTAGCTTCGGATAGTTGGAAATGTTGTGCGAATCTGCTGTCTCCCGGCACAGCGTAGTTCGCTTTGGGTGGTTGGAAATGTTGTGTGAACCTGCTGTCTCCGGGTACAGGGTAGTTCGCTTTTGGATGGTTGGAAATCTTGTGTGAAGCTGCTGTCTCTGGGTACAGGGTAGTAACTTTGGATGGTTGGAAATCTTGTGTGAAGCTGCTGTCTCCGGGTACAGGGTGGTTCGCTTTGGATGGCTGGAAATGTTGTGCGAATCTGCTGTCTCCGGGCACAGGGTAGTTTGCTTTGGATGGTTCGAAATGTTGTGCGAAGCTGCTGTCTCCGGGTACCGGGTAGTTAGCTTTGGATGGTTGGAAATCTTTGTGAAGCTGCTGTCTCCGGGTACAGGGTAGTTAGCTTTGGATGGTTGGAAATCTTGTGTGCAGCTGTGGTCTCCGGGTACAGGGTAGTTAGCTTTGGATGGTTGGAAATCTTGTGTGAAGCTGCTGTCTCCGGGTACAGGTAGTTAGCTTCGGATGGTTGGAAATGTTGTGCGAATCTGCTGTCTCCAGGCGCAGCGTACTTCGCTTTGGGTGGTTGGAAATGTTGTGTGAACCTGCTGTCCCCGGGTACAGGGTAGTTAGCTTTGGATGGTTGGAAATCTTGTGTGAAGCTGCTGTCTCCGGGTACAGGGTAGTTCGCTTTGGATGGTTGGAAATCTTGTGTGAAGCTGCTGTCTCTGGGTATAGGGTAGTTAACTTTGGATGGATGGAAATATATTGTGAAGCTGCTGTCTCCGAGCACACAGTAGTTAGCTTTGGATGGTTGGAAATCTTGTGTAAAGCTACTGTCCCCAGGTACAGTGTAGTTAGTTTTGGATGGTTGGAAATGTGACATGAAGCTGCTGTCTCCGGGTACAGGTTAGTTAGCTTTGGATGTTTGGAAATCTTGTGAGAATCTGCTGTCTCCGGGTACAGGGTAGTTAGGTTTGGATGGTTGGAAATCTTGTGTGAAGCTGCTGTCTCTGGGTACAGGGTAGTTAACTTTGGATGGTTGGAAATCTTGTGTGAAGCTGCTGTCGCCGGGTACAGGGTAGTTCGCTTTGGATGGTTGTAAATATTGTGTGAAGGTGCTGTCTCTGGGTACAGGTAGTTAGCTTTGGATGGTTGGAAATGTTGTGCGAATCTGCTGTCTCCAGGCACAGGGTAGTTCGCTTTGGATGGCTGGAAATGTTGTGCGAATCTGCTGTCCCCGGGCACAGGGTAGTTTGCTTTGGATGGTTGGAAATATTGTGTGAAGGTGCTGTCTCTGGGTACAGGTAGTTAGCTTTGGATGGTTGGAAATGTTGTGCGAATCTGCTGTCTCCAGGCACAGGGTAGTTCGCTTTGGATGGTTGGAAATGTTGAGCGAATCTCCTGTCTACGGGCACAGGGTAGTTCACACAACATTTCCAACCATCCAAAGCTAAGCTACTGTCTCTGGGTACAGGGTAGTTAGCTTTGGATGGTTGGAAATCTTGTGTGACGCTGCACTCTCCGGGTACAGGGTAGTTAGCTTTGGATGGTTGGAAATATTGTGTGGAGCTACTGTCCCCGGGTACAGTGTTGTTAGTTTTGGATGGTTAGAAATGTTGCATGAAGCTGCAGTCTCCGGGTACAGGGTAGTTAGCTTTGGATGGTTGGAAATGTTGCGTGAAGCTGCTGTCTCTGGGTACAGGGTAGTTTGCTTTGGATGGTTGGAAATCTTGTGTGAAGCTGCTATCTCCGTGTACAGGGTAGTTCGCTTTGGATGTTTGGAAATGTTATGCGAAGCTGCTGTCTCCGGGTACCGGGTAGTTAGCTTTGGATGGTTGGAAATCTTGTGTGAAGCGGCTATCTCCGGGTACAGGGTAGTTCGCTTTGGATGGTTGGAAATCTTGTGTGAAGCTGCTGTCTTCGGGTACAGGGTAGTTTGCTTTGGATGGTTGGACATCTTGTGTGAAGCTGCTAATTCCGGGTACAGGGTAGTTAGCTTTGGATGGTTGGAAATGTTGCTTGAAGCTGCTGTCTCCGGGTACAGGGTAGTTTGCTTTGAATGGTTGGATATCTTGTGTGAAGCTCCTATCTCCGGGTACAGGGTAGTTAGCTTTGGATGGTTGGAAATCTTGTGTGAAGCTACTGTCCCCAGGTACAGTGTAGTTAGTTTTGGATGGTTGGAAATGTTGCATGAAGCTGCTATCTCCGGGTAGAGGGTAGTTAGGTTTGGATGGTTGGAAATCTTGTGTGAAGCTGCTGTCTCTGGGTACAGGGTAGTTAACTTTGGATGGTTGGAAATCTTGTGTGAAGCTGCTGTCTCCGGGTACAGGGTAGTTCGCTTTGGATGGTTGGAAATCTTGTGTAAAGCTGCTGTCTCTGGGTACAGGGTAGTTAACTTTGGATGGTTGGAAATATTGTGTGAAGCTGCTGTCTCCGGGCACACGGTAGTTAGCTTTGGATGGTTGGAAATCTTGTGTGAAGCTACTGTCCCCAGGTACAGTGTAGTTAGTTTTGGATGGTTGGAAATGTTGCATGAAACTGCTGTCTCCGGGTACAGGGTAGTTAGCTTTGGATGTTTGGAAATCTTGTGCGAATCTGCTGTCTCCAGGTACAGGGTAGTTAGGTTTGGATGGTTGGAAATCTTGTGTGAAGCTGCTGTCTCGGGGTACAGGGTAGTTCGCTTTGGATGGTTGGAAATCTTGTGTGAAGCTGCTGTCTCTGGGTACGAGGTAGTTAACTTTGGATGGTTGGATATCTTGTGTGAAGGTGCTGTCTCCGGGTACAGGTAGTTAGCTTTGGATGGTTGGAAATGTTGTGCGAATCTGCTGTCTCCAGGCACACGGTAGTTCGCTTTGGATGGTTGGAAATGTTGTGCGAATCTGCTGTCTCCGGGCACAGGGTAGTTTGCTTTGGATGGTTCGAAATATTGTGCGAAGCTGCTGTCTCTGGGTACCGGGTAGTTAGCTTTGGATGGTTGGAAATCTTTGTGAAGCTGCTGTCTCCGGGTACAGGGTAGTTATCTTTGGATGGTTGGAAATCTTGTGTGCAGCTGTGGTCTCCGGGTACAGGGTAGTTAGCTTTGGATGGTTGGAAATCTTGTGTGAAGCTGCTGTCTCCGGGTACAGGTAGTTAGCTTCGGATGGTTGGAAATGTTGTGCGAATCTGCTGTCTCCAGGCACAGCGTAGTTCGCTTTGGGTGGTTGGAAATGTTGTGTGAATCTGCTGTCTCCGGGTACAGGGTAGTTCGCTTTTGGATGGTTGGAAATCTTGTGTGAAGCTGCTGTCTCTGGGTACAGGGTAGTAACTTTGGATGGTTGGAAATATTGTGTGAAGCTGCTGTCTCCGGGCACACGATAGTTAGCTTTGGATGGTTGGAAATCTTGTGTGAAGCTACTGTCCCCAGGTACAGTGTAGTTAGTTTTGGATGGTTGGAAATGTTGCATGAAGCTGCTATCTCCGGGTAGAGGGTAGTTAGGTTTGGATGGTTGGAAATCTTGTGTGAAGCTGCTGTCTCTGGGTACAAGGTAGTTAACTTTGGATGGTTGGAAATCTTGTGTGAAGCTGCTGTCTCCGGGAACAGGGTAGTTCGCTTTGGATGGTTGGAAATCTTGTGTAAAGCTGCTGTCTCTGGGTACAGGGTAGTTAACTTTGGATGGTTGGAAATATTGTGTGAAGGTGCTGTCTCCGGGTACAGGTAGTTAGCTTTGGATGGTTGGAAATGTTGTGCGAATCTGCTGTCTCCAGCAAAGGGTAGTTTGCTTTGGATGGCTGGAAATGTTGTGCGAATCTGCTGTCTCCGGGCACATGGTAGTTTGCTTTGGATGGTTCGAAATGTTGTGCGAATCTGCTGTCTCCGGGTGCCGGGTAGTTAGCTTTGGATGGTTGGAAATCTTGTGTGAAGCTGCTGTCTCCGGGTACAGGTAGTTAGCTTCGGATGGTTGGAAATGTTGTGCAAATCTGCTGTCTCCGGGCACAGCGTAGTTCGCTTTGGATGGTTGGAAATGTTGAGCGAATCTCCTGTCTGCGGGCACAGGGTAGTTTGCTTTGGATGGTTGGAAATGTTGTGCGAGGCTGCTGTCTCCGGGTACACGGTAGTTAGCTTTGGATGGTTGGAAATCGTTGTGAAGCTGATGTCTCCGGGCACACGGTAGTTAGCTTTGGGTGGTTGGAAATCTTGTGTGAAGCTGCTTTCTCCGGGCACACGGTAGTTAGCTTTGGATGGTTGGAAATCTTGTGTGAAGCTACTGTCCCCAGGTACAGTGTAGTTAGTTTTGGATGGTTGGAAATGTTGCATGAAACTGCTGTCTCCGGGTACAGGCTAGTTAGCTTTGGATGTTTGGAAATCTTGTGCGAATCTGCTGTCTCCGGGTACAGGGTAGTTAAGTTTGGATGGTTGGAAATTTGTGTGAAGCTGCTGTCTCTGGGTACAGGGTAGTTAACTTTGGATGGTTGGAAATCTTGTGTGAAGCTGCTGTCTCCGGGTACAGGGTGGTTCGCTTTGGATGGCTGGAAATGTTGTGCGAATCTGCTGTCTCCGGGCACAGGGTAGTTTGCTTTGGATGGTTTGAAATGTTGTGCGAAGCTGCTGTCTCCGGGTACCGGGTAGTTAGCTTTGGATGGTTGGAAATCTTTGTGAAGCTGCTGTCTCCGGGTACAGGGTAGTTAGCTTTGGATGGTTGGAAATCTTGTGTGCAGCTGTGGTCTCCGGGTACAGGGTAGTTAGCTTTGGATGGTTGGAAATCTTCTGTGAAGCTGCTGTCTCCGGGTACAGGTAGTTAGCTTCGGATGGTTGGAAATGTTGTGCGAATCTGCTGTCTCCAGGCGCAGCGTACTTCGCTTTGGGTGGTTGGAAATGTTGTGTGAACCTGCTGTCCCCGGGTACAGGGTAGTTAGCTTTGGATGGTTGGAAATCTTGTGTGAAGCTGCTGTCTCTGGGTATAGGGTAGTTAACTTTGGATGGATGGAAATATATTGTGAAGCTGCTGTCTCCGAGCACACAGTAGTTAGCTTTGGATGGTTGGAAATCTTGTGTGAAGCTACTGTCCCCAGGTACAGTGTAGTTAGTTTTGGATGGTTGGAAATGTGGCATGAAGCTGCTGTCTCCGGGTACAGGTTAGTTAGCTTTGGATGTTTGGAAATCTTGTGCGAATCTGCTGTCTCCGGGTACAGGGTAGTTAGGTTTGGATGGTTGGAAATCTTGTGTGAAGCTGCTGTCTCTGGGTACAGGGTAGTTAACTTTGGATGGTTGGAAATCTTGTGTGAAGCTGCTGTCGCCGGGTACAGGGTAGTTCGCTTTGGATGGTTGTAAATATTGTGTGAAGGTGCTGTCTCTGGGTACAGGTAGTTAGCTTTGGATGGTTGGAAATGTTGTGCGAATCTGCTGTCTCCAGGCAGAGGGTAGTTCGCTTTGGATGGCTGGAAATGTTGTGCGAATCTGCTGTCTCCGGGCACAGGGTAGTTTGCTTTGGATGGTTGGAAATATTGTGTGAAGGTGCTGTCTCTGGGTACAGGTAGTTAGCTTTGGATGGTTGGAAATGTTGTGCGAATCTGCTGTCTCCAGGCACAGGGTAGTTCGCTTTGGATGGTTGGAAATGTTGAGAGAATCTCCTGTCTCCGGGCACAGGGCAGTTCACACAACATTTCCAACCATCCAAAGCTAAGCTACTGTCCCTGGGTACAGGGTAGTTAGCTTTGGATGGTTGGAAATCTTGTGTGACGCTGCACTTTCCGGGTACAGGGTAGTTAGCTTTGGATGGTTGGAAATATTGTGTGGAGCTACTGTCCCCGGGTACAGTGTTGTTAGTTTTGGATGGTTAGAAATGTTGCATGAAGCTGCAGTCTCCGGGTACAGGGTAGTTAGCTTTGGATGGTTGGAAATGTTGCGTGAAGCTGCTGTCTCTGGGTACAGGGTAGTTTGCTTTGGATGGTTGGAAATCTTGTGTGAAGCTGCTATCTCCGTGTACAGGGTAGTTCGCTTTGGATGTTTGGAAATGTTATGCGAAGCTGCTGTCTCTGGGTACCGGGTAGTTAGCTTTGGATGGTTGGAAATCTTGTGTGAAGCGGCTATCTCCGGGTACAGGGTAGTTCGCTTTGGATGGTTGGAAATCTTGTGTGAAGCTGCTGTCTTCGGGTACAGGGTAGTTTGCTTTGGATGGTTGGAAATCTTGTGTGAAGCTGCTATCTCCGGGTACAGGGTAGTTAGCTTTGGATGGTTGGAAATGTTGCTTGAAGCTGCTGTCTCCGGGTACAGGGTAGTTTGCTTTGAATGGTTGGATATCTTGTGTGAAGCTCCTATCTCCGGGTACAGGGTAGTTAGCTTTGGATGGTTGGAAATCTTGTGTGAAGCTGCTGTCTCCGGGTACAGGGTAGTTAGCTTTGGATGGTTGGAAATCTTGTGTGAAGCTGCTGTCTCCGGGTACAGGGTAATTCGCTTTGGATGGTTGGAAATCTTATGTGAAGCTGCTGTCCCCGGGCACAGGGTAGTTCGCTTTGGATGGTTGGAAATGTTGTGTGAACCTGCTGTCCCCGGGTACAGGGTAGTTAGCTTTGGATGGTTGGAAATCTTGTGTGAAGCTGCTGTCTCCGGGTACAGGGTAGTTCGCTTTGGATGGTTGGAAATCTCGTGTGAAGCTGCTGTCTCTGGGTACAGGGTAGTTAACTTTGGATGGTTGGAAATATTGTGTGAAGCTGCTGTCTCCGGGCACACGGTAGTTAGCTTTGGATGGTTGGAAATCTTGTGTGAAGCTACTGTCCCCAGGTACAGTGTAGTTAGTTTTGGATGGTTGGAAATGTTGCATGAAACTGCTGTCTCCGGGTACAGGGTAGTTAGCTTTGGATGTTTGGAAATCTTGTGCGAATCTGCTGTCTCCGGGTACAGGGTAGTTAGGTTTGGATGGTTGGAAATCTTGTGTGAAGCTGCTGTCTCTGGGTACAGGGTAGTTAACTTTGGATGGTTGGAAATCTTGTGTGAAACTGCTGTCTCCGGGTACAGGGTAGTTCACTTTGGATGGTTGGAAATCTTGTGTGAAGCTGCTGTCTCTGGGTACAGGGTAGTTAACTTTGGATGGTTGGATATATTGTGTGAAGGTGCTGTCTCCGGGTACAGGTAGTTAGCTTTGGATGGTTGGAAATGTTGTGCGAATCTGCTGTCTCCAGGCACACGGCAGTTCGCTTTGGATGTTTGGAAATCTTGTGCGAATCTGCTGTCTCCGGGTACAGGGTAGTTAGGTTTGGATGGTTGGAAATCTTGTGTGAAGCTGCTGTCTCTGGGTACAGGGTAGTTAACTTTGGATGGTTGGAAATCTTGTGTGAAGCTGCTGTCTCCGGGTACAGGGTAGTTCGCTTTGGATGGTTGGAAATGTTGTGCGAATCTGCTGTCTCCAGGCACAGGGTAGTTCGCTTTGGATGGCTGGAAATGTTGTGCGAATCTGCTGTCTCCGGGCACAGGGTAGTTTGCTTTGGATGGTTGGAAATATTGCGTGAAGGTGCTGTCTCTGGGTACAGGTAGTTAGCTTTGGATGGTTGGAAATGTTGTGCGAATCTGCTGTCTCCAGGCACAGGGTAGTTCGCTTTGGATGGTTGGAAATGTTGGGCGAATCTCCTGTCTCCGGGCACAGGGTAGTTCACAGAACATTTCCAACCATCCAAAGCTAAGCTACTGTCTCTGGGTACAGGGTAGTTAGCTTTGGATGGTTGGAAATCTTGTGTATCGCTGCACTCTCCGGGTACAGGGTAGTTAGCTTTGGATGGTTGGAAATATTGTGTGGAGCTACTGTCCCCGGGTACAGTGTTGTTAGTTTTGGATGGTTAGAAATGTTGCATGAAGCTGCAGTCTCCGGGTACAGGGTAGTTAGCTTTGGATGGTTGGAAATGTTGCGTGAAGCTGCTGTCTCTGAGTACAGGGTAGTTTGCTTTGGATGGTTAGAAATCTTGTGTGAAGCTGCTATCTCCGGGTACAGGGTAGTTCGCTTTGGATGTTTGGAAATGTTATGCAAAGCTGCTGTCTCCGGGTACCGGGTAGTTAGCTTTGGATGGTTGGAAATCTTTATGAAGCGGCTATCTCCGGGTACAGGGTAGTTCGCTTTGGATGGTTGGAAATCTTGTGTGAAGCTGCTGTCTCCGGGTACAGGTAGTTAGCTTCGGATGGTTGGAAATGTTGTGCGAATCTGCTTTCTCCAGGCATAGCGTAGTTCGCTTTGGGTGGTTGGAAATGTTGTGTGAACCTGCTGTCTCCGGGTACAGGGTAGTTCGCTTTTGGATGGTTGGAAATCTTGTGTGAAGCTGCTGTCTCTGGGTACAGGGTAGTAACTTTGGATGGTTGGAAATATTGTGTGAAGCTGCTGTCTCCGGGCACACGATAGTTAGCTTTGGATGGTTGGAAATCTTGTGTGAAGCTACTGTCCCCAGGTACAGTGTAGTTAGTTTTGGATGGTTGGAAATGTTGCATGAAGATTCTATCTCCGGGTAGAGGGTAGTTAGGTTTGGATGGTTGGAAATCTTGTGTGAAGCTGCTGTCTCTGGGTACAGGGTAGTTAACTTTGGATGGTTGGAAATCTTGTGTGAAGCTGCTGTCTCCGGGTACAGGGTAGTTCGCTTTGGATGGTTGGAAATCTTGTGTAAAGCTGCTGTCTCTGGGTACAGGGTAGTTAACTTTGGATGGTTGGAAATATTGTGTGAAGCTTCTGTCTCCGGGCACATGGTAGTTAGCTTTGGATGGTTGGAAATCTTGTGTGAAGCTACTGTCCCCAGGTACAGTGTAGTTAGTTTTGGATGGTTGGAAATGTTGCATGAAACTGCTGTCTCCGGGTACAGGGTAGTTAGCTTTGGATGTTTGGAAATCTTGTGCGAATCTGCTGTCTCCCGGTACAGGGTAGTTAGGTTTGGATGGTTGGAAATTTTGTGTGAAGCTGCTGTCTCTGGGTACAGGGTAGTTAACTTTGGATAGTTGGAAATTTTGTGTGAAGCTCCTGTCTCCGGGTATAGGGTAGTTCGCTTTGGATGGTTGGAAATCTTGTGTGAAGCTGCTGTCTCTGGGTACAGGGTAGTTAACTTTGGATGGTTGGATATATTGTGTGAAGGTGCTGTCTCCGGGTACATGTAGTTAGCTTTGGATGGTTGGAAATGTTGTGCGAATCTGCTGTCTCCAGGCACACGGTAGTTCGCTTTGGATGGCTGGAAATGTTGTGCGAATCTGCTGTCTCCGGGCACAGGGTAGTTTGCTTTGGATGGTTCGAAATATTGTGCGAAGCTGCTGTCTCCGGGTACAGGGTAGTTAGCTTTGGATGGTTGGAAATCTTGTGTACAGCTGTGGTCTCCGGGTACAGGGTAGTTAGCTTTGGATTGTTGGAAATCTTGTGTGAAGCTGCTGTCTCCGGGTACAGGTAGTTAGCTTCGGATGGTTGGAAATGTTGTGCGAATCTGCTGTCTCCAGGCACAGCGTAGTTCGCTTTGGGTGGTTGGAAATGTTGTGTGAACCTGCTGTCTCCGGGTACAGGGTAGTTCGCTTTTGGATGGTTGGAAATCTTGTGTGAAGCTGCTGTCTCTGGGTACAGGGTAGTAACTTTGGATGGTTGGAAATATTGTGTGAAGCTGCTGTCTCCGGGCACACGATAGTTAGCTTTGGATGGTTGGAAATCTTGTGTGAAGCTACTGTCCCCAGGTACAGTGTAGTTAGTTTTGGATGGTTGGAAATGTTGCATGAAGCTGCTATCTCCGGGTAGAGGGTAGTTAGGTTTGGATGGTTGGAAATCTTGTGTGAAGCTGCTGTCTCTGAGTACAGGGTAGTTAACTTTGGATGGTTGGAAATCTTGTGTGAAGCTGCTGTCTCCGGGTACAGGGTAGTTCGCTTTGGATGGTTGGAAATCTTGTGTAAAGCTGCTGTCTCTGGGTACAGGGTAGATAACTTTGGATGGTTGGAAATATTGTGTGAAGGTGCTGTCTCCGGGTACAGGTAGTTAGCTTTGGATGGTTGGAAATGTTGTGCGAATCTGCTGTCTCCAGGCAAAGGGTAGTTCGCTTTGGATGGCTGGAAATGTTGTGCGAATCTGCTGTCTCCGGGCACATGGTAGTTTGCTTTGGATGGTTGGAAATGTTGTGCAAATCTGCTGTCTCCGGGCACAGGGTAGTTCACACAACATTTCCAACCATCCAAAGCTAAGCTACTGTCTCTGGGTACAGGGTAGTTAGCTTTGGATGGTTGGAAATCTTGTGTATCGCTGCACTCTCCGGGTACAGGGTAGTTAGCTTTGGATGGTTGGAAATATTGTGTGGAGCTACTGTCCCCGGGTACAGTGTTATTAGTTTTGGATGGTTAGAAATGTTGCATGAAGCTGCAGTCTCCGGGTACAGGGTAGTTAGCTTTGGATGGTTGGAAATGTTGCGTGAAGCTGCTGTCTCTGAGTACAGGGTAGTTTGCTTTGGATGGTTGGAAATCTTGTGTGAAGCTGCTATCTCCGGGTACAGGGTAGTTCGCTTTGGATGTTTGGAAATGTTATGCAAAGCTGCTGTCTCCGTGTACCGGGTAGTTAGCTTTGGATGGTTGGAAATCTTTATGAAGCGGCTATCTCCGGGTACAGGGTAGTTCGCTTTGGATGGTTGGAAATCTTGTGTGAAGCTGCTGTCTTCGGGTACAGGGTAGTTTGCTTTGGATGGTTGGAAATCTTGTGTGAAGCTGCTGTCTCCGGGTACAGGTAGTTAGCTTCGGATGGTTGGAAATGTGCGAATCTGCTTTCTCCAGGCATAGCGTAGTTCGCTTTGGGTGGTTGGAAATGTTGTGTGAACCTGCTGTCTCCGGGTACAGGGTAGTTCACTTTTGGATGGTTGGAAATCTTGTGTGAAGCTGCTGTCTCTGGGTACAGGGTAGTAACTTTGGATGGTTGGAAATATTGTGTGAAGCTGCTGTCTCCGGGCACACGATAGTTAGCTTTGGATGGTTGGAAATCTTGTGTGAAGCTACTGTCCCCAGGTACAGTGTAGTTAGTTTTGGATGGTTGGAAATGTTGCATGAAGCTTCTATCTCCGGGTAGAGGGTAGTTAGGTTTGGATGGTTGGAAATCTTGTGTGAAGCTGCTGTCTCTGGGTACAGGGTAGTTAACTTTGGATGGTTGGAAATCTTGTGTGAAGCTGCTGTCTCCGGGTACAGGGTAGTTCGCTTTGGATGGTTGGAAATCTTGTGTAAAGCTGCTGTCTCTGGGTACAGGGTAGTTAACTTTGGATGGTTGGAAATATTGTGTGAAGCTTCTGTCTCCGGGCACACGGTAGTTAGCTTTGGATGGTTGGAAATCTTGTGTGAAGCTACTGTCCCCAGGTACAGTGTAGTTAGTTTTGGATGGTTGGAAATGTTGCATGAAACTGCTGTCTCCGGGTACAGGGTAGTTAGCTTTGGATGTTTGGAAATCTTGTGCGAATCTGCTGTCTCCAGGTACAGGGTAGTTAGGTTTGGATGGTTGGAAATCTTGTGTGAAGCTGCTGTCTCTGGGTACAGGGTAGTTAACTTTGGATAGTTGGAAATTTTGTGTGAAGCTGCTGTCTCCGGGTATAGGGTAGTTCGCTTTGGATGGTTGGAAATCTTGTGTGAAGCTGCTGTCTCTGGGTACAGGGTAGTTAACTTTGGATGGTTGGATATATTGTGTGAAGGTGCTGTCTCCGGGTACATGTAGTTAGCTTTGGATGGTTGGAAATGTTGTGCGAATCTGCTGTCTCCAGGCACACGGTAGTTCGCTTTGGATGGCTGGAAATGTTGTGCGAATCTGCTGTCTCCGGGCACAGGGTAGTTTGCTTTGTATTGTTCGAAATATTGTGCGAAGCTGCTGTCTCTGGGTACCGGGTAGTTAGCTTTGGATGGTTGGAAATCTTTGTGAAGCTGCTGTCTCCGGGTACAGGGTAGTTAGCTTTGGATCGTTGGAAATCTTGTGTGCAGCTGTGGTCTCCGGGTACAGGGTAGTTAGCTTTGGATGGTTGGAAATCTTGTGTGAAGCTGCTGTCTCCGGGTACAGGTAGTTAGCTTCGGATGGTTGGAAATGTTGTGCGAATCTGCTGTCTCCAGGCACAGCGTAGTTCGCTTTGGGTGGTTGGAAATGTTGTGTGAACCTGCTGTCTCCGGGTACAGGGTAGTTCGCTTTTGGATGGTTGGAAATCTTGTGTGAAGCTGCTGTCTCTGGGTACAGGGTAGTAACTTTGGATGGTTGGAAATATTGTGTGAAGCTGCTGTCTCCGGTCACACGATAGTTAGCTTTGGATGGTTGGAAATCTTGTGTGAAGCTACTGTCCCCAGGTACAGTGTAGTTAGTTTTGGATGGTTGGAAATGTTGCATGAAGCTGCTATCTCCGGGTAGAGGGTAGTTAGGTTTGGATGGTTGGAAATCTTGTGTGAAGCTGCTGTCTCTGAGTACAGGGTAGTTAACTTTGGATGGTTGGAAATCTTGTGTGAAGATGCTGTCTCCGGGTACAGGGTAGTTAATTTTGGATGGTTGGATATATTGTGTGAAGGTGCTGTCTCCGGGTACAGGTAGTTAGCTTTGGATGGTTGGAAATGTTGTGCGAATCTGCTGTCTCCAGGCACACGGTAGTTCGCTTTGGATGGCTGGAAATGTTGTGCGAATCTGCTGTCTCCGGGTACAGGGTAGTTTGCTTTGGATGGTTCGAAATATTGTGTGAAGCTGCTGTCTCTGGGTACCGGGTAGTTAGCTTTGGATGGTTGGAAATGTTTGTGAAGCTGCTGTCTCCGGGTACAGGGTAGTTAGCTTTGGATGGTTGGAAATCTTGTGTGCAGCTGTGGTCTCCGGGTACAGGGTAGTTAGCTTTGGATGGTTGGAAATCTTGTGTGAAGCTGCTGTCTCCGGCTACAGGTAGTTAGCTTCGGATAGTTGGAAATGTTGTGCGAATCTGCTGTCTCCAGGCACAGCGTAGTTCGCTTTGGGTGGTTGGAAATGTTGTGTGAACCTGCTGTCTCCGGGTACAGGGTAGTTCGCTTTTGGATGGTTGGAAATCTTGTGTGAAGCTGCTGTCTCTGGGTACAGGGTAGTAACTTTGGATGGTTGGAAATCTTGTGTGAAGCTGCTGTCTCCGGGTACAGGGTGGTTCGCTTTGGATGGCTGGAAATGTTGTGCGAATCTGCTGTCTCCGGGCACAGGGTAGTTTGCTTTGGATGGTTCGAAATGTTGTGCGAAGCTGCTGTCTCCGGGTACCGGGTAGTTAGCTTTGGATGGTTGGAAATCTTTGTGAAGCTGCTGTCTCCGGGTACAGGGTAGTTAGCTTTGGATGGTTGGAAATCTTGTGTGCAGCTGTGGTCTCCGGGTACAGGGTAGTTAGCTTTGGATGGTTGGAAATCTTGTGTGAAGCTGCTGTCTCCGGGTACAGGTAGTTAGCTTCGGATGGTTGGAAATGTTGTGCGAATCTGCTGTCTCCAGGCGCAGCGTACTTCGCTTTGGGTGGTTGGAAATGTTGTGTGAACCTGCTGTCCCCGGGTACAGGGTAGTTAGCTTTGGATGGTTGGAAATCTTGTGTGAAGCTGCTGTCTCCGGGTACAGGGTAGTTCGCTTTGGATGGTTGGAAATCTTGTGTGAAGCTGCTGTCTCTGGGTATAGGGTAGTTAACTTTGGATGGATGGAAATATATTGTGAAGCTGCTGTCTCCGAGCACACAGTAGTTAGCTTTGGATGGTTGGAAATGTTGTGCGAATCTGCTGTCTCCAGGCAAAGGGTAGTTCGCTTTGGATGGCTGGAAATGTTGTGCGAATCTGCTGTCTCCGGGCACATGGTAGTTTGCTTTGGATGGTTCGAAATGTTGTGCGAATCTGCTGTCTCCGGGTGCCGGGTAGTTAGCTTTGGATGGTTGGAAATCTTGTGTGAAGCTGCTGTCTCCGGGTACAGGTAGTTAGCTTCGGATGGTTGGAAATGTTGTGCAAATCTGCTGTCTCCGGGCACAGCGTAGTTCGCTTTGGATGGTTGGAAATGTTGAGCGAATCTCCTGTCTGCGGGCACAGGGTAGTTTGCTTTGGATGGTTGGAAATGTTATGCGAGGCTGCTGTCTCCGGGTACAGGGTAGTTAGCTTTGGATGGTTGGAAATCTTGTGTGAAGCTGCTGTCTCCGGGCACACGGTAGTTAGCTTTGGATGGTTGGAAATCTTGTGTGAAGCTGCTGTCTCCGGGCACACGGTAGTTAGCTTTGGATGGTTGGAAATCTTGTGTGAAGCTACTGTCCCCAGGTACAGTGTAGTTAGTTTTGGATGGTTGGAAATGTTGCATGAAACTGCTGTCTCCGGGTACAGGGTAGTTAGCTTTGGATGTTTGGAAATCTTATGCGAATCTGCTGTCTCCAGGTACAGGGTAGTTAAGTTTGGATGGTTGGAAATTTGTGTGAAGCTGCTGTCTCTGGGTACAGGGTAGTTAACTTTGGATGGTTGGAAATCTTGTGTGAAGCTGCTGTCTCCGGGTACAGGGTAGTTAGCTTTGGATGGTTGGAAATCTTGTGTGAAGCTGCTGTCTCCGGGCACACGGTAGTTAGCTTTGGATGGTTGGAAATCTTGTGTGAAGCTACTGTCCCCAGGTACAGTGTAGTTAGTTTTGGATGGTTGGAAATGTTGCATGAAACTGCTGTCTCCGGGTACAGGGTAGTTAGCTTTGGATGTTTGGAAATCTTATGCGAATCTGCTGTCTCCGGGTACAGGGTAGTTAAGTTTGGATGGTTGGAAATTTGTGTGAAGCTGCTGTCTCTGGGTGCAGGGTAGTTAACTTTGGATGGTTGGAAATCTTGTGTGAAGCTGCTGTCTCCGGGTACAGGGTAGTTCGCTTTGGATGGCTGGAAATGTTGTGCGAATCTGCTGTCTCCGGGTACAGGGTAGTTTGCTTTGGATGGTTCGGAAATGTTGTGCGAAGCTGCTGTCTCCGGGTACCGGGTAGTTAGCTTTGGATGGTTGGAAATCTTTGTGAAGCTGCTGTCTCCGGGTACAGGGTAGTTAGCTTTGGATGGTTGGAAATCTTGTGTGCAGCTGTGGTCTCCGGGTACAGGGTAGTTAGCTTTGCATGGTTGGAAATCTTGTGTGAAGCTGCTGTCTCCGGGTACAGGTAGTTAGCTTCGGATGGTTGGAAATGTTGCATGAAACTGCTGTCTCCGCGTACAGGGTAGTTAGCTTTGGATGTTTGGAAATCTTGTGCGAATCTGCTGTCTCCAGGTACAGGGTAGTTAGGTTTGGATGGTTGGAAATCTTGTGTGAAGCTGCTGTCTCTGGGTACAGGGTAGTTAACTTTGGATAGTTGGAAATCTTGTGTGAAGCTGCTGTCTCCGGGTACAGGGTAGTTAATTTTGGATGGTTGGATATATTGTGTGAAGGTGCTGTCTCCGGGTACAGGTAGTTAGCTTTGGATGGTTGGAAATGTTGTGCGAATCTGCTGTCTCCAGGCACACGGTAGTTCGCTTTGGATGGCTGGAAATGTTGTGTGAATCTGCTGTCTCCGGGTACAGGGTAGTTTGCTTTGGATGGTTCGAAATATTGTGTGAAGCTGCTGTCTCTGGGTACCGGGTAGTTAGCTGTAACGCTTACCTGGACTCTGCGGGGACACTCACGATGGAACTACGTGACTCTGTTCTTCTCAATAGGTGTAGCTCCCAGTCCCTCCCTTCAACCATGCGAATGTGAGTTCCTAGGACAAACACAAGAGATTTCGAAGGATTTTGATTAGCACTTCTATGGAGTTTGACTAGTTCTACACTCTCATATGACACTACAGCCCCTTCTTTAATTACCTTAGGAATTAATGTTGTTAGCTCTCCATCCTGCGTCTGTGCAGGGGCGCAAGTTCTGAAGAGATGGAACCAGGATAACTGGACCGGACTACAGTGACTGGAATTAGGACTGGGAAATGTAGGAGTGCCTAGAGTGTGTGAGGAATTTCTACACCCACGCATTCATGGGCACCTAAACCAAAAAAACGAATTTACCTCAGGAAACGCACTCACAACCATATGTAAAGAACACAAGCCAAGCTAAAATCCTTCACTGAGGAACACTCAGTAGTTATGAAGCGCAACTCAGATCCATAAGTTACGCGCAACAATGTTCAGAAAACTAATTACAATGCAACGTAAATTTTCACTATAATCATGAAAAGACTTATGCTGCTTCACAGAATAGAGCAAAGATACTTGCGAAAACTTTTCTGACAGGAAACTTCTTAAATTATGAAAGTCGTTCCGTGACTGGAAAAATGACGGGGCGAAGGAGTGACAGGAGTTCCCAAAACGCCGACTGAGGAAAATACTATGACTGGAAATTGTAGGAATTGCAGGGAGCTCAGGGAAACTGGAACGGGCCAAAAAGGGAACCGGAATGACTGAAGGGAAAGAGTAACAGGTGGCGCTAAAACGTGACAGGACCTAAAGCGGGACAGCGGCAAGCGTTGACTGGATTCTTCCGAACGCGAAGCAGGGAATGCTCGAGGGGAGGGGCTTAAATAGGTGAGAGAGAAAACAACTAGACCTACACTGCGCATTCTACCAGCATAAACCAGGCAGCCCTGTTGAGAGTTGGGAAGTACCGCCCATGACTAATACTGCTCTGAGTTGCTTTTTCTTAAACTCCACGAATGGTAGAGTGAAGACCAACTCTCTTTGGACGCAATTGTAGGAACCTTTGCTGTGATCATGACAGTATTCCCCCCCAAGGCCTCTCCTACAGTGAACCCTTCTCCCCCTGGCTTGCTGGGGTTATTCAGATGAAAGGATTTAATTAATCGAGGAGCGTGAATGTTTTCGAGGGGTTCCCAAGTTCTATCCTGCGGCCCATAACCCTTCCAATCCACCAAGTAATGCAATTTTCTGCGAACAACCTTAGAGTCCAAGATAGCCTTTACCTCGTACTCCGGCTGGTCACCTTCCACAATTACAGGAGCCGGTGGACCCTGGATTCGGGTATTAGGACTTACAGCCTTCAACAAAGACACATGGAACACTGAATGAATTTTCATGTTTTTGGGGAGCGTTAATTTCATGGCCACCGGGTTGATGACCTTCTCAATGGTAAAAGGATCCAAGAATCTTGGAAGAAATTTCCTGGATCCTCTCAACCTCAGATTCCTTGTGGCCAACCAAACTGAGTCTCCCGCCTTGTATTCTGGGGAGTCTCTTCGCCTTTGATCAGCAAACTTCTTCTGAGCAGTCTTCGCCAAGCACAACTGTTTTCTGGCGAGGTGAACAGCGGTTATGATGTTGTCATGCAGTGTCTTAATAGCAGGCATTTCCAGAGATTCAGGTGGATCATGAACCGAGGTTCGTGGATGTCGCCCATAAACAGTGAAGAATGGACTTAATCCAGTCGAGGAGTGCACGGAATTATTGTAGGCATATTCTGCAATCCACAATATTTTCTGCCAAGAGTCGTCAGTTTGATGAAGCATGCACCTGAGGTACTGTTCCAACGTTTGATTTGTGCGTTCTGTTTGCCCATCAGTTTGTGGGTGATAACTAGTGGACAAACGTATCTCCATCTGAGCCATCTTGCAGCATCTTTTCCAGAATTCAGAGACAAATTGACTTCCCCGATCAGACACCACAATGGAAGGAAAGCCATGCAGCCTTACAATGTTCTCCAAAAATACCTTGGCTAGGACCGATGCAGTAGGCAATCCTTTCAATGCCACAAAGTGTGCCATCTTAGAAAATAGATCCACCACCACCAGTATGGTGTCAAATCCTCCACGGTTGGGTAAGTCTGTAATAAAATCTAGGGAGAGTGTATGCCAAGGAAGAGGCGGAACTTCCAACGGTTTGAGAAGACCGGCAGGTTTCATTTTCTGTGATTTATTTTGAGCACAAACTCCACAGGTCTTGATGAATTGAATTACATCCTTACGCCAAGTTGGCCACCAATACGATCTCTTGATTCTTTCGAATGTTTTAGTGACTCCCGGATGTCCTTCCATCAGTGCACCATGGTAGTCTGTGATCACTTGCTCTTGTAGCTTTTGAGTGGGCAAGAATAGTCGCCCCTTATAAAAGGGCAATTCATCCTGTACGTAACATTGTTCCTTTTCGGATTCCCATTTTTGCAATTCTGCAGTATTGATATTGGCTTTGATTTCAACTCTCAATTTTTCAAATAATGGATCTGTAACATCCATGACTCCTAGCACTTTGTCAACTGGAATTATCTCCACCGGAGTTGTGGCACTGTAAGCTTCTTCTCCCTTACCGATTCGGGACAGCGCGTCGGCCTTTCCATTACGGATACCAGGCCGAAATGTGATAACAAAGTCGTACTCGGCAAAGAAAAGAGCCCATCTCAACTGACGCGAAGATTGTGCCTTTGCTGAACGCAAGTACTGCAGATTCCGATGATCTGTGAAAATGGTAACTGTGTGCCTAGCCCCAAGCAGATAATGTCTCCATTCCTTCAATGCACACTTGATCGCCAACAACTCCTTATCGGTGACTGTATAATTCAATTCCGCTGCTGAGAACTTTTTTGACCAAAAGGCCACTGGATGTAATTCGTGCGAGAGAGGGTCACGCTGCGACAAGACTGCGCCCATGGCGACGTTGGATGCGTCGGTCTCTACCACAAAGGGAAGATCCAACTTAGGATGTTGAAGGACAGGAGCTGCAGTGAATTTCTCTTTAAGTTTCTGGAAGGCCTCACCCGCCTCATTTGTCCAAACAAAGGTCTTATTCTTTCGCAGCAACGACGTGATAGGATGAACCAGCTGAGAAAAATCAGACACAAATCGTCGATAAAAGTTAGCGAACCCCAAGAAACTTTGAACTCCTTTAACTGATGTTGGAGCTGGCCAGGATAGAATTGCGTCAACCTTTCTGTTGTCCATTTTCACTCCTTCCGAAGACAATATGAATCCCAAAAATTCCACCTCTGGAACATGGAAATGACATTTCTCCAATTTCACATACAAGAAGTTTTCCTCGAGGATTTGAAGAACAGAAGTTACATGTTTGACATGTTCCCGGGGGTCGGCAGAAAAAATCAGGATGTCATCCACATATATCACAACACAGATATCCAAAAGCTCCCGAAAAATGTCATTCATGAATGACTGAAAGGCTGCTGGAGCGTTACATAACCCAAAGGGCATAACCTGATATTCGAAGAGTCCATAACGTGTGCGAAAGGCAGTCTTCCATTCATCTCCAGGTTTAATACGAACGAGATGGTATGCCCCACGAAGGTCTAGTTTGGTGAAGATCCTGACTCCTTTCACCTGGTCCAGCAACGTGGAAATCAGAGGCAAGGGGTATCGGTTCTTTATAGTGATTTGATTTAGGGCCCTGTAATCGATGCAGGTTCTTAGGTCTCCTTCCTTTTTGGGCACGAAGAACAAAGGCGATGCTGCTGGGGACTTGGATGGTCGAATAAATCCGTTGGCTAAATACTGATCCAGATACGTTTTCAAATGGAGATTTTCCTTTTCAGTTAATGCATAAATTCGATGGCACGGAAGTTGGGCTCCTGGAACCAGATCTATTTGGCAATCATAAGGTCTATGAGGGGGCAGGACCTCAGCTTGCTTCTCCTCCTGAAAAACATCCTGGAACCGTTGATATTCATAGGGCAACAACCCTATGAGACCCAGCGTGACTTCTGGCGCGTTCGGCTGTAGTTTCTTTTCCTGAGCATGTTCTGTCCCATTACAAGTTTCTTTACACTCTGAACCAAACACCACAGTTCTTGCACGCCAATCAATGACAGGATTATGTCTTTCTAGCCAAGGAATTCCTAGGATGATCTGGAATTGTGGCGCCTGAATAAGGTCAAAGGAAATCTCCTCCTTGTGTTCCCCCAGGCAGAGCATTATGATATCGTTAGTGCGTTGTGTAACTGGACCTGACACAAGGGGAGTGCCATCCACTCCAGAAACATTTTCTGCTTCCAACTTATCAGTTAAAGGGATGCCCAATCTGCTTGCCAGGTTTAAATCCATATAGTTGCCGATGGCCCCACAATCAATGTAAGCGTTTAGCGTGAATCTTTTTGTAGGACAATCCTGACTGAATAGGATAACTGGAATCACAAAGTGTGAGGTCGCTGAAACCTTCTTCACGCTCGACAAGCTGACCTCTATACTTGTCGGGCACTTAAGTTTTCCGGAGTTTGCTCCTTGTTTTCTTGACTAACACCGCCCAGCGGTTTTCGTGAAGGTTTCACAGGACAGTCCTTCAGGAAATGACCAGCCTTCCCGCAGTACAAACAGAGCTGTTGCTGCCGCCTCTTTTCTCTCTCAGCTTGGGAGATAGGACCACGAATGACACCCAGTTGCATAGGTTCGGCATGGTTCTCTGATGACACCCTTCCAGAAGTTTCCTTGGGGCGAACAAAATATGCCCGACTCTCTGGGCGACCTCGATCCATTCTCCGATCTTGAAGTCGGTGATCCAACTGGATGGTTAAGTCTATGAATTCGGCAATTCCTTCTGGGGGATTCACCACTTGTGCTAGGACATCCTTCAGCTCACCCCGCAACCCACAGTAAAACAAGGTAGTTCTTTTCTCTGAAGGCCAATTTGTTTCTGCAACAAGTCTATTGAAAGTGGCTACATATGCTAGCAAATCTTGATTACCCTGTCGAAGTGACAATAATTCATTATCTAATGCTTGTCCTTGGGTGTGGCGGGCAAAAAGTTTTTCTAGTTCGCATTGGAAGTTTTGAAAGTTTCTCAACACAGGATCATCTCTATTGACAAGAGGAACTGCCCAGTCAGCAGCATACCCACCCAGGTAAAACAACACAAAGGCCACCTTAGATTGGTCTGTGGGAAACGTTCCTGGCCTGCATAAGAAATGTAGCCTGCATTGATTCAAAAACACTGCAAACCTTTTTGGGTCTCCGAAAAAGCGTTCTGGGGGGGCCAAGGGAATATTTCCGGGTACGATTACTTGGACAGGAACTGATGGTGCAATTGGGGCTGAAGCTTGGGGGTTACCAGGAGGCAACGGAACCTGACCAGCTTGTGACTGCAATAATTGGCGGGCCAACTCCTCAGTTCTATCCCGGTTTACCACTAACTCTTTCCTCAGAGCATTAGTTTCGGAACGTGCTGCATGCACTTCCGCTCTCAATTCCCCCAACAATTGGGTCAACAGATCAACCTCAGGAGTTCCCATGATGTCCAGGCAGAGTATGTTTCAATGGCTTCGCGTTCTGTAACGCTTACCTGGACTCTGCGGGGACACTCACGATGGAACTACGTGACTCTGTTCTTCTCAATAGGTGTAGCTCCCAGTCCCTCCCTTCAACCATGCGAATGTGAGTTCCTAGGACAAACACAAGAGATTTCGAAGGATTTTGATTAGCACTTCTATGGAGTTTGACTAGTTCTACACTCTCATATGACACTACAGCCCCTTCTTTAATTACCTTAGGAATTAATGTTGTTAGCTCTCCATCCTGCGTCTGTGCAGGGGCGCAAGTTCTGAAGAGATGGAACCAGGATAACTGGACCGGACTACAGTGACTGGAATTAGGACTGGGAAATGTAGGAGTGCCTAGAGTGTGTGAGGAATTTCTACACCCACGCATTCATGGGCACCTAAACCAAAAAAACGAATTTACCTCAGGAAACGCACTCACAACCATATGTAAAGAACACAAGCCAAGCTAAAATCCTTCACTGAGGAACACTCAGTAGTTATGAAGCGCAACTCAGATCCATAAGTTACGCGCAACAATGTTCAGAAAACTAATTACAATGCAACGTAAATTTTCACTATAATCATGAAAAGACTTATGCTGCTTCACAGAATAGAGCAAAGATACTTGCGAAAACTTTTCTGACAGGAAACTTCTTAAATTATGAAAGTCGTTCCGTGACTGGAAAAATGACGGGGCGAAGGAGTGACAGGAGTTCCCAAAACGCCGACTGAGGAAAATACTATGACTGGAAATTGTAGGAATTGCAGGGAGCTCAGGGAAACTGGAACGGGCCAAAAAGGGAACCGGAATGACTGAAGGGAAAGAGTAACAGGTGGCGCTAAAACGTGACAGGACCTAAAGCGGGACAGCGGCAAGCGTTGACTGGATTCTTCCGAACGCGAAGCAGGGAATGCTCGAGGGGAGGGGCTTAAATAGGCTGAGAGAGAAAACAACTAGACCTACACTGCGCATTCTACCAGCATAAACCAGGCAGCCCTGTTGAGAGTTGGGAAGTACCGCCCATGACTAATACTGCTCTGAGTTGCTTTTTCTTAAACTCCACGAATGGTAGAGTGAAGACCAACTCTCTTTGGACGCAATTGTAGGAACCTTTGCTGTGATCATGACATTAGCTTTGGATGGTTGGAAATATTTGTGAAGCTGCTGTCTCCGGGTACAGGGTAGTTAGCTTTGGATGGTTGGAAATCTTGTGTAAAGCTGTGGTCTCCGGGTACAGGGTAGTTAGCTTTGGATGGTTGGAAATCTTGTGTGAAGCTGCTGTCTCCGGCTACAGGTAGTTAGCTTCGGATAGTTGGAAATGTTGTGCGAATCTGCTGTCTCCCGGCACAGCGTAGTTCGCTTTGGGTGGTTGGAAATGTTGTGTGAACCTGCTGTCTCCGGGTACAGGGTAGTTCGCTTTTGGATGGTTGGAAATCTTGTGTGAAGCTGCTGTCTCTGGGTACAGGGTAGTAACTTTGGATGGTTGGAAATCTTGTGTGAAGCTGCTGTCTCCGGGTACAGGGTGGTTCGCTTTGGATGGCTGGAAATGTTGTGCGAATCTGCTGTCTCCGGGCACAGGGTAGTTTGCTTTGGATGGTTCGAAATGTTGTGCGAAGCTGCTGTCTCCGGGTACCGGGTAGTTAGCTTTGGATGGTTGGAAATCTTTGTGAAGCTGCTGTCTCCGGGTACAGGGTAGTTAGCTTTGGATGGTTGGAAATCTTGTGTGCAGCTGTGGTCTCCGGGTACAGGGTAGTTAGCTTTGGATGGTTGGAAATCTTGTGTGAAGCTGCTGTCTCCGGGTACAGGTAGTTAGCTTCGGATGGTTGGAAATGTTGTGCGAATCTGCTGTCTCCAGGCGCAGCGTACTTCGCTTTGGGTGGTTGGAAATGTTGTGTGAACCTGCTGTCCCCGGGTACAGGGTAGTTAGCTTTGGATGGTTGGAAATCTTGTGTGAAGCTGCTGTCTCCGGGTACAGGGTAGTTCGCTTTGGATGGTTGGAAATCTTGTGTGAAGCTGCTGTCTCTGGGTATAGGGTAGTTAACTTTGGATGGATGGAAATATATTGTGAAGCTGCTGTCTCCGAGCACACAGTAGTTAGCTTTGGATGGTTGGAAATCTTGTGTAAAGCTACTGTCCCCAGGTACAGTGTAGTTAGTTTTGGATGGTTGGAAATGTGACATGAAGCTGCTGTCTCCGGGTACAGGTTAGTTAGCTTTGGATGTTTGGAAATCTTGTGAGAATCTGCTGTCTCCGGGTACAGGGTAGTTAGGTTTGGATGGTTGGAAATCTTGTGTGAAGCTGCTGTCTCTGGGTACAGGGTAGTTAACTTTGGATGGTTGGAAATCTTGTGTGAAGCTGCTGTCGCCGGGTACAGGGTAGTTCGCTTTGGATGGTTGTAAATATTGTGTGAAGGTGCTGTCTCTGGGTACAGGTAGTTAGCTTTGGATGGTTGGAAATGTTGTGCGAATCTGCTGTCTCCAGGCACAGGGTAGTTCGCTTTGGATGGCTGGAAATGTTGTGCGAATCTGCTGTCCCCGGGCACAGGGTAGTTTGCTTTGGATGGTTGGAAATATTGTGTGAAGGTGCTGTCTCTGGGTACAGGTAGTTAGCTTTGGATGGTTGGAAATGTTGTGCGAATCTGCTGTCTCCAGGCACAGGGTAGTTCGCTTTGGATGGTTGGAAATGTTGAGCGAATCTCCTGTCTACGGGCACAGGGTAGTTCACACAACATTTCCAACCATCCAAAGCTAAGCTACTGTCTCTGGGTACAGGGTAGTTAGCTTTGGATGGTTGGAAATCTTGTGTGACGCTGCACTCTCCGGGTACAGGGTAGTTAGCTTTGGATGGTTGGAAATATTGTGTGGAGCTACTGTCCCCGGGTACAGTGTTGTTAGTTTTGGATGGTTAGAAATGTTGCATGAAGCTGCAGTCTCCGGGTACAGGGTAGTTAGCTTTGGATGGTTGGAAATGTTGCGTGAAGCTGCTGTCTCTGGGTACAGGGTAGTTTGCTTTGGATGGTTGGAAATCTTGTGTGAAGCTGCTATCTCCGTGTACAGGGTAGTTCGCTTTGGATGTTTGGAAATGTTATGCGAAGCTGCTGTCTCCGGGTACCGGGTAGTTAGCTTTGGATGGTTGGAAATCTTGTGTGAAGCGGCTATCTCCGGGTACAGGGTAGTTCGCTTTGGATGGTTGGAAATCTTGTGTGAAGCTGCTGTCTTCGGGTACAGGGTAGTTTGCTTTGGATGGTTGGACATCTTGTGTGAAGCTGCTAATTCCGGGTACAGGGTAGTTAGCTTTGGATGGTTGGAAATGTTGCTTGAAGCTGCTGTCTCCGGGTACAGGGTAGTTTGCTTTGAATGGTTGGATATCTTGTGTGAAGCTCCTATCTCCGGGTACAGGGTAGTTAGCTTTGGATGGTTGGAAATCTTGTGTGAAGCTACTGTCCCCAGGTACAGTGTAGTTAGTTTTGGATGGTTGGAAATGTTGCATGAAGCTGCTATCTCCGGGTAGAGGGTAGTTAGGTTTGGATGGTTGGAAATCTTGTGTGAAGCTGCTGTCTCTGGGTACAGGGTAGTTAACTTTGGATGGTTGGAAATCTTGTGTGAAGCTGCTGTCTCCGGGTACAGGGTAGTTCGCTTTGGATGGTTGGAAATCTTGTGTAAAGCTGCTGTCTCTGGGTACAGGGTAGTTAACTTTGGATGGTTGGAAATATTGTGTGAAGCTGCTGTCTCCGGGCACACGGTAGTTAGCTTTGGATGGTTGGAAATCTTGTGTGAAGCTACTGTCCCCAGGTACAGTGTAGTTAGTTTTGGATGGTTGGAAATGTTGCATGAAACTGCTGTCTCCGGGTACAGGGTAGTTAGCTTTGGATGTTTGGAAATCTTGTGCGAATCTGCTGTCTCCAGGTACAGGGTAGTTAGGTTTGGATGGTTGGAAATCTTGTGTGAAGCTGCTGTCTCGGGGTACAGGGTAGTTCGCTTTGGATGGTTGGAAATCTTGTGTGAAGCTGCTGTCTCTGGGTACGAGGTAGTTAACTTTGGATGGTTGGATATCTTGTGTGAAGGTGCTGTCTCCGGGTACAGGTAGTTAGCTTTGGATGGTTGGAAATGTTGTGCGAATCTGCTGTCTCCAGGCACACGGTAGTTCGCTTTGGATGGTTGGAAATGTTGTGCGAATCTGCTGTCTCCGGGCACAGGGTAGTTTGCTTTGGATGGTTCGAAATATTGTGCGAAGCTGCTGTCTCTGGGTACCGGGTAGTTAGCTTTGGATGGTTGGAAATCTTTGTGAAGCTGCTGTCTCCGGGTACAGGGTAGTTATCTTTGGATGGTTGGAAATCTTGTGTGCAGCTGTGGTCTCCGGGTACAGGGTAGTTAGCTTTGGATGGTTGGAAATCTTGTGTGAAGCTGCTGTCTCCGGGTACAGGTAGTTAGCTTCGGATGGTTGGAAATGTTGTGCGAATCTGCTGTCTCCAGGCACAGCGTAGTTCGCTTTGGGTGGTTGGAAATGTTGTGTGAATCTGCTGTCTCCGGGTACAGGGTAGTTCGCTTTTGGATGGTTGGAAATCTTGTGTGAAGCTGCTGTCTCTGGGTACAGGGTAGTAACTTTGGATGGTTGGAAATATTGTGTGAAGCTGCTGTCTCCGGGCACACGATAGTTAGCTTTGGATGGTTGGAAATCTTGTGTGAAGCTACTGTCCCCAGGTACAGTGTAGTTAGTTTTGGATGGTTGGAAATGTTGCATGAAGCTGCTATCTCCGGGTAGAGGGTAGTTAGGTTTGGATGGTTGGAAATCTTGTGTGAAGCTGCTGTCTCTGGGTACAAGGTAGTTAACTTTGGATGGTTGGAAATCTTGTGTGAAGCTGCTGTCTCCGGGAACAGGGTAGTTCGCTTTGGATGGTTGGAAATCTTGTGTAAAGCTGCTGTCTCTGGGTACAGGGTAGTTAACTTTGGATGGTTGGAAATATTGTGTGAAGGTGCTGTCTCCGGGTACAGGTAGTTAGCTTTGGATGGTTGGAAATGTTGTGCGAATCTGCTGTCTCCAGCAAAGGGTAGTTTGCTTTGGATGGCTGGAAATGTTGTGCGAATCTGCTGTCTCCGGGCACATGGTAGTTTGCTTTGGATGGTTCGAAATGTTGTGCGAATCTGCTGTCTCCGGGTGCCGGGTAGTTAGCTTTGGATGGTTGGAAATCTTGTGTGAAGCTGCTGTCTCCGGGTACAGGTAGTTAGCTTCGGATGGTTGGAAATGTTGTGCAAATCTGCTGTCTCCGGGCACAGCGTAGTTCGCTTTGGATGGTTGGAAATGTTGAGCGAATCTCCTGTCTGCGGGCACAGGGTAGTTTGCTTTGGATGGTTGGAAATGTTGTGCGAGGCTGCTGTCTCCGGGTACACGGTAGTTAGCTTTGGATGGTTGGAAATCGTTGTGAAGCTGATGTCTCCGGGCACACGGTAGTTAGCTTTGGGTGGTTGGAAATCTTGTGTGAAGCTGCTTTCTCCGGGCACACGGTAGTTAGCTTTGGATGGTTGGAAATCTTGTGTGAAGCTACTGTCCCCAGGTACAGTGTAGTTAGTTTTGGATGGTTGGAAATGTTGCATGAAACTGCTGTCTCCGGGTACAGGCTAGTTAGCTTTGGATGTTTGGAAATCTTGTGCGAATCTGCTGTCTCCGGGTACAGGGTAGTTAAGTTTGGATGGTTGGAAATTTGTGTGAAGCTGCTGTCTCTGGGTACAGGGTAGTTAACTTTGGATGGTTGGAAATCTTGTGTGAAGCTGCTGTCTCCGGGTACAGGGTGGTTCGCTTTGGATGGCTGGAAATGTTGTGCGAATCTGCTGTCTCCGGGCACAGGGTAGTTTGCTTTGGATGGTTTGAAATGTTGTGCGAAGCTGCTGTCTCCGGGTACCGGGTAGTTAGCTTTGGATGGTTGGAAATCTTTGTGAAGCTGCTGTCTCCGGGTACAGGGTAGTTAGCTTTGGATGGTTGGAAATCTTGTGTGCAGCTGTGGTCTCCGGGTACAGGGTAGTTAGCTTTGGATGGTTGGAAATCTTCTGTGAAGCTGCTGTCTCCGGGTACAGGTAGTTAGCTTCGGATGGTTGGAAATGTTGTGCGAATCTGCTGTCTCCAGGCGCAGCGTACTTCGCTTTGGGTGGTTGGAAATGTTGTGTGAACCTGCTGTCCCCGGGTACAGGGTAGTTAGCTTTGGATGGTTGGAAATCTTGTGTGAAGCTGCTGTCTCTGGGTATAGGGTAGTTAACTTTGGATGGATGGAAATATATTGTGAAGCTGCTGTCTCCGAGCACACAGTAGTTAGCTTTGGATGGTTGGAAATCTTGTGTGAAGCTACTGTCCCCAGGTACAGTGTAGTTAGTTTTGGATGGTTGGAAATGTGGCATGAAGCTGCTGTCTCCGGGTACAGGTTAGTTAGCTTTGGATGTTTGGAAATCTTGTGCGAATCTGCTGTCTCCGGGTACAGGGTAGTTAGGTTTGGATGGTTGGAAATCTTGTGTGAAGCTGCTGTCTCTGGGTACAGGGTAGTTAACTTTGGATGGTTGGAAATCTTGTGTGAAGCTGCTGTCGCCGGGTACAGGGTAGTTCGCTTTGGATGGTTGTAAATATTGTGTGAAGGTGCTGTCTCTGGGTACAGGTAGTTAGCTTTGGATGGTTGGAAATGTTGTGCGAATCTGCTGTCTCCAGGCAGAGGGTAGTTCGCTTTGGATGGCTGGAAATGTTGTGCGAATCTGCTGTCTCCGGGCACAGGGTAGTTTGCTTTGGATGGTTGGAAATATTGTGTGAAGGTGCTGTCTCTGGGTACAGGTAGTTAGCTTTGGATGGTTGGAAATGTTGTGCGAATCTGCTGTCTCCAGGCACAGGGTAGTTCGCTTTGGATGGTTGGAAATGTTGAGAGAATCTCCTGTCTCCGGGCACAGGGCAGTTCACACAACATTTCCAACCATCCAAAGCTAAGCTACTGTCCCTGGGTACAGGGTAGTTAGCTTTGGATGGTTGGAAATCTTGTGTGACGCTGCACTTTCCGGGTACAGGGTAGTTAGCTTTGGATGGTTGGAAATATTGTGTGGAGCTACTGTCCCCGGGTACAGTGTTGTTAGTTTTGGATGGTTAGAAATGTTGCATGAAGCTGCAGTCTCCGGGTACAGGGTAGTTAGCTTTGGATGGTTGGAAATGTTGCGTGAAGCTGCTGTCTCTGGGTACAGGGTAGTTTGCTTTGGATGGTTGGAAATCTTGTGTGAAGCTGCTATCTCCGTGTACAGGGTAGTTCGCTTTGGATGTTTGGAAATGTTATGCGAAGCTGCTGTCTCTGGGTACCGGGTAGTTAGCTTTGGATGGTTGGAAATCTTGTGTGAAGCGGCTATCTCCGGGTACAGGGTAGTTCGCTTTGGATGGTTGGAAATCTTGTGTGAAGCTGCTGTCTTCGGGTACAGGGTAGTTTGCTTTGGATGGTTGGAAATCTTGTGTGAAGCTGCTATCTCCGGGTACAGGGTAGTTAGCTTTGGATGGTTGGAAATGTTGCTTGAAGCTGCTGTCTCCGGGTACAGGGTAGTTTGCTTTGAATGGTTGGATATCTTGTGTGAAGCTCCTATCTCCGGGTACAGGGTAGTTAGCTTTGGATGGTTGGAAATCTTGTGTGAAGCTGCTGTCTCCGGGTACAGGGTAGTTAGCTTTGGATGGTTGGAAATCTTGTGTGAAGCTGCTGTCTCCGGGTACAGGGTAATTCGCTTTGGATGGTTGGAAATCTTATGTGAAGCTGCTGTCCCCGGGCACAGGGTAGTTCGCTTTGGATGGTTGGAAATGTTGTGTGAACCTGCTGTCCCCGGGTACAGGGTAGTTAGCTTTGGATGGTTGGAAATCTTGTGTGAAGCTGCTGTCTCCGGGTACAGGGTAGTTCGCTTTGGATGGTTGGAAATCTCGTGTGAAGCTGCTGTCTCTGGGTACAGGGTAGTTAACTTTGGATGGTTGGAAATATTGTGTGAAGCTGCTGTCTCCGGGCACACGGTAGTTAGCTTTGGATGGTTGGAAATCTTGTGTGAAGCTACTGTCCCCAGGTACAGTGTAGTTAGTTTTGGATGGTTGGAAATGTTGCATGAAACTGCTGTCTCCGGGTACAGGGTAGTTAGCTTTGGATGTTTGGAAATCTTGTGCGAATCTGCTGTCTCCGGGTACAGGGTAGTTAGGTTTGGATGGTTGGAAATCTTGTGTGAAGCTGCTGTCTCTGGGTACAGGGTAGTTAACTTTGGATGGTTGGAAATCTTGTGTGAAACTGCTGTCTCCGGGTACAGGGTAGTTCACTTTGGATGGTTGGAAATCTTGTGTGAAGCTGCTGTCTCTGGGTACAGGGTAGTTAACTTTGGATGGTTGGATATATTGTGTGAAGGTGCTGTCTCCGGGTACAGGTAGTTAGCTTTGGATGGTTGGAAATGTTGTGCGAATCTGCTGTCTCCAGGCACACGGCAGTTCGCTTTGGATGTTTGGAAATCTTGTGCGAATCTGCTGTCTCCGGGTACAGGGTAGTTAGGTTTGGATGGTTGGAAATCTTGTGTGAAGCTGCTGTCTCTGGGTACAGGGTAGTTAACTTTGGATGGTTGGAAATCTTGTGTGAAGCTGCTGTCTCCGGGTACAGGGTAGTTCGCTTTGGATGGTTGGAAATGTTGTGCGAATCTGCTGTCTCCAGGCACAGGGTAGTTCGCTTTGGATGGCTGGAAATGTTGTGCGAATCTGCTGTCTCCGGGCACAGGGTAGTTTGCTTTGGATGGTTGGAAATATTGCGTGAAGGTGCTGTCTCTGGGTACAGGTAGTTAGCTTTGGATGGTTGGAAATGTTGTGCGAATCTGCTGTCTCCAGGCACAGGGTAGTTCGCTTTGGATGGTTGGAAATGTTGGGCGAATCTCCTGTCTCCGGGCACAGGGTAGTTCACAGAACATTTCCAACCATCCAAAGCTAAGCTACTGTCTCTGGGTACAGGGTAGTTAGCTTTGGATGGTTGGAAATCTTGTGTATCGCTGCACTCTCCGGGTACAGGGTAGTTAGCTTTGGATGGTTGGAAATATTGTGTGGAGCTACTGTCCCCGGGTACAGTGTTGTTAGTTTTGGATGGTTAGAAATGTTGCATGAAGCTGCAGTCTCCGGGTACAGGGTAGTTAGCTTTGGATGGTTGGAAATGTTGCGTGAAGCTGCTGTCTCTGAGTACAGGGTAGTTTGCTTTGGATGGTTAGAAATCTTGTGTGAAGCTGCTATCTCCGGGTACAGGGTAGTTCGCTTTGGATGTTTGGAAATGTTATGCAAAGCTGCTGTCTCCGGGTACCGGGTAGTTAGCTTTGGATGGTTGGAAATCTTTATGAAGCGGCTATCTCCGGGTACAGGGTAGTTCGCTTTGGATGGTTGGAAATCTTGTGTGAAGCTGCTGTCTCCGGGTACAGGTAGTTAGCTTCGGATGGTTGGAAATGTTGTGCGAATCTGCTTTCTCCAGGCATAGCGTAGTTCGCTTTGGGTGGTTGGAAATGTTGTGTGAACCTGCTGTCTCCGGGTACAGGGTAGTTCGCTTTTGGATGGTTGGAAATCTTGTGTGAAGCTGCTGTCTCTGGGTACAGGGTAGTAACTTTGGATGGTTGGAAATATTGTGTGAAGCTGCTGTCTCCGGGCACACGATAGTTAGCTTTGGATGGTTGGAAATCTTGTGTGAAGCTACTGTCCCCAGGTACAGTGTAGTTAGTTTTGGATGGTTGGAAATGTTGCATGAAGATTCTATCTCCGGGTAGAGGGTAGTTAGGTTTGGATGGTTGGAAATCTTGTGTGAAGCTGCTGTCTCTGGGTACAGGGTAGTTAACTTTGGATGGTTGGAAATCTTGTGTGAAGCTGCTGTCTCCGGGTACAGGGTAGTTCGCTTTGGATGGTTGGAAATCTTGTGTAAAGCTGCTGTCTCTGGGTACAGGGTAGTTAACTTTGGATGGTTGGAAATATTGTGTGAAGCTTCTGTCTCCGGGCACATGGTAGTTAGCTTTGGATGGTTGGAAATCTTGTGTGAAGCTACTGTCCCCAGGTACAGTGTAGTTAGTTTTGGATGGTTGGAAATGTTGCATGAAACTGCTGTCTCCGGGTACAGGGTAGTTAGCTTTGGATGTTTGGAAATCTTGTGCGAATCTGCTGTCTCCCGGTACAGGGTAGTTAGGTTTGGATGGTTGGAAATTTTGTGTGAAGCTGCTGTCTCTGGGTACAGGGTAGTTAACTTTGGATAGTTGGAAATTTTGTGTGAAGCTCCTGTCTCCGGGTATAGGGTAGTTCGCTTTGGATGGTTGGAAATCTTGTGTGAAGCTGCTGTCTCTGGGTACAGGGTAGTTAACTTTGGATGGTTGGATATATTGTGTGAAGGTGCTGTCTCCGGGTACATGTAGTTAGCTTTGGATGGTTGGAAATGTTGTGCGAATCTGCTGTCTCCAGGCACACGGTAGTTCGCTTTGGATGGCTGGAAATGTGCGAATCTGCTGTCTCCGGGCACAGGGTAGTTTGCTTTGGATGGTTCGAAATATTGTGCGAAGCTGCTGTCTCCGGGTACAGGGTAGTTAGCTTTGGATGGTTGGAAATCTTGTGTACAGCTGTGGTCTCCGGGTACAGGGTAGTTAGCTTTGGATTGTTGGAAATCTTGTGTGAAGCTGCTGTCTCCGGGTACAGGTAGTTAGCTTCGGATGGTTGGAAATGTTGTGCGAATCTGCTGTCTCCAGGCACAGCGTAGTTCGCTTTGGGTGGTTGGAAATGTTGTGTGAACCTGCTGTCTCCGGGTACAGGGTAGTTCGCTTTTGGATGGTTGGAAATCTTGTGTGAAGCTGCTGTCTCTGGGTACAGGGTAGTAACTTTGGATGGTTGGAAATATTGTGTGAAGCTGCTGTCTCCGGGCACACGATAGTTAGCTTTGGATGGTTGGAAATCTTGTGTGAAGCTACTGTCCCCAGGTACAGTGTAGTTAGTTTTGGATGGTTGGAAATGTTGCATGAAGCTGCTATCTCCGGGTAGAGGGTAGTTAGGTTTGGATGGTTGGAAATCTTGTGTGAAGCTGCTGTCTCTGAGTACAGGGTAGTTAACTTTGGATGGTTGGAAATCTTGTGTGAAGCTGCTGTCTCCGGGTACAGGGTAGTTCGCTTTGGATGGTTGGAAATCTTGTGTAAAGCTGCTGTCTCTGGGTACAGGGTAGATAACTTTGGATGGTTGGAAATATTGTGTGAAGGTGCTGTCTCCGGGTACAGGTAGTTAGCTTTGGATGGTTGGAAATGTTGTGCGAATCTGCTGTCTCCAGGCAAAGGGTAGTTCGCTTTGGATGGCTGGAAATGTTGTGCGAATCTGCTGTCTCCGGGCACATGGTAGTTTGCTTTGGATGGTTGGAAATGTTGTGCAAATCTGCTGTCTCCGGGCACAGCGTAGTTCGCTTTGGATGGTTGGAAATGTTGAGCGAATCTCCTGTCTGCGGGCACAGGGTAGTTTGCTTTGGATGGTTGGAAATGTTGTGCGAGGCTGCTGTCTCCGGGTACAGGGTAGTTAGCTTTGGATGGTTGGAAATCTTGTGTGAAGCTGCTGTCTCCGGGCACACGGTAGTTAGCTTTGGATGGTTGGAAATCTTGTGTGAAGCTGCTGTCTCCGGGCACACAGTAGTTAGCTTTGGATGGTTGGAAATCTTGTGTGAAGCTACTGTCCCCAGGTACAGTGTAGTTAGTTTTGGATGGTTGGAAATGTTGCATGAAACTGCTGTCTCCGGGTACAGGGTAGTTAGCTTTGGATGTTTGGAAATCTTATGCGAATCTGCTGTCTCCGGGTACAGGGTAGTTAAGTTTGGATGGTTGGAAATTTGTGTGAAGCTGCTGTCTCTGGGTACAGGGTAGTTAACTTTGGATGGTTGGAAATCTTGTGTGAAGCTGCTGTCTCCGGGAACAGGGTAGTTCGCTTTGGATGGCTGGAAATGTTGTGCGAATCTGCTGTCTCCGGGTACAGGGTAGTTTGCTTTGGATGGTTCGGAAATGTTGTGCGAAGCTGCTGTCTCCGGGTACCGGGTAGTTAGCTTTGGATGGTTGGAAATCTTTGTGAAGCTGCTGTCTTCGGGTACAGGGTAGTTAGCTTTGGATGGTTGGAAATCTTGTGTGCAGCTGTGGTCTCCGGGTACAGGGTAGTTAGCTTTGCATGGTTGGAAATCTTGTGTGAAGCTGCTGTCTCCGGGTACAGGTAGTTAGCTTCGGATGGTTGGAAATGTTGCATGAAACTGCTGTCTCCGGGTACAGGGTAGTTAGCTTTGGATGTTTGGAAATCTTGTGCGAATCTGCTGTCTCCAGGTACAGGGTAGTTAGGTTTGGATGGTTGGAAATCTTGTGTGAAGCTGCTGTCTCTGGGTACAGGGTAGTTAACTTTGGATAGTTGGAAATCTTGTGTGAAGCTGCTGTCTCTGGGTACAGGGTAGTTAACTTTGGATGGTTGGATATATTGTGTGAAGGTGCTGTCTCCGGGTACAGGTAGTTAGCTTTGGATGGTTGGAAATGTTGTGCGAATCTGCTGTCTCCAGGCACACGGTAGTTCGCTTTGGATGGCTGGAAATGTTGTGCGAATCTGCTGTCTCCGGGTACAGGGTAGTTTGCTTTGGATGGTTTGAAATATTGTGCGAAGCTGCTGTCTCTGGGTACCGGGTAGTTAGCTTTGGATGGTTGGAAATATTTGTGAAGCTGCTGTCTCCGGGTACAGGGTAGTTAGCTTTGGATGGTTGGAAATCTTGTGTGCAGCTGTGGTCTCCGGGTACAAGGTAGTTAGCTTTGGATGGTTGGAAATCTTGTGTGAAGCTGCTGTCTCCGGCTACAGGTAGTTAGCTTCGGATAGTTGGAAATGTTGTGCGAATCTGCTGTCTCCAGGCACAGCGTAGTTCGCTTTGGGTGGTTGGAAATGTTGTGTGAACCTGCTGTCTCCGGGTACAGGGTAGTTCGCTTTTGGATGGTTGGAAATCTTGTGTGAAGCTGCTGTCTCTGGGTACAGGGTAGTAACTTTGGATGGTTGGAAATATTGCGTGAAGCTGCTGTCTCCGGGCACACGATAGTTAGCTTTGGATGGTTGGAAATCTTGTGTGAAGCTACTGTCCCCAGGTACAGTGTAGTTAGTTTTGGATGGTTGGAAATGTTGCATGAAGCTGCTATCTCCGGGTAGAGGGTAGTTAGGTTTGGATGGTTGGAAATCTTGTGTGAAGCTGCTGTCTCTGGGTACAGGGTAGTTAACTTTGGATGGTTGGAAATCTTGTGTGAAGCTGCTGTCTCCGGGTACAGGGTAGTTCGCTTTGGACGGTTGGAAATCTTGTGTAAAGCTGCTGTCTCTGGGTACAGGGTAGTTAACTTTGGATGGTTGGAAATATTGTGTGAAGGTGCTGTCTCCGGGTACAGGTAGTTAGCTTTGGATGGTTGGAAATGTTGTGCGAATCTGCTGTCTCCAGGCAAAGGGTAGTTCGCTTTGGATGGCTGGAAATGTTGTGCGAATCTGCTGTCTCCGGGCACATGGTAGTTTGCTTTGGATGGTTCGAAATGTTGTGCGAATCTGCTGTCTCCGGGTGCCGGGTAGTTAGCTTTGGATGGTTGGAAATCTTGTGTGAAGCTGCTGTCTCCGGGTACAGGTAGTTAGCTTCGGATGGTTGGAAATGTTGTGCAAATCTGCTGTCTCCGGGCACAGCGTAGTTCGCTTTGGATGGTTGGAAATGTTGAGCGAATCTCCTGTCTGCGGGCACAGGGTAGTTTGCTTTGGATGGTAGGAAATGTTGTGCGAGGCTGCTGTCTCCGGGTACAGGGTAGTTAGCTTTGGATGGTTGGAAATCTTGTGTGAAGCTGCTGTCTCCGGGCACACGGTAGTTAGCTTCTGATGGTTGGAAATCTTGTGTGAAGCTGCTGTCTCCGGGCACACGGTAGTTAGCTTTGGATGGTTGGAAATCTTCTGTGAAGCTACTGTCCCCAGGTACAGTGTAGTTAGTTTTGGATGGTTGGAAATGTTGCATGAAACTGCTGTCTCCGGGTACAGGGTAGTTAGCTTTGGATGTTTGGAAATCTTGTGCGAATCTGCTGTCTCCGGGTACAGGGTAGTTAAGTTTGGATGGTTGGAAATTTGTGTGAAGCTGCTGTCTCTGGGTACAGGGTAGTTAACTTTGGATGGTTGGAAATCTTGTGTGAAGCTGCTGTCTCCGGGTACAGGGTAGTTCGCTTTGGATGGCTGGAAATGTTGTGCGAATCTGCTTCTCCGGGCACAGGGTAGTTTGCTTTGGATGGTTCGAAATGTTGTGCGAAGCTGCTGTCTCCGGGTACCGGGTAGTTAGCTTTGGATGGTTGGAAATCTTTGTGAAGCTGCTGTCTCCGGGTACAGGGTAGTTAGCTTTGGATGGTTGGAAATCTTGTGTGAAGCTGCTGTCTCCGGGTACAGGTAGTTAGCTTCGGATGGTTGGAAATGTTGTGCGAATCTGCTGTCTCCAGGCGCAGCGTAGTTCGCTTTGGGTGGTTGGAAATGTTGTGTGAACCTGCTGTCCCCGGGTACAGGGTAGTTAGCTTTGGATGGTTGTAAATCTTGTGTGAAGCTGCTGTCTCCCGGTACATGGTAGTTCGCTTTGGATGGTTGGAAATCTTGTGTGAAGCTGCTGTCTCTGGGTATAGGGTAGTTAACTTTGGATGGATGGAAATATATTGTGAAGCTGCTGTCTCCGAGCACACAGTAGTTAGCTTTGGATGGTTGGAAATCTTGTGTGAAGCTACTGTCCCCAGGTACAGTGTAGTTAATTTTGGATGGTTGGAAATGTGGCATGAAGCTGCTGTCTCCGGGTACAGGTTAGTTAGCTTTGGATGTTTGGAAATCTTGTGCGAATCTGCTGTCTCCGGGTACAGGGTAGTTAGGTTTGGATGGTTGGAAATCTTGTGTGAAGCTGCTGTCTCTGGGTACAGGGTAGTTAACTTTGGATGGTTGGAAATCTTGTGTGAAGCTGCTGTCTCCGGGTACAGGGTAGTTCGCTTTGGATGGTTGGAAATATTGTGTGAAGGTGCTGTCTCTGGGTACAGGTAGTTAGCTTTGGATGGTTGGAAATGTTGTGCGAATCTGCTGTCTCCAGGCACAGGGTAGTTCGCTTTGGATGGCTGGAAATGTTGTGCGAATCTGCTGTCTCCGGGCACAGGGTAGTTTGCTTTGGATGGTTGGAAATATTGTGTGAAGGTGCTGTCTCTGGGTACAGGTAGTTATCTTTGGATGGTTGGAAATGTTGTGCGAATCTGCTGTCTCCAGGCACAGGGTAGTTCGCTTTGGATGGTTGGAAATGTTGAGCGAATCTCCTGTCTCCGGGCACAGGGTAGTTCACACAACATTTCCAACCATCCAAAGCTAAGCTACTGTCTCTGGGTACAGGGTAGTTAGCTTTGGATGGTTGGAAATCTTGTGTGACGCTGCACTCTCCGGGTACAGGGTAGTTAGCTTTGGATGGTTGGAAATATTGTGTGGAGCTACTGTCCCCGGGTACAGTGTTGTTAGTTTTGGATGGTTAGAAATGTTGCATGAAGCTGCAGTTTCCGGGTACAGGGTAGTTAGCTTTGGATGGTTGGAAATGTTGCGTGAAGCTGCTGTCTCTGGGTACAGGGTAGTTTGCTTTGGATGGTTGGAAATCTTGTGTGAAGCTGCTATCTCCGTGTACAGGGTAGTTCGCTTTGGATGTTTGGAAATGTTATGCGAAGCTGCTGTCTCCGGGTACCGGGTAGTTAGCTTTGGATGGTTGGAAATCTTGTGTGAAGCGGCTATCTCCGGGTACAGGGTAGTTTGCTTTGGATGGTTGGAAATCTTGTGTGAAGCTGCTGTCTTCGGGTACAGGGTAGTTTGCTTTGGATGGTTGGAAATCTTGTGTGAGCTGCTATCTCCGGGTACAGGGTAGTTAGCTTTGGATGGTTGGAAATGTTGCTTGAAGCTGCTGTCTCCGGGTACAGGGTAGTTTGCTTTGAATGGTTGGATATCTTGTGTGAAGCTCCTATCTCCGGGTACAGGGTAGTTAGCTTTGGATGGTTGGAAATCTTGTGTGAAGCTGCTGTCTCCGGGTACAGGGTAGTTAGCTTTGGATGGTTGTAAATCTTGTGTGAAGCTGCTGTCTCCGGGTACAGGGTAATTCGCTTTGGATGGTTGGAAATCTTATGTGAAGCTGCTGTCCCCGGGCATAGGGTAGTTCGCTTTGGATGGTTGGAAATGTTGTGTGAACCTGCTGTCCCCGGGTACAGGGTAGTTAGCTTTGGATGGTTGGAAATCTTGTGTGAAGCTGCTGTCTCCGGGTACAAGGTAGTTCGCTTTGGATGGTTGGAAATCTTGTGTGAAGCTGCTGTCTCTGGGTACAGGGTAGTTAACTTTGGATGGTTGGAAATATTGCGTGAAGCTGCTGTCTCCGGGCACACGGTAGTTAGCTTTGGATGGTTGGAAATCTTGTGTGAAGCTACTGTCCCCAGGTACAGTGTAGTTAGTTTTGGATGGTTGGAAATGTTGCATGAAACTGCTGTCTCCGGGTACAGGGTAGTTAGCTTTGGATGTTTGGAAATCTTGTGCGAATCTGCTGTCTCCGGGTACAGGGTAGTTAGGTTTGGATGGTTGGAAATCTTGTGTGAAGCTGCTGTCTCTGGGTACAGGGTAGTTAACTTTGCATGGTTGGAAATCTTGTGTGAAGCTGCTGTCTCCGGGTACAGGGTAGTTCACTTTGGATGGTTGGAATTCTTGTGTGAAGCTGCTGTCTCTGGGTACAGGGTAGTTAACTTTGGATGGTTGGATATATTGTGTGAAGGTGCTGTCTCCGGGTACAGGTAGTTAGCTTTGGATGGTTGGAAATGTTGTGCGAATCTGCTGTCTCCAGGCACACGGTAGTTCGCTTTGGATGGCTGGAAATGTTGTGCGAATCTGCTGTCTCCGGGCACAGGGTAGTTTGCTTTGGATGGTTCGAAATATTGTGCGAAGCTGCTGTCTCTGGGTACCGGGTAGTTAGCTTTGGATGGTTGGAAATCTTTGTGAAGCTGCTGTCTCCGGGCACAGGGTAGTTAGCTTTGGATGGTTGGAAATCTTGTGTGCAGCTGTGGTCTCCGGGTACAGGGTAGTTAGCTTTGGATGGTTGGAAATCTTGTGTGAAGCTGCTGTCTCCGGGTACAGGTAGTTAGCTTCGGATGGTTGGAAATGTTGTGCGAATCTGCTGTCTCCAGGCACAGCGTAGTTCGCTTTGGGTGGTTGGAAATGTTGTGTGAACCTGCTGTCTCTGGGTACAGGGTAGTAAATTTGGATGGTTGGAAATATTGTGTGAAGCTACTGTCCCCAGGTACAGTGTAGTTAGTTTTGGATGGTTGGAAATGTTGCATGAAGCTGCTATCTCCGGGTAGAGGGTAGTTAGGTTTGGATGGTTGGAAATCTTGTGTGAAGCTGCTGTCTCTGGGTACAGGGTAGTAAATTTGGATGGTTGGAAATATTGTGTGAAGCTGCTGTCTCCGGGCACACGATAGTTAGCTTTGGATGGTTGGAAATCTTGTGTGAAGCTACTGTCCCCAGGTACAGTGTAGTTAGTTTTGGATGGTTGGAAATGTTGCATGAAGCTGCTATCTCCGGGTAGAGGGTAGTTAGGTTTGGATGGTTGGAAATCTTGTGTGAAGCTGCTGTCTCTGGGTACAGGGTAGTTAACTTTGGATGGTTGGAAATCTTGTGTGAAGCTGCTGTCTCCGGGTACAGGGTAGTTCGCTTTGGATGGTTGGAAATCTTGTGTGAAGCTGCTGTCTCTGGGTACAGGGTAGTTAACTTTGGATGGTTGGAAATATTGTGTGAAGATGCTGTCTCCGGGTACAGGTAGTTAGCTTTGGATGGTTGGAAATGTTGTGCGAATCTGCTGTCTCCAGGCAAAGGGTAGTTCGCTTTGGATGGCTGGAAATGTTGGGCGAATCTGCTGTCTCCGGGCACAAGGTAGTTTGCTTTGGATGGTTCGAAATGTTGTGCGAATCTGCTGTCTCCGGGTACCGGGTAGTTAGCTTTGGATGGTTGGAAATCTTGTGTGAAGCTGCTGTCTCCGGGTACAGGTAGTAAGCTTCGGATCGTTGGAAATGTTGTGCAAATCTGCTGTCTCCGGGCACAGCGTAGTTCGCTTTGGATGGTTGGAAATGTTGAGCGAATCTCCTGTCTCCGGGCACAGGGTAGTTTGCTTTGGATGGTTGGAAATGTTGTGTGAGGCTGCTGTCTCCGGGTACAGGGTAGTTAGCTTTGGATGGTTGGAAATCTTGTGTGAAGCTGCTGTCTCCGGGTACAGGGTAGTTAGCTTTGGATGGTTGGAAATCTTGTGTGCAGCTGTGGTCTCCGGGTACAGGGTAGTTAGCTTTGGATGGTTGGAAATCTTGTGTGAAGCTGCTGTCTCCGGGTACAGGTAGTTAGCTTCGAATGGTTGGAAATGTTGCTTGAAGCTGCTGTCTCCGGGTACAGGGCAGTTTGCTTTGAACGGTTGGATATCTTGTGTGAAGCTCATATCTCCGGGTACAGGGTAGTTAGCTTTGGATGGTTGGAAATCTTGTGTGAAGCTGCTGTCTCCGGGTACAGGGTAGTTAGCTTTGGATGGTTGGAAATGTTGTGTGAACCTGCTGTCCCCGGGTACAGGGTAGTTAGCTTTGGATGGTTGGAAATCTTGTGTGAAGCTGCTGTCTCCGGGTACAGGGTAGTTCGCTTTGGATGGTTGGAAATCTTGTGTGAAGCTGCTGTTTCTGGGTACAGGGTAGTTAACTTTGGATGGTTGGAAATCTTGTGTGAAGCTGCTGTCTCCGGGTACAGGTTAGTTCACTTTGGATGGTTGGAAATCTTGTGTGAAGCTGCTGTCTCTGGGTACAGGGTAGTTAACTTTGGATGGTTGGATATATTGTGTGAAGGTGCTGTCTCCGGGTACAGGTAGTTAGCTTTGGATGGTTGGAAATGTTGTGCGAATCTGCTGTCTCCAGGCACACGGTAGTTCGCTTTGGATGTTTGGAAATCTTGTGCGAATCTGCTGTCTCCGGGTACAGGGTAGTTAGGTTTGGATGGTTGGAAATCTTGTGTGAAGCTGCTGTCTCTGGGTACAGGGTAGTTAACTTTGGATTGTTGGAAATCTTGTGTGAAGCTACTGTCTCCGGGTACAGGGTAGTTCGCTTTGGATGGTTGGAAATGTTGTGCGAATCTGCTGTCTCCAGGCACAGGGTAGTTCGCTTTGGATGGCTGGAAATGTTGTGCGAATCTGCTGTCTCCGGGCACAGGGTAGTTTCCTTTGGATGGTTGGAAATATTGTGTGAAGGTGCTGTCTCTGGGTACAGGTAGTTAGCTTTGGATGGTTGGAAATGTTGTGCGAATCTGCTGTCTCCAGGCACACGGTAGTTCGCTTTGGATGGCTGGAAATGTTGTGCGAATCTGCTGTCTCCGGGCACAGGGTAGTTTGCTTTGGATGGTTCGAAATATTGTGCGAAGCTGCTGTCTCTGGGTACCGGGTAGTTAGCTTTGGATGGTTGGAAATCTTTGTGAAGCTGCTGTCTCCGGGCACAGGGTAGTTAGCTTTGGATGGTTGGAAATCTTGTGTGCAGCTGTGGTCTCCGGGTACAGGGTAGTTAGCTTTGGATGGTTGGAAATCTTGTGTGAAGCTGCTGTCTCCGGGTACAGGTAGTTAGCTTCGGATGGTTGGAAATGTTGTGCGAATCTGCTGTCTCCAGGCACAGCGTAGTTCGCTTTGGGTGGTTGGAAATGTTGTGTGAACCTGCTGTCTCCGGGTACAGGGTAGTTCGCTTTTGGATGGTTGGAAATCTTGTGTGAAGCTGCTGTCTCTGGGTACAGGGTAGTAAATTTGGATGGTTGGAAATATTGTGTGAAGCTGCTGTCTCCGGGCACACGATAGTTAGCTTTGGATGGTTGGAAATCTTGTGTGAAGCTACTGTCCCCAGGTACAGTGTAGTTAGTTTTGGATGGTTGGAAATGTTGCATGAAGCTGCTATCTCCGGGTAGAGGGTAGTTAGGTTTGGATGGTTGGAAATCTTGTGTGAAGCTGCTGTCTCTGGGTACAGGGTAGTTAACTTTGGATGGTTGGAAATCTTGTGTGAAGCTGCTGTCTCCGGGTACAGGGTAGTTCGCTTTGGATGGTTGGAAATCTTGTGTGAAGCTGCTGTCTCTGGGTACAGGGTAGTTAACTTTGGATGGTTGGAAATATTGTGTGAAGATGCTGTCTCCGGGTACAGGTAGTTAGCTTTGGATGGTTGGAAATGTTGTGCGAATCTGCTGTCTCCAGGCAAAGGGTAGTTCGCTTTGGATGGTTCGAAATGTTGTGCGAATCTGCTGTCTCTGGGTACCGGGTAGTTAGCTTTGGATGGTTGGAAATCTTGTGTGAAGCTGCTGTCTCCGGGTACAGGTAGTTAGTTTCGGATGGTTGGAAATGATGTGCAAATCTGCTGTCTCCGGGCACAGCGTAGTTCGCTTTGGATGGTTGGAAATGTTGAGCGAATCTGCTGTCTCCGGGCACAAGGTAGTTTGCTTTGGATGGTTCGAAATGTTGTGCGAATCTGCTGTCTCCGGGTACCGGGTAGTTAGCTTTGGATGGTTGGAAATCTTGTGTGAAGCTGCTGTCTCCGGGTACAGGTAGTTAGCTTCGGATGGTTGGAAATGATGTGCAAATCTGCTGTCTCCGGGCACAGCGTAGTTCGCTTTGGATGGTTGGAAATGTTGAGCGAATCTCCTGTCTCCGGGCACAGGGTAGTTTGCTTTGGATGGTTGGAAATGTTGTGTGAGGCTGCTGTCTCCGGGTACAGGGTAGTTAGCTTTGGATGGTTGGAAATCTTGTGTGAAGCTGCTGTCTCCGGGCACACGGTAGTTAGCTTTGGATGGTTGGAAATCTTGTGTGAAGCTGCTGTCTCCGGGCACACGGTAGTTAGCTTTGGATGGTTGGAAATCTTGTGTGAAGCTACTGTCCCCAGGTACAGTGTAGTTAGTTTTGGATGGTTGGAAATGTTGCATGAAACTGCTGTCTTGGGTACAGGGTAGTTAGCTTTGGATATTTGGAAATCTTGTGCAAATCTGCTGTCTTCGGGTACAGGGTAGTTAGGTTTGGATGGTTGGAAATCTTGTGTGAAGCTGCTGTCTCTGGGTACAGGGTAGTTAACTTTGGATGGTTGGAAATATTGTGTGAAGGTGCTGTCTCCGGGAACAGGTAGTTAGCTTTGGATGGTGGAAATGTTGTGCGAATCTGCTGTCTCCGGGCACAGGGTAGTTTGCTTTGGATGGTTCGAAATATTGTGCGAAGCTGCTGTCTCTGGGTACCGGGTAGTTAGCTTTGGATGGTTGGAAATCTTTGTGAAGCTGCTGTCTCCAGGTACAGGGTAGTTAGCTTTGGATGGTTGGAAATCTTGTGTGCAGCTGTGGTCTCCGGGTACAGGGTAGTTAGCTTTAGCTCTGGATGGTTGGAAATCTTGTGTGAGGCTGCTGTCTCCGGGTACAGGTAGTTAGCTTCGGATGGTTGGAAATGTTGCTTGAAGCTGCTGTCTCCGGGTACAGGGTAGTTTGCTTTGAATGGTTGGATATCTTGTGTGAAGCTCCTATCTCCGAGTACACGGTAGTTAGCTTTGGATGGTTGGAAATCTTGTGTGAAGCTGCTGTCTCTGGGTACAGGGTAGTTAACTTTGGATGGTTGGATATATTGTGTGAAGGTGCTGTCTCCGGGTACAGGTAGTTAGCTTTGGATGGTTGGAAATGTTGCGCGAATCAGCTGTCTCCAGGCACACGGTAGTTCGCTTTGGATGTTTGGAAATCTTGTGCGAATCTGCTGTCTCCGGGTACAGGGTAGTTAGGTTTGGATGGTTGGAAATCTTGTGTGAAGCTGCTGTCTCTGGGTACAGGGTAGTTAACTTTGGATGGTTGGAAATCTTGTATGAAGCTGCTGTCTCCGGGTACAGGGTAGTTCGCTTTGGATGGTTGGAAATCTTGTGTGAAGCTGCTGTCTCTGATTATAGGGTAGTTAACTTTGGATGGTTGGAAATATTGTGTGAAGGTGCTGTCTCCGGGTACAGGTAGTTAGCTTTGGATGGTTGGAAATCTTGTGTGAAGCTGCTGTCTTCGGGTACAGGGTAGTTTGCTTTGGATGGTTGGAAATCTTGTGTGAAGCTGCTATCTTCGGGTACAGGGTAGTTAGCTTTGGATGGTTGGAAATGTTGCTTGAAGCTGCTGTCTCCGGGTACAGGGTAGTTTGCTTTGAATGGTTGGATATCTTGTGTGAAGCTCCTATCTCCGGGTACAGGGTAGTTAGCTTTGGATGGTTGGAAATCTTGTGTGAAGCTGCTGTCTCCGGGTACAGGGTAGTTAGCTTTGGATGGTTGGAAATCTTGTGTGAAGCTGCTGTCTCCGGGTACAGGGTAATTCGCTTTGGATGGTTGGAAATCTTATGTGAAGCTGCTGTCCCCGGGCACAGGGTAGTTCGCTTTGGATGGTTGGAAATGTTGTGTGAACCTGCTGTCCCCGGGTACAGGGTAGTTAGCTTTGGATGGTTGGAAATCTTGTGTGAAGCTGCTGTCTCCGGGTACAGGGTAGTTCGCTTTGGATGGTTGGAAATCTTGTGTGAAGCTGCTGTCTCTGGGTACAGGGTAGTTAACTTTGGATGGTTGGAAATATTGTGTGAAGCTGCTGTCTCCGGGCACACGGTAGTTAGCTTTGGATGGTTGGAAATCTTGTGTGAAGCTACTGTCCCCAGGTACAGTGTAGTTAGTTTTGGATGGTTGGAAATGTTGCATGAAACTGCTGTCTCCGGGTACAGGGTAGTTAGCTTTGGATGTTTGGAAATCTTGTGCAAATCTGCTGTCTCCGGGTACAGGGTAGTTAGGTTTGGATGGTTGGAAATCGTGTGTGAAGCTGCTGTCTTTGGGTACAGGGTAGTTAACTTTGGATGGTTGGAAATCTTGTGTGAAGCTGCTGTCTCCGGGTACAGGGTAGTTCACTTTGGATGGTTGGAAATCTTGTGTGAAGCTGCTGTCTCTGGGTACAGGGTAGTTAACTTTGGATGGTTGGATATATTGTGTGAAGGTGCTGTCTCCGGGTACAGGTAGTTAGCTTTGGATGGTTGGAAATGTTGTGTGAGTCTGCTGTCTCCAGGCACACAGTAGTTCGCTTTGGATGTTTGGAAATCTTGTGCGAATCTGCTGTCTCCGGGTACAGGGTAGTTAGGTTTGGATGGTTGGAAATCTTGTGTGAAGCTGCTGTCTCTGGGTACAGGGTAGTTAACTTTGGATTGTTGGAAATCTTGTGTGAAGCTGCTGTCTCCGGGTACAGGGTAGTTCGCTTTGGATGGTTGGAAATGTTGTGCGAATCTGCTGTCTCCAGGCACAGGGTAGTTCGCTTTGGATGGCTGGAAATGTTGTGCGAATCTGCTGTCTCCGGGCACAGGGTAGTTTCCTTTGGATGGTTGGAAATATTGTGTGAAGGTGCTGTCTCTGGGTACAGGTAGTTAGCTTTGGATGGTTGGAAATGTTGTGCGAATCTGCTGTCTCCAGGCACACGGTAGTTCGCTTTGGATGGCTGGAAATGTTGTGCGAATCTGCTGTCTCCGGGCACAGGGTAGTTTGCTTTGGATGGTTCGAAATATTGTGCGAAGCTGCTGTCTCTGGGTACCGGGTAGTTAGCTTTGGATGGTTGGAAATCTTTGTGAAGCTGCTGTCTCCGGGCACAGGGTAGTTAGCTTTGGATGGTTGGAAATCTTGTGTGCAGCTGTGGTCTCCGGGTACAGGGTAGTTAGCTTTGGATGGTTGGAAATCTTGTGTGAAGCTGCTATCTCCGGGTACAGGTAGTTAGCTTCGGATGGTTGGAAATGTTGTGCGAATCTGCTGTCTCCAGGCACAGCGTAGTTCGCTTTGGGTGGTTGGAAATGTTGTGTGAACCTGCTGTCTCCGGGTACAGGGTAGTTCGCTTTTGGATGGTTGGAAATCTTGTGTGAAGCTGCTGTCTCTGGGTACAGGGTAGTAAATTTGGATGGTTGGAAATATTGTGTGAAGCTGCTGTCTCCGGGCACACGATAGTTAGCTTTGGATGGTTGGAAATCTTGTGTGAAGCTACTGTCCCCAGGTACAGTGTAGTTAGTTTTGGATGGTTGGAAATGTTGCATGAAGCTGCTATCTCCGGGTAGAGGGTAGTTAGGTTTGGATGGTTGGAAATCTTGTGTGAAGCTGCTGTCTCTGGGTACAGGGTAGTTAACTTTGGATGGTTGGAAATCTTGTGTGAAGCTGCTGTCTCCGGGTACAGGGTAGTTCGCTTTGGATGGTTGGAAATCTTGTGTGAAGCTGCTGTCTCTGGGTACAGGGTAGTTAACTTTGGATGGTTGGAAATATTGTGTGAAGATGCTGTCTCCGGGTACAGGTAGTTAGCTTTGGATGGTTGGAAATGTTGTGCGAATCTGCTGTCTCCGGGCACAAGGTAGTTTGCTTTGGATGGTTCGAAATGTTGTGCGAATCTGCTGTCTCCGGGTACCGGGTAGTTAGCTTTGGATGGTTGGAAATCTTGTGTGAAGCTGCTGTCTCCGGGTACAGGTAGTTAGTTTCGGATGGTTGGAAATGATGTGCAAATCTGCTGTCTCCGGGCACAGCGTAGTTCGCTTTGGATGGTTGGAAATGTTGAGCGAATCTGCTGTCTCCGGGCACAAGGTAGTTTGCTTTGGATGGTTCGAAATGTTGTGCGAATCTGCTGTCTCCGGGTACCGGGTAGTTAGCTTTGGATGGTTGGAAATCTTGTGTGAAGCTGCTGTCTCCGGGTACAGGTAGTTAGCTTCGGATGGTTGGAAATGATGTGCAAATCTGCTGTCTCCGGGCACAGCGTAGTTCGCTTTGGATGGTTGGAAATGTTGAGCGAATCTCCTGTCTCCGGGCACAGGGTAGTTTGCTTTGGATGGTTGGAAATGTTGTGTGAGGCTGCTGTCTCCGGGTACAGGGTAGTTAGCTTTGGATGGTTGGAAATCTTGTGTGAAGCTGCTGTCTCCGGGCACACGGTAGTTAGCTTTGGATGGTTGGAAATCTTGTGTGAAGCTGCTGTCTCCGGGCACACGGTAGTTAGCTTTGGATGGTTGGAAATCTTGTGTGAAGCTACTGTCCCCAGGTACAGTGTAGTTAGTTTTGGATGGTTGGAAATGTTGCATGAAACTGCTGTCTTGGGTACAGGGTAGTTAGCTTTGGATATTTGGAAATCTTGTGCAAATCTGCTGTCTTCGGGTACAGGGTAGTTAGGTTTGGATGGTTGGAAATCTTGTGTGAAGCTGCTGTCTCTGGGTACAGGGTAGTTAACTTTGGATGGTTGGAAATATTGTGTGAAGGTGCTGTCTCCGGGAACAGGTAGTTAGCTTTGGATGGTGGAAATGTTGTGCGAATCTGCTGTCTCCGGGCACAGGGTAGTTTGCTTTGGATGGTTCGAAATATTGTGCGAAGCTGCTGTCTCTGGGTACCGGGTAGTTAGCTTTGGATGGTTGGAAATCTTTGTGAAGCTGCTGTCTCCAGGTACAGGGTAGTTAGCTTTGGATGGTTGGAAATCTTGTGTGCAGCTGTGGTCTCCGGGTACAGGGTAGTTAGCTTTAGCTCTGGATGGTTGGAAATCTTGTGTGAGGCTGCTGTCTCCGGGTACAGGTAGTTAGCTTCGGATGGTTGGAAATGTTGCTTGAAGCTGCTGTCTCCGGGTACAGGGTAGTTTGCTTTGAATGGTTGGATATCTTGTGTGAAGCTCCTATCTCCGAGTACACGGTAGTTAGCTTTGGATGGTTGGAAATCTTGTGTGAAGCTGCTGTCTCTGGGTACAGGGTAGTTAACTTTGGATGGTTGGATATATTGTGTGAAGGTGCTGTCTCCGGGTACAGGTAGTTAGCTTTGGATGGTTGGAAATGTTGCGCGAATCAGCTGTCTCCAGGCACACGGTAGTTCGCTTTGGATGTTTGGAAATCTTGTGCGAATCTGCTGTCTCCGGGTACAGGGTAGTTAGGTTTGGATGGTTGGAAATCTTGTGTGAAGCTGCTGTCTCTGGGTACAGGGTAGTTAACTTTGGATGGTTGGAAATCTTGTATGAAGCTGCTGTCTCCGGGTACAGGGTAGTTCGCTTTGGATGGTTGGAAATCTTGTGTGAAGCTGCTGTCTCTGATTATAGGGTAGTTAACTTTGGATGGTTGGAAATATTGTGTGAAGGTGCTGTCTCCGGGTACAGGTAGTTAGCTTTGGATGGTTGGAAATGTTGTGCGAATCTGCTGTCTCCAGGCACAGGGTAGTTCGCTTTCAATGGCTGGAAATGTTGTGCGAATCTGCTGTCTCCGGGCACAGGGTAGTTTGCTTTGGATGGTTGGAAATATTGTGTGAAGGTGCTGTCTCTGGGTACAGGTAGTTAGCTTTGGATGGTTGGAAATGTTGTGCGAATCTCCTGTCTCCGGGCACAGGGTAGTTCACACAACATTTCCAACCATCCAAAGCTAAGCTACTGTCTCTGGGTACAGGGTAGTTAGCTTTGGATGGTTGGAAATCTTGTGTGACGCTGCACTCTCCGGGTACAGGGTAGTTAGCTTTGGATGGTTGGAAATGTTGTGCGAATCTGCTGTCTCCAGGCACAGGGTAGTTTGCTTTGGATGGTTGGAAATATTGTGTGAAGGTGCTGTCTCTGGGTACAGGTAGTTAGCTTTGGATGGTTGGAAATGTTGTGCGAATCTCCTGTCTCCGGGCACAGGGTAGTTCACACAACATTTCCAACCATCCAAAGCTAAGCTACTGTCTCTGGGTACAGGGTAGTTAGCTTTGGATGGTTGGAAATCTTGTGTGACGCTGCACTCTCCGGGTACAGGGTAGTTAGCTTTGGATGGTTGGAAATATTGTGTGGAGCTACTGTCCCCGGGTACAGTGTTGTTAGTTTTGGATGGTTAGAAATGTTGCATGAAGCTGCAGTCTCCGGGTACAGGGTAGTTAGCTTTGGATGGTTGGAAATCTTGTGTGAAGCTGCTATCTCCGGGTACAGGGTAGTTCGCTTTGGATGTTTGGAAATGTTATGCGAAGCTGCTGTCTCCGGGTACCGGGTAGTTAGCTTTGGATGGTTGGAAATCTTGTGTGAAGCGGCTATCTCCGGGTACAGGGTAGTTCGCTTTGGATGGTTGGAAATCTTGTGTGAAGCTGCTGTCTTCGGGTACAGGGTAGTTTGCTTTGGATGGTTGGAAATCTTGTGTGAAGCTGCTATCTCCGGGTACAGGGTAGTTAGCTTTGGATGATTGGAAATGTTGCTTGAAGCTGCTGTCTCCGGGTACAGGGTAGTTTGCTTTGGATGGTTGGAAATCTTGTGTGAAGCTGCTATCTCCGGGTACAGGGTAGTTCGCTTTGGATATTTGGAAATGTTATGCGAAGCTGCTGTCTCCGGGTACCGGGTAGTTAGCTTTGGATGGTTGGAAATCTTGTGTGAAGCGGCTATCTCCGGGTACAGGGTAGTTCGCTTTGGATGGTTGGAAATGTTGTGTGAACCTGCTGTCTCCGGGTACAGGGTAGTTCGCTTTTGGATGGTTGGAAATCTTGTGTGAAGCTGCTGTCTCTGGGTACAGGGTAGTAAATTTGGATGGTTGGAAATATTGTGTGAAGCTGCTGTCTCCGGGCACACGATAGTTAGCTTTGGATGGTTGGAAATCTTGTGTGAAGCTACTGTCCCCAGGTACAGTGTAGTTAGTTTTGGATGGTTGGAAATGTTGCATGAAACTGCTGTCTCCGGGTACAGGGTAGTTAGCTTTGGATGTTTGGAAATCTTGTGCGAATCTGCTGTCTCCGGGTACAGGGTAGTTAAGTTTGGATTGTTGGAAATTTGTGTGAAGCTGCTGTCTCTGGGTACAGGGTAGTTAACTTTGGATGGTTGGAAATCTTGTGTGAAGCTGCTGTCTCCGGGTACAGAGTAGTTCGCTTTGGATGGCTGGAAATGTTGTGCAAATCTGCTGTCTCCGGGCACAGGGTAGTTTGCTTTGGATGGTTCGAAATGTTGTGCGAAGCTGCTGTCTCCGGGTACCGGGTAGTTAGCTTTGGATGGTTGGAAATCTTTGTGAAGCTGCTGTCTCCGGGTACAGGGTAGTTAGCTTTGGATGGTTGGAAATCTTGTGTGAAGCTGCTGTCTCCGGGTACAGGTAGTTAGCTTCGGATGGTTGGAAATGTTGTGCGAATCTGCTGTCTCCAGGCACAGCGTAGTTCGCTTTGGGTGGTTGGAAATCTTGTGTGAACCTGCTGTCCCCGGGTACAGGGTAGTTAGCTTTGGATGGTTGGAAATCTTGTGTGAAGCTGCTGTCTCCCGGTACAGGGTAGTTCGCTTTGGATGGTTGGAAATCTTGTGTGAAGCTGCTGTCTCTGGGTATAGGGTAGTTAACTTTGGATGGATGGAAATATATTGTGAAGCTGCTGTCTCCGAGCACACAGTAGTTAGCTTTGGATGGTTGGAAATCTTGTGTGAAGCTACTGTCCCCAGGTACAGTGTAGTTAGTTTTGGATGGTTGAAATGTGGCATGAAGCTGCTGTCTCCGGGTACAGGTTAGTTAGCTTTGGATGTTTGGAAATCTTGTGCGAATCTGCTGTCTCCGGGTACAGGGTAGTTAGGTTTGGATGGTTGGAAATCTTGTGTGAAGCTGCTGTCTCTGGGTACAGGGTAGTTAACTTTGGATGGTTGGAAATCTTGTGTGAAGCTGCTGTCTCCGGGTACAGGGTAGTTCGCTTTGGACGGTTGGAAATATTGTGTGAAGGTGCTGTCTCTGGGTACAGGTAGTTAGCTTTGGATGGTTGGAAATGTTGTGCGAATCTGCTGTCTCCAGGCACAGGGTAGTTCGCTTTGGATGGCTGGAAATGTTGTGCGAATCTGCTGTCTCCGGGCACAGGGTAGTTTGCTTTGGATGGTTGGAAATATTGTGTGAAGGTGCTGTCTCTGGGTACAGGTAGTTAGCTTTGGATGGTTGGAAATGTTGTGCGAATCTGCTGTCTCCAGGCACAGGGTAGTTCGCTTTGGATGGTTGGAAATGTTGAGCGAATCTCCTGTCTCCGGGCACAGGGTAGTTCACACAACATTTCCAACCATCCAAAGCTAAGCTACTGTCTCTGGGTACAGGGTAGTTAGCTTTGGATGGTTGGAAATCTTGTGTGACGCTGCACTCTCCGGGTACAGGGTAGTTAGCTTTGGATGGTTGGAAATATTGTGTGGAGCTACTGTCCCCGGGTACAGTGTTGTTAGTTTTGGATGGTTAGAAATGTTGCGTGAAGCTGCTGTCTCTGGGTACAGGGTAGTTTGCTTTGGATGGTTGGAAATCTTGTGTGAAGCTGCTATCTCCGTGTACAGGGTAGTTCGCTTTGGATGTTTGGAAATGTTATGCGAAGCTGCTGTCTCCGGGTACCGGGTAGTTAGCTTTGGATGGTTGGAAATCTTGTGTGAAGCGGCTATCTCCGGGTACAGGGTAGTTCGCTTTGGATGGTTGAAAATCTTGTGTGAAGCTGCTGTCTTCGGGTACAGGGTAGTTTGCTTTGGATGGTTGGAAATCTTGTGTGAAGCTGCTATCTCCGGGTACAGGGTAGTTAGCTTTGGATGGTTGGAAATGTTGCTTGAAGCTGCTGTCTCCGGGTACAGGGTAGTTTGCTTTGAATGGTTGGATATCTTGTGTGAAGCTCCTATCTCCGGGTACAGGGTAGTTAGCTTTGGATGGTTGGAAATCTTGTGTGAAGCTGCTGTCTCCGGGTACAGGGTAGTTAGCTTTGGATGGTTGGAAATCTTGTGTGAAGCTGCTGTCTCCGGGTACAGGGTAATTCGCTTTGGATGGTTGGAAATCTTATGTGAAGCTGCTGTCCCCGGGCATAGGGTAGTTCGCTTTGGATGGTTGGAAATGTTGTGTGAACCTGCTGTCCCCGGGTACAGGGTAGTTAGCTTTGGATGGTTGGAAATCTTGTGTGAAGCTGCTGTCTCCGGGTACAGGGTAGTTCGCTTTGGATGGTTGGAAATCTTGTGTGAAGCTGCTGTCTCTGGGTACAGGGTAGTTAACTTTGGATGGTTGGAAATATTGTGTGAAGCTGCTGTCTCCGGGCACACGGTAGTTAGCTTTGGATGGTTGGAAATCTTGTGTGAAGCTACTGTCCCCAGGTACAGTGTAGTTAGTTTTGGATGGTTGGAAATGTTGCATGAAACTGCTGTCTCCGGGTACAGGGTAGTTAGCTTTGGATGTTTGGAAATCTTGTGCAAATCTGCTGTCTCCGGGTACAGGGTAGTTAGGTTTGGATGGTTGGAAATCTTGTGTGAAGCTGCTGTCTCTGGGTACAGGGTAGTTAACTTTGGATGGTTGGAAATCTTGTGTGAAGCTGCTGTCTCCGGGTACAGGGTAGTTCACTTTGGATGGTTGGAAATCTTGTGTGAAGCTGCTGTCTCTGGGTACAGGGTAGTTAACTTTGGATGGTTGGATATATTGTGTGAAGGTGCTGTCTCCGGGTACAGGTAGTTAGCTTTGGATGGTTGGAAATGTTGTGCGAGTCTGCTGTCTCCAGGCACACGGTAGTTCGCTTTGGATGTTTGGAAATCTTGTGCGAATCTGCTGTCTCCGGGTACAGGGTAGTTAGGTTTGGATGGTTGGAAATCTTGTGTGAAGCTGCTGTCTCTGGGTACAGGGTAGTTAACTTTGGATTGTTGGAAATCTTGTGTGAAGCTGCTGTCTCCGGGTACAGGGTAGTTCGCTTTGGATGGTTGGAAATGTTGTGCGAATCTGCTGTCTCCAGGCACAGGGTAGTTCGCTTTGGATGGCTGGAAATGTTGTGCGAATCTGCTGTCTCCGGGCACAGGGTAGTTTCCTTTGGATGGTTGGAAATATTGTGTGAAGGTGCTGTCTCTGGGTACAGGTAGTTAGCTTTGGATGGTTGGAAATGTTGTGCGAATCTGCTGTCTCCAGGCACACGGTAGTTCGCTTTGGATGGCTGGAAATGTTGTGCGAATCTGCTGTCTCCGGGCACAGGGTAGTTTGCTTTGGATGGTTCGAAATATTGTGCGAAGCTGCTGTCTCTGGGTACCGGGTAGTTAGCTTTGGATGGTTGGAAATCTTTGTGAAGCTGCTGTCTCCGGGCAGAGGGTAGTTAGCTTTGGATGGTTGGAAATCTTGTGTGCAGCTGTGGTCTCCGGGTACAGGGTAGTTAGCTTTGGATGGTTGGAAATCTTGTGTGAAGCTGCTGTCTCCGGGTACAGGTAGTTAGCTTCAGATGGTTGGAAATGTTGTGCGAATCTGCTGTCTCCAGGCACAGCGTAGTTCGCTTTGGGTGGTTGGAAATGTTGTGTGAACCTGCTGTCTCCGGGTACAGGGTAGTTCGCTTTTGGATGGTTGGAAATCTTGTGTGAAGCTGCTGTCTCTGGGTACAGGGTAGTAAATTTGGATGGTTGGAAATATTGTGTGAAGCTGCTGTCTCCGGGCACACGATAGTTAGCTTTGGATGGTTGGAAATCTTGTGTGAAGCTACTGTCCCCAGGTACAGTGTAGTTAGTTTTGGATGGTTGGAAATGTTGCATGAAGCTGCTATCTCCGGGTAGAGGGTAGTTAGGTTTGGATGGTTGGAAATCTTGTGTGAAGCTGCTGTCTCTGGGTACAGGGTAGTTAACTTTGGATGGTTGGAAATCTTGTGTGAAGCTGCTGTCTCCGGGTACAGGGTAGTTCGCTTTGGATGGTTGGAAATCTTGTGTGAAGCTGCTGTCTCTGGGTACAGGGTAGTTAACTTTGGATGGTTGGAAATATTGTGTGAAGATGCTGTCTCCGGGTACAGGTAGTTAGCTTTGGATGGTTGGAAATGTTGTGCGAATCTGCTGTCTCCGGGCACAAGGTAGTTTGCTTTGGATGGTTCGAAATGTTGTGCGAATCTGCTGTCTCCGGGTACCGGGTAGTTAGCTTTGGATGGTTGGAAATCTTGTGTGAAGCTGCTGTCTCCGGGTACAGGTAGTTAGCTTCGGATGGTTGGAAATGATGTGCAAATCTGCTGTCTCCGGGCACAGCGTAGTTCGCTTTGGATGGTTGGAAATGTTGAGCGAATCTGCTGTCTCCGGGCACAAGGTAGTTTGCTTTGGATGGTTCGAAATGTTGTGCGAATCTGCTGTCTCCGGGTACCGGGTAGTTAGCTTTGGATGGTTGGAAATCTTGTGTGAAGCTGCTGTCTCCGGGTACAGGTAGTTAGCTTCGGATGGTTGGAAATGATGTGCAAATCTGCTGTCTCCGGGCACAGCGTAGTTCGCTTTGGATGGTTGGAAATGTTGAGCGAATCTCCTGTCTCCGGGCACAGGGTAGTTTGCTTTGGATGGTTGGAAATGTTGTGTGAGGCTGCTGTCTCCGGGTACAGGGTAGTTAGCTTTGGATGGTTGGAAATCTTGTGTGAAGCTGCTGTCTCCGGGCACACGGTAGTTAGCTTTGGATGGTTGGAAATCTTGTGTGAAGCTGCTGTCTCCGGGCACACGGTAGTTAGCTTTGGATGGTTGGAAATCTTGTGTGAAGCTACTGTCCCCAGGTACAGTGTAGTTAGTTTTGGATGGTTGGAAATGTTGCATGAAACTGCTGTCTTGGGTACAGGGTAGTTAGCTTTGGATATTTGGAAATCTTGTGCGAATCTGCTGTCTTCGGGTACAGGGTAGTTAGGTTTGGATGGTTGGAAATCTTGTGTGAAGCTGCTGTCTCTGGGTACAGGGTAGTTAACTTTGGATGGTTGGAAATATTGTGTGAAGGTGCTGTCTCCGGGAACAGGTAGTTAGCTTTGGATGGTGGAAATGTTGTGCGAATCTGCTGTCTCCAATCAAAGGGTAGTTCGCTTTGGATGGCTGGAAATGTTGTGCGAATCTGCTGTCTCCGGGCACATGGTAGTTTGCTTTGGATGGTTCGAAATGTTGTGTGAATCTGCTGTCTCTGGGTACCGGGTAGTTAGCTTTGGATGGTTGGAAATCTTGTGTGAAGCTGCTGTCTCCGGGTACAGGTAGTTAGCTTCGGATGGTTGGAAATGTTGTGCAAATCTGCTGTCTCCGGGCACAGCGTAGTTCGCTTTGGATGGTTGGAAATGTTGAGCGAATCTCCTGTCTCCGGGCACAGGGTAGTTTGCTTTGGATGGTTGGAAATGTTGTGTGAGGCTGCTGTCTCCGGGTACAGGGTAGTTAGCTTTGGATGGTTGGAAATCTTGTGTGAAGCTGCTGTCTCCGGGCACACGGTAGTTAGCTTTGGATGGTTGGAAATCTTGTGTGAAGCTGCTGTCTCCGGGCACACGGTAGTTAGCTTTGGATGGTTGGAAATCTTGTGTGAAGCTACTGTCCCCAGGTACAGTGTAGTTAGTTTTGGATGGTTGGAAATGTTGCATGAAACTGCTGTCTTGGGTACAGGGTAGTTAGCTTTGGATATTTGGAAATCTTGTGCGAATCTGCTGTCTTCGGGTACAGGGTAGTTAGGTTTGGATGGTTGGAAATCTTGTGTGAAGCTGCTGTCTCTGGGTACAGGGTAGTTAACTTTGGATGGTTGGAAATATTGTGTGAAGGTGCTGTCTCCGGGAACAGGTAGTTAGCTTTGGATGGTGGAAATGTTGTGCGAATCTGCTGTCTCCAGTCAAAGGGTAGTTCGCTTTGGATGGCTGGAAATGTTGTGCGAATCTCCTGTCTCCGGGCACATGGTAGTTTGCTTTGGATGGTTCGAAATGTTGTGTGAATCTGCTGTCTCTGGGTACCGGGTAGTTAGCTTTGGATGGTTGGAAATCTTGTGCGAATCTGCTGTCTCCGGGTACCGGGTAGTTAGCTTTGGATGGTTGGAAATCTTGTGTGAAGCTGCTGTCTCCGGGTACAGGTAGTTAGCTTCGGATGGTTGGAAATGATGTGCAAATCTGCTGTCTCCGGGCACAGCGTAGTTCGCTTTGGATGGTTGGAAATGTTGAGCGAATCTGCTGTCTCCGGGCACATGGTAGTTTGCTTTGGATGGTTCGAAATGTTGTGTGAATCTGCTGTCTCTGGGTACCGGGTAGTTAGCTTTGGATGGTTGGAAATCTTGTGTGAAGCTGCTGTCTCCGGGTACAGGTAGTTAGCTTCGGATGGTTGGAAATGTTGTGCAAATCTGCTGTCTCCGGGCACAGCGTAGTTCGCTTTGGATGGTTGGAAATGTTGAGCGAATCTCCTGTCTCCGGGCACAGGGTAGTTTGCTTTGGATGGTTGGAAATGTTGTGTGAGGCTGCTGTCTCCGGGTACAGGGTAGTTAGCTTTGGATGGTTGGAAATCTTGTGTGAAGCTGCTGTCTCCGGGCACACGGTAGTTAGCTTTGGATGGTTGGAAATCTTGTGTGAAGCTGCTGTCTCCGGGCACACGGTAGTTAGCTTTGGATGGTTGGAAATCTTGTGTGAAGCTACTGTCCCCAGGTACAGTGTAGTTAGTTTTGGATGGTTGGAAATGTTGCATGAAACTGCTGTCTTGGGTACAGGGTAGTTAGCTTTGGATATTTGGAAATCTTGTGCGAATCTGCTGTCTTCGGGTACAGGGTAGTTAGGTTTGGATGGTTGGAAATCTTGTGTGAAGCTGCTGTCTCTGGGTACAGGGTAGTTAACTTTGGATGGTTGGAAATATTGTGTGAAGGTGCTGTCTCCGGGAACAGGTAGTTAGCTTTGGATGGTGGAAATGTTGTGCGAATCTGCTGTCTCCAGTCAAAGGGTAGTTCGCTTTGGATGGCTGGAAATGTTGTGCGAATCTGCTGTCTCCGGGCACATGGTAGTTTGCTTTGGATGGTTCGAAATGTTGTGTGAATCTGCTGTCTCTGGGTACCGGGTAGTTAGCTTTGGATGGTTGGAAATCTTGTGTGAAGCTGCTGTCTCCGGGTACAGGTAGTTAGCTTCGGATGGTTGGAAATGTTGTGCAAATCTGCTGTCTCCGGGCACAGCGTAGTTCGCTTTGGATGGTTGGAAATGTTGAGCGAATCTCCTGTCTCCGGGCACAGGGTAGTTTGCTTTGGATGGTTGGAAATGTTGTGTGAGGCTGCTGTCTCCGGGTACAGGGTAGTTAGCTTTGGATGGTTGGAAATCTTGTGTGAAGCTGCTGTCTCCGGGCACACGGTAGTTAGCTTTGGATGGTTGGAAATCTTGTGTGAAGCTGCTGTCTCCGGGCACACGGTAGTTAGCTTTGGATGGTTGGAAATCTTGTGTGAAGCTACTGTCCCCAGGTACAGTGTAGTTAGTTTTGGATGGTTGTAAATGTTGCATGAAACTGCTGTCTCCGGGTACAGGGTAGTTAGCTTTGGATGTTTGGAAATCTTGTGCGAATCTGCTGTCTTCGGGTACAGGGTAGTTAGGTTTGGATGGTTGGAAATCTTGTGTGAAGCTGCTGTCTCTGGGTACAGGGTAGTTAACTTTGGATGGTTGGAAATCTTGTGTGAAGCTGCTGTCTCCGGGTACAGGGTAGTTCGCTTTGGATGGTTGGAAATCTTGTGTGAAGCTGCTGTCTCTGGGTACAGGGTAGTTAACTTTGGATGGTTGGATATATTGTGTGAAGGTGCTGTCTCCGGGTACAGGTAGTTAGCTTTGGATGGTTGGAAATGTTGTGCGAATCTGCTGTCTCCAGGCACACGGTAGTTCGCTTTGGATGGCTGGAAATGTTGTGCGAATCTGCTGTCTCCGGGCACAGGATAGGTTGCTTTGGATGGTTCGAAATATTGTGCGAAGCTGCTGTCTCTGGGTACCGGGTAGTTAGCTTTGGATGGTTGGAAATCTTTGTGAAGCTGCTGTCTCCGGGTACAGGGTAGTTAGCTTTGGATGGTTGGAAATCTTGTGTGCAGCTGTGGTCTCCGGGTACAGGGTAGTTAGCTTTGGATGGTTGGAAATCTTGTGTGAAGCTGCTGTCTCCGGGTACAGGTAGTTAGCTTCGAATGGTTGGAAATGTTGCTTGAAGCTGCTGTCTCCAGGTACAGGGCAGTTTGCTTTGAACGGTTGGATATCTTGTGTGAAGCTCATATCTCCGGGTAAAGGGTAGTTAGCTTTGGATGGTTGGAAATCTTGTGTGAAGCTGCTGTCTCCGGGTACAGGGTAGTTAGCTTTGGATGGTTGGAAATCTTGTGTGAAGCTGCTGTCTCCGGGTACAGGGTAATTCGCTTTGGATGGTTGGAAATCTTATGTGAAGCTGCTGTCCCCGGGCATAGGGTAGTTCGCTTTGGATGGTTGGAAATGTTGTGTGAACCTGCTGTCCCTGGGTACAGGGTAGTTAGCTTTGGATGGTTGGAAATCTTGTGTGAAGCTGCTGTCTCCGGGTACAGGGTAGTTCGCTTTGGATGGTTGGAAATCTTGTGTGAAGCTGCTGTCTCTGGGTACAGGGTAGTTAACTTTGGATGGTTGGAAATCTTGTGTGAAGCTGCTGTCTCTGGGTACAGGGTAGTTCGCTTTGGATGGTTGGAAATCTTGTGTGAAGCTGCTGTCTCTGGGTACAGGGTAGTTAACTTTGGATGGTTGTAAATATTGTGTGAAGGTGCTGTCTCCGGGTACAGGTAGTTAGCTTTGGATGGTTGGAAATGTTGTGCGAATCTGCTGTCTCCAGGCAAAGGGTAGTTCGCTTTGGATGGCTGGAAATGTTGTGCGAATCTGCTGTCTCCGGGCACATGGTAGTTTGCTTTGGATGGTTCGAAATGTTGTGCGAATCTGCTGTCTCCGGGTACCGGGTAGTTAGCTTTAGATGGTTGGAAATCTTGTGTGAAGCTGCTGTCTCCGGGTACAGGTAGTTAGCTTCGGATGGTTGGAAATGTTGTGCAAATCTGCTGTCTCCGGGCACAGCGTAGTTCGCTTTGGATGGTTGGAAATGTTGAGCGAATCTCCTGTCTCCCGGCACAGGGTAGTTTGCTTTGGATGGTTGGAAATGTTGTGTGAGGCTGCTGTCTCCGGGTACAGGGTAGTTAGCTTTGGATGGTTGGAAATCTTGTGTGAAGCTACTGTCCCCAGGTACAGTGTAGTTAGTTTTGGATGGTTGTAAATGTTGCATGAAACTGCTGTCTCCGGGTACAGGGTAGTTAGCTTTGGATGTTTGGAAATCTTGTGCGAATCTGCTGTCTTCGGGTACAGGGTAGTTAGGTTTGGATGGTTGGAAATCTTGTGTGAAGCTGCTGTCTCTGGGTACAGGGTAGTTAACTTTGGATGGTTGGAAATCTTGTGTGAAGCTGCTGTCTCTGGGTACAGGGTAGTTCGCTTTGGATGGTTGGAAATCTTGTGTGAAGCTGCTGTCTCTGGGTACAGGGTAGTTAACTTTGGATGGTTGGATATATTGTGTGAAGGTGCTGTCTCCGGGTACAGGTAGTTAGCTTTGGATGGTTGGAAATGTTGTGCGAATCTGCTGTCTCCAGGCACACGGTAGTTCGCTTTGGATGGCTGGAAATGTTGTGCGAATCTGCTGTCTCCGGGCACAGGGTAGGTTGCTTTGGATGGTTCGAAATATTGTGCGAAGCTGCTGTCTCTGGGTACCGGGTAGTTAGCTTTGGATGGTTGGAAATCTTTGTGAAGCTGCTGTCTCCGGGTACAGGGTAGTTAGCTTTGGATGGTTGGAAATCTTGTGTGCAGCTGTGGTCTCCGGGTACAGGGTAGTTAGCTTTGGATGGTTGGAAATCTTGTGTGAAGCTGCTATCTCCGGGTACAGGTAGTTAGCTTTGAATGGTTGGAAATGTTGCTTGAAGCTGCTGTCTCCGGGTACAGGGCAGTTTGCTTTGAACGGTTGGATATCTTGTGTGAAGCTCATATCTCCGGGTACAGGGTAGTTAGCTTTGGATGGTTGGAAATCTTGTGTGAAGCTGCTGTCTCCGGGTACAGGGTAGTTAGCTTTGGATGGTTGGAAATCTTGTGTGAAGCTGCTGTCTCCGGGTACAGGGTAATTCGCTTTGGATGGTTGGAAATCTTATGTGAAGCTGCTGTCCCCGGGCATAGGGTAGTTCGCTTTGGATGGTTGGAAATGTTGTGTGAACCTGCTGTCCCTGGGTACAGGGTAGTTAGCTTTGGATGGTTGGAAATCTTGTGTGAAGCTGCTGTCTCCGGGTACAGGGTAGTTCGCTTTGGATGGTTGGAAATCTTGTGTGAAGCTGCTGTCTCTGGGTACAGGGTAGTTAACTTTGGATGGTTGGAAATCTTGTGTGAAGCTGCTGTCTCCGGGTACAGGGTAGTTCGCTTTGGATGGTTGGAAATCTTGTGTGAAGCTGCTGTCTCTGGGTACAGGGTAGTTAACTTTGGATGGTTGTAAATATTGTGTGAAGGTGCTGTCTCCGTGTACAGGTAGTTAGCTTTGGATGGTTGGAAATGTTGTGCGAATCTGCTGTCTCCAGGCAAAGGGTAGTTCGCTTTGGATGGCTGGAAATGTTGTGCGAATCTGCTGTCTCCGGGCACATGGTAGTTTGCTTTGGATGGTTCGAAATGTTGTGCGAATCTGCTGTCTCCGGGTACCGGGTAGTTAGCTTTAGATGGTTGGAAATCTTGTGTGAAGCTGCTGTCTCCGGGTACAGGGTAGTTAGCTTCGGATGGTTGGAAATGTTGTGCAAATCTGCTGTCTCCGGGCACAGCGTAGTTCGCTTTGGATGGTTGGAAATGTTGAGCGAATCTCCTGTCTCCGGGCACAGGGTAGTTTGCTTTGGATGGTTGGAAATGTTGTGTGAGGCTGCTGTCTCCGGGTACAGGGTAGTTAGCTTTGGATGGTTGGAAATCTTGTGTGAAGCTGCTGTCTCCGGGCACACGGTAGTTAGCTTTGGATGGTTGGAAATCTTGTGTGAAGATGCTGTCTCCGGGCACACGGTAGTTAGCTTTGGATGGTTGGAAATCTTGTGTGAAGCTACTGTCCCCAGGAACAGTGTAGTTAGTTTTGGATGGTTGGAAATGTTGCATGAAACTGCTGTCTCCGGGTACAGGGTAGTTAGCTTTGGATGTTTGGAAATCTTGTGCGAATCTGCTGTCTTCGGGTACAGGGTAGTTATGTTTGGATGGTTGGAAATCTTGTGTGAAGCTGCTGTCTCTGGGTACAGGGTAGTTAACTTTGGATGGTTGGAAATCTTGTGTGAAGCTGCTGTCTCCGGGTACAGGGTAGTTCGCTTTGGATGGTTGGAAATCTTGTGTGAAGCTGCTGTCTCTGGGTACAGGGTAGTTAACTTTGGATGGTTGGATATATTGTGTGAAGGTGCTGTCTCCGGGCATAGGTAGTTAGCTTTGGATGGTTGGAAATGTTGTGCGAATCTGCTGTCGCCAGGCACACAGTAGTTCGCTTTGGATGGCTGGAAATGTTGTGCGAATCTGCTGTCTCCGGGAACAGGGTAGTTTGCTTTGGATGGTTCGAAATATTGTGCGAAGCTGCTGTCTCTGGGTACCGGGTAGTTAGCTTTGGATGGTTGGAAATCTTTGTGAAGCTGCTGTCTCCGGGTACAGGGTAGTTAGCTTTGGATGGTTGGAAATCTTGTGTGCAGCTGTGGTCTCCGGGTACAGGGTAGTTAGCTCTGGATGGTTGGAAATCTTGTGTGAGGCTGCTGTCTCTGGGTACAGGTAGTTAGCTTCGGATGGTTGGAAATGTTGCTTGAAGCTGCTGTCTCCGGGTACAGGGTAGTTTGCTTTGAATGGTTGGATATCTTGTGTGAAGCTCCTATCTCCGAGTACAGGGTAGTTAGCTTTGGATGGTTGGAAATCTTGTGTGAAGCTGCTGTCTCTGGGTACAGGGTAGTTAACTTTGGATGGTTGGATATATTGTGTGAAGGTACTGTCTCCGGGTACAGGTAGTTAGCTTTGGATGGTTGGAAATGTTGTGCGAATCAGCTGTCTCCAGGCACACGGTAGTTCGCTTTGGATGTTTGGAAATCTTGTGCGAATCTGCTGTCTCCGGGTACAGGGTAGTTAGGTTTGGATGGTTGGAAATCTTGTGTGAAGCTGCTGTCTCTGGGTACAGGGTAGTTAACTTTGGATGGTTGGAAATCTTGTATGAAGCTGCTGTCTCCGGGTACAGGGTAGTTCGCTTTGGATGGTTGGAAATCTTGTGTGAAGCTGCTGTCTCTGGGTATAGGGTAGTTAACTTTGGATGGTTGGAAATATTGTGTGAAGGTGCTGTCTCCGGGTACAGGTAGTTAGCTTTGGATGGTTGGAAATGTTGTGCGAATCTGCTGTCTCCAGGCACAGGGTAGTTCGCTTTGGATGGCTGGAAATGTTGTGCGAATCTGCTGTCTCCGGGCACAGGGTAGTTTGCTTTGGATGGTTGGAAATATTGTGTGAAGGTGCTGTCTCTGGGTACAGGTAGTTAGCTTTGGATGGTTGGAAATGTTGTGCGAATCTGCTGTCTCCAGGCACAGGGTAGTTTGCTTTGGATGGTTGGAAATATTGTGTGAAGGTGCTGTCTCTGGGTACAGGTAGTTAGCTTTGGATGGTTGGAAATGTTGTGCGAATCTCCTGTCTCCAGGCACAGGGTAGTTCACACAACATTTCCAACCATCCAAAGCTAAGCTACTGTCTCTGGGTACAGGGTAGTTAGCTTTGGATGGTTGGAAATCTTGTGTGACGCTGCACTCTCCGGGTACAGGGTAGTTAGCTTTGGATGGTTGGAAATATTGTGTGGAGCTACTGTCCCCGGGTACAGTGTTGTTAGTTTTGGATGGTTAGAAATGTTGCATGAAGCTGCAGTCTCCGGGTACAGGGTAGTTAGCTTTGGATGGTTGGAAATCTTGTGTGAAGCTGCTATCTCCGGGTACAGGGTAGTTCGCTTTGGATGTTTGGAAATGTTATGCGAAGCTGCTGTCTCCGGGTACCGGGTAGTTAGCTTTGGATGGTTGGAAATCTTGTGTGAAGCGGCTATCTCCGGGTACAAGGTAGTTCGCTTTGGATGGTTGGAAATGTTATGCGAAGCTGCTGTCTCCGGGTACCGGGTAGTTAGCTTTGGATGGTTGGAAATCTTGTGTGAAGCGGCTATCTCCGGGTACAGGGTAGTTCGCTTTGGATGGTTGGAAATCTTGTGTGAAGCTGCTGTCTTCGGGTACAGGGTAGTTTGCTTTGGATGGTTGGAAATCTTGTGTGAAGCTGCTATCTCCGGGTACAGGGTAGTTAGCTTTGGATGATTGGAAATGTTGCTTGAAGCTGCTGTCTCCGGGTACAGGGTAGTTTGCTTTTGATGGTTGGAAATCTTGTGTGAAGCTGCTATCTCCGGGTACAGGGTAGTTCGCTTTGGATATTTGGAAAGTTATGCGAAGCTGCTGTCTCCGGGTACCGGGTAGTTAGCTTTGGATGGTTGGAAATCTTGTGTGAAGCGGCTATCTCCGGGTACAGGGTAGTTCGCTTTGGATGGTTGGAAATCTTGTGTGAAGCTGCTGTCTTCGGTACAGGGTAGTTTGCTTTGGATGGTTGGAAATCTTGTGTGAAGCTGCTATCTCCGGGTACAGGGTAGTTAGCTTTGGATGGTTGGAAATGTTGCTTGAAGCTGCTGTCTCCGGGTACAGGGTAGTTTGCTTTGAATGGTTGGATATCTTGTGTGAAGCTCCTATCTCCGGGTACAGGGTAGTTAGCTTTGGATGGTTGGAAATCTTGTGTGAAGCTGCTGTCTCCGGGTACAGGGTAGTTAGCTTTGGATGGTTGGAAATCTTGTGTGAAGCTGCTGTCCCCGGGCATAGGGTAGTTCGCTTTGGATGGTTGGAAATGTTGTGTGAACCTGCTGTCCCCGGGTACAGGGTGTTAGGCAGAAACCTGTGCAGTTCCCTTGGGGAACACTGCAAAAGATTTAAGACTACAGGTAGAGCAGTAAACCCCTTTGGTAGCAGTCTGTACCACCCAGATTTACCTGGTAGCTGTGGCTGAGCAGTCAGACTTCTCTCAAGAAGAGTTAGGCAGTATGTAAAGTATACACAATATGTACCAAAACACAATAGCACAAGCAAACACTGACCAGAGCTTGGTTTCAAAAGTATATAGTTATTTATTTAAAATACACATAAGTTAAAAACACTCTAGCAAAAATATAGTAAAAGCACTTCAACACAGTTATAATGAAAGTAGATTCAATCCTTTCTCCTATCTAGACAACTCTAGGTAAAACACCACTTAATTAAAACAGAGGTGAGTGCTTAACGTTAGATGACACTCTAGTAGTTTCCAAGAAAGGGAGAGAAAAAGCAGAAATGGGTTAGACACACCACTCTAAGGTCCAGAGCACTTGCAATAGGCTTACAGAAGAATAAAGTCACAGGTGAGCAAAAGTCACTAGGCAGGGCCCACTCTTAGAGTAGCCGGAGCGAAAATGTGCCCAAGATCACACTGTTAGTTAGAGATTCAAAGTCTTGCAAAGAGTCAAAAAGAGGTTAGAGTGGCTCAGAAAGTTTAGCCAAAGTGTCCCAGGCACTCCCAGGTTCGAAAGCCGGGGACTAAATCTACCCCGTACAGTCGGTAGCAAGGGAAGCCAGGCAGAACACAGTACCTTAAGCGGAAAGGATCCTCCAGCGGTGGCAGTTGTTCCAGGCAGTGGCAGCAGGGCTCGACGTCGGTCAGGGGAGAAGAAGTTCTCGCTGAAGAGCAGAAGAAGAGGGTCGTTGCACTGCCCGGGAAGAAACCAGCCGCGGAGTCCTCCGGTTAAAGGGTTGGTGCCGACTTTCGCGGTATGGGGGTAAAGTGTGGTATTCCGGTTGCCGGGGTGCTTGGCACAGGCAAGGCGGCCACGAGATACCTCAAAGGACGGAAAGAAGGCGAAAACTGGTTGTCCCCACCAGTCAAGGGAAGGAGCCACTCCGTTAAGAGTTCTCCTCGGTCGTCGGGAAAAAAAGTGGTGAGACGGTTCAGCAGGGCTCCACCGGGTGGTGTCGTCGAAGCAGGTCGGCTCAGCTCTTCCCTCGTCGGATTCTTGGTCCTGTGGCGACTTCTGAAGTCCCAGTCCCCAAAGCCCTGCTTTTATGCAGCAAACCCCCATTCACCCAGCCTAGCTGTCACTCAAACATGCTAAGTGGTGAGCCGGGCGGCTCACCACTTGGGCCAATCAGGACGGAGTGCGACTTGAGTTACCAAGGTAACTCAGTCCAGGGTGCCTAAATCCCCCTCCACCCCTCCTAAGTACCCCAGACAGAGTGGCACCACTTTGGAGGGCTTCTGTGGAGAAGCCCGCCAAAAGTGGAACAAAGGGCTCCACTTTGGGTCAGAGTTACAGAGGCGAACACCAACGCCATTTTAGAATCAAGTTTTGGCAAAAAGTCCCAACCGGAGTTATAAAAATAAATATATAAACCGGCGGTATGTTTAAGGCTACCGTAAATAAATAATTAAATGTGTTAGCCTAAAACAATGGGAAATCCCATAGGGAAATATTCGCGGTCGAATATAAAAAGTAGTTTCCACTGCCACCAGCCAAAACTCGATCAGGGGGGACGGAGACGTGCCCCCTCGACTAACAGACCCTGGGGCAATCGAATTGCCCCAGCCAGTACGTCCACAATATGATGGTTTGTACTGGTTCTGTTCAGGATTCAAGACTAGCAAAGTCTTTGGTGACTTTACATGCCCTGGGAGACAGTAGTCAGTCCCAGGGTATGGAGTCTATGTTGGGGAGTCCCTAGGACACCCCTGGGTCACGGCACAGAGGGTGCTGTGTGACCCACATCACAAAAATACATGAGGCCCTATGGAGTAAGAGACCCCATAGCCCATTCAACACAAGGTTTAACCAAGAAAACACACTTCAACATGTCCAAGAGTGAGGGTAAAAGAGTCTCACTCTTGGCAGGAGAAAAAAATTAAACCCCAGAAATCCAGCAAAGCTGCTGGGGGACTCACTAGGTAGGGAAATTCAGCCTAAACAGAGAATTCTCCCTAACACTCGCCCCCCCCAGACTAAGGGACAGGAGGATTTAATCCACTCCTGGATGAACCTCATACCTCTAGTCGATGATATACATCCTAGAGAGTCCATCAGCATTTTGATGGTGACACCTTGACCTATGTTCAATGGAGAACTCAAAGGTTTTCTTTTGCAAGCTAACGGACCTACAGACCCTTTGAGGAACATCAGCCTTTTTGTTATAGGGGATCTGGTTGACCAGTCCCTCAGAAGTTGGTACAACTTCTGAACCTATGTTAGGCTTTTTCAAGGGGTCCTTATAAAGGATTCCCTTAGATCTAGAGGGGCCTCCAAGGTTCCTCACCACCTCTCTTGTGGGAGCAGGTTGGGTCTTAGGCCTCTTGGTTGGAGGGGTTGGGGTTAGGCAATGTACCTGCTTCCCCTTCCTCTTAGATCTACCCTTACCTATTTTAGGAGTTCCCCCCCTAATATTAGGATTTGAGTTGGGGTCTTCAGTAGAAGGTCCAACAGTCTGAAGGTTTTTGGCCTTAGACTTTTCTTTTCTGGTTTTCCACCAGCACTGAGAATTACCAGTTCTCTCGGGTCCAGATAGGGGCCTAGTTGGTCTATCCACCTCTTCCTCAGAAGCAGGGGGAGTCAGAGACTCTGAGACTAGGGGAACAATGATGGAGCTTGGTTGGGGCTCCCATGTTCCTAGCATACTATCCTGAAAGGTGCCTGGGTCAGAGGTCAACTTACTAAACCCAGGGCTTGTAGTGGGGTTCTCAGTAGAGGGTCCCACAGGCTTAGAAGGGTCCTTCAAGGTAGCCTTTCTAGCCAATTTGGTTAAGTTCTGCTTCTCCATACTGGGAGGCCTGGGGGTATGTGACACTACTCCTAGAGTTCTTAGGTCATTCCCCAACAGGACCTTCCCAGGTACCTCAGCCTGAACACTGACAGGGATCCTTACTGTCATGTTGTTACATTGAATGAGGGCTGGTAGAATAGGAACCATTTGGACAGGGCCTCCAGACATCTTAGTGGGACCTTTGGGTGCTTTGGCCACATCCTCAGGTTGAAAGAAGCTTTCATCCACTACTGTTCTGCTGGCCCCAGTGTCTCTCCTGGCAGGAGTATCCTGGCCATTGACAAGAACACTGTCCACATAATACACCTTAGAGTTAACAGGTAGGGAGTTATACACAACCCTATTCTGGGGACTAACCAGACCCATAGGCTCTAAGTTTACAGTTGCTTGAAGACCCAAGGGTTCTTCAGCAAAGAGTTCAAAGTGGGCACTAGCCATCTGTACTTCATCCTCAGGAGTGAAGGCTAAGGAGACTGTGCTGATCCCTGCAGGTTTACCCTTGCACTTGGGATCTCCTTTGATATGGTCAGTACCCTGACAGACATAGCATTGTCCAAATGCTCTCTGGAAGGGTGGCTTGTTCTGACCTCCTTCTGGCTTGTGGCCAGAAGGTACAGTAGCCTGACTAAGTTTCCCATGTGGCTTACCCTGGTTATTTTGTGGTTTGGGGCCCTCTTTGGGATAGGAATTATTAGAATTCTCTTTGGAGTCTTTTTTAGGCTGTTTCTCCCCATCCTTCTTCTGAGTTACCCCAGAATCCTTGTGAGTGGCCCTGTTGGCAACCCACAAGTCAGCAGCCTTAGCTAGCTTCCGGGAATCTAATTCCCTGGAATCAGCCAAGTGTTGTCTGAGCTCAGGAGAGCAGGCATCATAAATAGTCTCCAACATAAACAAATTCTTCATACCTTCATAAGTGTTCACCTTGTAACCCTTAATCCATCCCTCTAAGTTTTTCAAACATTCACTCACCCAGGTAGCCCAAGGGGTACCATCATGCTTTTTGAGGCTCCTAAACCTCTTAAGATACTGGGAAGGGGTCTTCCCAAACCTAGCTATCAAAGCTAGTTTCACACATTCATAGTCCTTCCTATCCTCCTCCCCCATCTCCATTACCACATCAGTTGCAACAGGGGGAAGCCTAGAGAACAACCAGGTGAGTAAGTCATTTCCTGTGATGTTCTGGAGCCCATGATTATATTCAAACAGAGACAACCAATCCAACACATCCAACTTAGGCTCATACATACCAACCAATTCTTTAGGCATCCGGGGTCTTTTAGGACTGGAACTTCTAGAGGAGCCAGAGAGAGAAACATTCTCAACAGATAATTTCTTCATTTCTAAGTCATACTTGAGCTCCATTTCCCTTAGCCTTAGTTCTTTGTCAGTTTGAGCATTAAGTTTCTTATACTCCAATTCTAGCTTCATTTTCTCCAGTTCAAAGTACTGAGGACTAAATGTGGGACCTGGTAAAGGTCCAGTAGGTACAGCAGGTAGAGCAGGCAGAGGCCTAGGGGGGACAGTTACAACAGCCTCACCCTCCTCTTCTGACTCTTCCTCAGAAACATCAACATTTTGCTCCATGTTAACTTCAACACTGTCATCTACAGTCGCTGGAGTGGTAGGTTCCTCTGAACCATCACCCAGACTTTGGTTAGCTAACAATCTTTTAATCAGCTCCATTTTCTTGCCCTTAGTCAGGAGATCCTTATGTTTACAGAGCACTCTTAAACAATCAGCAGTTTTGGCTGCAAGGGACTCTTGACTATAGCTTTCTATAACTGACATGTTAGAGGTTTTACTTTTTCAGTGCTAAGCTTTGTGGTTAGTTGCACTAAGGTATCTAAAGCACAATAAAATGTATACTCAATACAAATCCCACCGCTGTACACCAGTGTTAGGCAGAAACCTGTGCAGTTCCCTTGGGGAACACTGCAAAAGATTTAAGACTACAGGTAGAGCAGTAAACCCCTTTGGTAGCAGTCTGTACCACCCAGATTTACCTGGTAGCTGTGGCTGAGCAGTCAGACTTCTCTCAAGAAGAGTTAGGCAGTATGTAAAGTATACACAATATGTACCAAAACACAATAGCACAAGCAAACACTGACCAGAGCTTGGTTTCAAAAGTATATAGTTATTTATTTAAAATACACATAAGTTAAAAACACTCTAGCAAAAATATAGTAAAAGCACTTCAACACAGTTATAATGAAAGTAGATTCAATCCTTTCTCCTATCTAGACAACTCTAGGTAAAACACCACTTAATTAAAACAGAGGTGAGTGCTTAACGTTAGATGACACTCTAGTAGTTTCCAAGAAAGGGAGAGAAAAAGCAGAAATGGGTTAGACACACCACTCTAAGGTCCAGAGCACTTGCAATAGGCTTACAGAAGAATAAAGTCACAGGTGAGCAAAAGTCACTAGGCAGGGCCCACTCTTAGAGTAGCCGGAGCGAAAATGTGCCCAAGATCACACTGTTAGTTAGAGATTCAAAGTCTTGCAAAGAGTCAAAAAGAGGTTAGAGTGGCTCAGAAAGTTTAGCCAAAGTGTCCCAGGCACTCCCAGGTTCGAAAGCCGGGGACTAAATCTACCCCGTACAGTCGGTAGCAAGGGAAGCCAGGCAGAACACAGTACCTTAAGCGGAAAGGATCCTCCAGCGGTGGCAGTTGTTCCAGGCAGTGGCAGCAGGGCTCGACGTCGGTCAGGGGAGAAGAAGTTCTCGCTGAAGAGCAGAAGAAGAGGGTCGTTGCACTGCCCGGGAAGAAACCAGCCGCGGAGTCCTCCGGTTAAAGGGTTGGTGCCGACTTTCGCGGTATGGGGGTAAAGTGTGGTATTCCGGTTGCCGGGGTGCTTGGCACAGGCAAGGCGGCCACGAGATACCTCAAAGGACGGAAAGAAGGCGAAAACTGGTTGTCCCCACCAGTCAAGGGAAGGAGCCACTCCGTTAAGAGTTCTCCTCGGTCGTCGGGAAAAAAAGTGGTGAGACGGTTCAGCAGGGCTCCACCGGGTGGTGTCGTCGAAGCAGGTCGGCTCAGCTCTTCCCTCGTCGGATTCTTGGTCCTGTGGCGACTTCTGAAGTCCCAGTCCCCAAAGCCCTGCTTTTATGCAGCAAACCCCCATTCACCCAGCCTAGCTGTCACTCAAACATGCTAAGTGGTGAGCCGGGCGGCTCACCACTTGGGCCAATCAGGACGGAGTGCGACTTGAGTTACCAAGGTAACTCAGTCCAGGGTGCCTAAATCCCCCTCCACCCCTCCTAAGTACCCCAGACAGAGTGGCACCACTTTGGAGGGCTTCTGTGGAGAAGCCCGCCAAAAGTGGAACAAAGGGCTCCACTTTGGGTCAGAGTTACAGAGGCGAACACCAACGCCATTTTAGAATCAAGTTTTGGCAAAAAGTCCCAACCGGAGTTATAAAAATAAATATATAAACCGGCGGTATGTTTAAGGCTACCGTAAATAAATAATTAAATGTGTTAGCCTAAAACAATGGGAAATCCCATAGGGAAATATTCGCGGTCGAATATAAAAAGTAGTTTCCACTGCCACCAGCCAAAACTCGATCAGGGGGGACGGAGACGTGCCCCCTCGACTAACAGACCCTGGGGCAATCGAATTGCCCCAGCCAGTACGTCCACAATATGATGGTTTGTACTGGTTCTGTTCAGGATTCAAGACTAGCAAAGTCTTTGGTGACTTTACATGCCCTGGGAGACAGTAGTCAGTCCCAGGGTATGGAGTCTATGTTGGGGAGTCCCTAGGACACCCCTGGGTCACGGCACAGAGGGTGCTGTGTGACCCACATCACAAAAATACATGAGGCCCTATGGAGTAAGAGACCCCATAGCCCATTCAACACAAGGTTTAACCAAGAAAACACACTTCAACATGTCCAAGAGTGAGGGTAAAAGAGTCTCACTCTTGGCAGGAGAAAAAAATTAAACCCCAGAAATCCAGCAAAGCTGCTGGGGGACTCACTAGGTAGGGAAATTCAGCCTAAACAGAGAATTCTCCCTAACACAGGGTAGTTAGCTTTGGATGGTTGGAAATCTTGTGTGAAGCTGCTGTCTCCGGGTACAGGGTAGTTCGCTTTGGATGGTTGGAAATCTTTTGTGAAGCTGCTGTCTCTGGGTACAGGGTAGTTAACTTTGGATGGTTGGAAATATTGTGTGAAGCTGCTGTCTCCGGGCACACGGTAGTTAGCTTTGGATGGTTGGTAATCTTGTGTGAAGCTACTGTCCCCAGGTACAGTGTAGTTAGTTTTGGATGGTTGGAAATGTTGCATGAAACTGCTGTCTCCGGGTACAGGGTAGTTAGCTTTGGATGTTTGGAAATCTTATGCGAATCTGCTGTCTCCAGGTACAGGGTAGTTAGGTTTGGATGGTTGGAAATCTTGTGTGAAGCTGCTGTCTCTGGGTACAGGGTAGTTAACTTTGGATGGTTGGAAATCTTGTGTGAAGCTGCTGTCTCCGGGTACAGGGTAGTTCGCTTTGGATGGTTGGAAATCTTGTGTGAAGCTGCTGTCTCTGGGTACAGGGTAGTTAACTTTGGATGGTTGGATATATTGTGTGAAGGTGCTGTCTCCGGGTACAGGTAGTTATCTTTGGATGGTTGGAAATGTTGTGCGAATCTGCTGTCTCCAGGCACACGGTAGTTCGCTTTGGATGGCTGGAAATGTTGTGCGAATCTGCTGTCTCCGGGCACAGGGTAGTTTGCTTTGGATGGTTCGAAATATTGTGCGAAGCTGCTCTCTCTGGGTACCGGGTAGTTAGCTTTGGATGGTTGGAAATCTTTGTGAAGCTGCTGTCTCCGGGTACAGGGTAGTTAGCTTTGGATGGTTGGAAATCTTGTGTGCAGCTGTGGTCTCCGGGTACAGGGTAGTTAGCTTTGGATGGTTGGAAATCTTGTGTGAAGCTGCTGTCTCCGGGTACAGTGTAGTTAGTTTTGGATGGTTGGAAATGTTGCATGAAGCTGCTATCTCCGGGTAGAGGGTAGTTAGGTTTGGATGGTTGGAAATCTTGTGTGAAGCTGCTGTCTCTGGGTACAGGGTAGTTAACTTTGGATGGTTGGAAATCTTGTGTGAAGCTGCTGTCTCCGGGTACAGGGTAGTTCGCTTTGGATGGTTGGAAATCTTGTGTAAAGCTGCTGTCTCCGGGTACAGGTAGTTAGCTTCGGATGGTTGGAAATGTTGTGCGAATCTGCTGTCTCCAGGCACAGCGTGGTTCGCTTTGGGTGGTTGGAAATGTTGTGTGAACCTGCTGTCTCCGGGTACAGGGTAGTTCGCTTTTGGATGGTTGGAAATCTTGTGTGAAGCTGCTGTCTCTGGGTACAGGGTAGTAACTTTGGATGGTTGGAAATATTGTGTGAAGCTGCTGTCTCCGGGCACACGATAGTTAGCTTTGGATGGTTGGAAATCTTGTGTGAAGCTACTGTCCCCAGGTACAGTGTAGTTAGTTTTGGATGGTTGGAAATGTTGCATGAAGCTGCTATCTCCGGGTAGAGGGTAGTTAGGTTTGGATGGTTGGAAATCTTGTGTGAAGCTGCTGTCTCTGGGTACAGGGTAGTTAACTTTGGATGGTTGGAAATCTTGTGTGAAGCTGCTGTCTCCGGGTACAGGGTAGTTCGCTTTGGATGGTTGGAAATCTTGTGTAAAGCTGCTGTCTCTGGGTACAGGGTAGTTAACTTTGGATGGTTGGAAATATTATGTGAAGGTGCTGTCTCCGGGTACAGGTAGTTATCTTTGGATGGTTGGAAATGTTGTGCGAATCTGCTGTCTCCAGGCAAAGGGTAGTTCGCTTTGGATGGCTGGAAATGTTGTGCGAATCTGCTGTCTCCGGGCATATGGTAGTTTGCTTTGGATGGTTCGAAATGTTGTGCGAATCTGCTGTCTCCGGGTACCGGGTAGTTAGCTTTGGATGGTTGGAATTCTTGTGTGAAGCTGCTGTCTCCGGGTACAGGTAGTTAGCTTCGGATGTTTGGAAATGTTGTGCAAATCTGCTGTCTCCGGGCACAGCGTAGTTCGCTTTGGATGGTTGGAAATGTTGAGCGAATCTCCTGTCCCCGGGCACAGGGTAGTTTGCTTTGGATGGTTGGAAATGTTGTGTGAGGCTGCTGTCTCCGGGTACAGGGTAGTTAGCTTTGGATGGTTGGAAATCTTGTGTGAAGCTGCTGTCTCCGGGCACACGGTAGTTAGCTTTGGATGGTTGGAAATCTTGTGTGAAGCTGCTGTCTCCGGGCACACGGTAGTTAGCTTTGGATGGTTGGAAATCTTGTGTGAAGCTACTGTCCCCAGGTACAGTGTAGTTAGTTTTGGATGGTTGGAAATGTTGCATGAAACTGCTGTCTCCGGGTACAGGGTAGTTAGCTTTGGATGTTTGGAAATCTTGTGCGAATCTGCTGTCTCCGGGTACAGGGTAGTTAGGTTTGGATGGTTGGAAATCTTGTGTGAAGCTGCTGTCTCTGGGTACCGGGTAGTTAGCTTTGGATGGTTGGAAATCTTTGTGAAGCTGCTGTCTCCGGGTACAGGGTAGTTAGCTTTGGATGGTTGGAAATCTTGTGTGAAGCTGCTGTCTCGGGGTACAGGTAGTTAGCTTCGGATGGTTGGAATTGTTGTGCGAATCTGCTGTCTCCAGGCACAGCGTAGTTCGCTTTGGGTGGTTGGAAATGTTGTGTGAACCTGCTGTCTCCGGGTACAGGGTAGTTCGCTTTTGGATGGTTGGAAATCTTGTGTGAAGCTGCTGTCTCTGGGTACAGGGTAGTAACTTTGGATGGTTGGAAATATTGTGTGAAGCTGCTGTCTCCGGGCACACGATAGTTAGCTTTGGATGGTTGGAAATCTTGTGTGAAGCTACTGTCCCCAGGTACAGTGTAGTTAGTTTTGGATGGTTGGAAATGTTGCATGAAGCTGCTGTCTCTGGGTACAGGGTAGTTAACTTTGGATGGTTGGAAATCTTGTGTGAAGCTGCTGTCTCCGGGTACAGGGTAGTTCGCTTTGGATGGTTGGAAATCTTGTGTGAAGCTGCTGTCTCTGGGTACAGGGTAGTTAACTTTGGATGGTTGGAAATGTTGTGCGAATCTGCTGTCTCCAGGCAAAGGGTAGTTCGCTTTGGATGGCTGGAAATGTTGTGCGAATCTGGTGTCTCCAGGCACAGGGTAGTTTGCTTTGGATGGTTCGAAATATTGTGCGAAGCTGCTGTCTCTGGGTACCGGGTAGTTAGCTTTGGATGGTTGGAAATCTTTGTGAAGCTGCTGTCTCCGGGTTCAGGGTAGTTAGCTTTGGATGGTTGGAAATGTTGTGCAAATCTGCTGTCTCCGGGCACAGCGTAGTTCGCTTTGGATGATTGGAAATGTTGAGCGAATCTCCTGTCTCCGGGCACAGGGTAGTTTGCTTTGGATGGTTCGAAATATTGTGTGAAGCTGCTGTCTCTGGGTACAGGGTAGTTAACTTTGGATGGTTGGAAATCTTGTGTGAAGCTGCTGTCTCCGGGTACAGGGTAGTTCGCTTTGGATGGTTGGAAATCTTGTGTGAAGCTGCTGTCTCCGGGTACAGGGTAGTTAACTTTGGATGGTTGGATATATTGTGTGAAGGTGCTGTCTCCGGGTACAGGTAGTTCGCTTTGGATGGCTGGAAATGTTGTGCGAATCTGCTGTCTCCGGGCACAGGGTAGTTTGCTTTGGATGGTTCGAAATATTGTGCGAAGCTGCTGTCTCTGGGTACCGGGTAGTTAGCTTTGGATGGTTGGAAATCTTTGTGAAGCTGCTGTCTCCGGGCACAGGGTAGTTAGCTTTGGATGGTTGGAAATCTTGTGTGCAGCTGTGGTCTCCGGGTACAGGGTAGTTAGCTTTGGATGGTTGGAAATCTTGTGTGAAGCTGCTGTCTCCGGGTACAGGTAGTTAGCTTCGGATGGTTGGAAATGTTGTGCGAATCTGCTGTCTCCAGGCACAGCGTAGTTCGCTTTGGGTGGTTGGAAATGTTGTGTGAACCTGCTGTCTCCGGGTACAGGGTAGTTCGCTTTTGGATGGTTGGAAATCTTGTGTGAAGCTGCTGTCTCTGGGTACAGGGTAGTAACTTTGGATGGTTGGAAATATTGTGTGAAGCTGCTGTCTCCGGGCACACGATAGTTAGCTTTGGATGGTTGGAAATCTTGTGTGAAGCTACTGTCCCCAGGTACAGTGTAGTTAGTTTTGGATGGTTGGAAATGTTGCATGAAGCTGCTATCTCCTGGTAGAGGGTAGTTAGGTTTGGATGGTTGGAAATCTTGTGTGAAGCTGCTGTCTCTGGGTACAGGGTAGTTAACTTTGGATGGTTGGAAATCTTGTGTGAAGCTGCTGTCTCCGGGTACAGGGTAGTTCGCTTTGGATGGTTGGAAATCTTGTGTGAAGCTGCTGTCTCTGGGTACAGGGTAGTTAACTTTGGATGGTTGGAAATATTGTGTGAAGATGCTGTCTCCGGGTACAGGTAGTTAGCTTTGGATGGTTGGAAATGTTGTGCGAATCTGCTGTCTCCAGGCAAAGGGTAGTTTGCTTTGGATGGCTGGAAATGTTGTGCGAATCTGCTGTCTCCGGGCACATGGTAGTTTGCTTTGGATGGTTCGAAATGTTGTGCGAATCTGCTGTCTCCGGGTACCGGGTAGTTAGCTTTGGATGGTTGGAAATCTTGTGTGAAGCTGCTGTCTCCGGGTACAGGTAGTTAGCTTCGGATGGTTGGAAATGTTGTGCAAATCTGCTGTCTCCGGGCACAGCGTAGTTCGCTTTGGATGGTTGGAAATGTTGAGCGAATCTCCTGTCTCCGGGCACAGGGTAGTTTGCTTTGGATGGTTGGAAATGTTGTGTGAGGCTGCTGTCTCCGGGTACAGGGTAGTTAGCTTTGGATGGTTGGAAATCTTGTGTGAAGCTGCTGTCTCCGGGCACACGGTAGTTAGCTTTGGATGGTTGGAAATCTTGTGTGAAGCTGCTGTCTCCGGGCACACGGTAGTTAGCTTTGGATGGTTGGAAATCTTGTGTGAAGCTACTGTCCCCAGGTACAGTGTAGTTAGTTTTGGATGGTTGGAAATGTTGCATGAAACTGCTGTCTCCGGGTACAGGGTAGTTAGCTTCGGATATTTGGAAATCTTGTGCGAATCTGCTGTCTTCGGGTACAGGGTAGTTAGGTTTGGATGGTTGGAAATCTTGTGTGAAGCTGCTGTCTCTGGGTACAGGGTAGTTAACTTTGGATGGTTGGAAATATTGTGTGAAGGTGCTGTCTCCGGGTACAGGTAGTTAGCTTTGGATGGTTGGAAATGTTGTGCGAATCTGCTGTCTCCAGGCAAAGGGTAGTTTGCTTTGGATGGTTCGAAATGTTGTGTGAATCTGCTGTCTCCGGGTACCGGGTAGTTAGCTTTGGATGGTTGGAAATCTTGTGTGAAGCTGCTGTCTCCGGGTACAGGTAGTTAGCTTCGGATGGTTGGAAATGTTGTGCAAATCTGCTGTCTCCGGGCACAGCGTAGTTCGCTTTGGATGGTTGGAAATGTTGAGCGAATCTCCTGTCTCCGGGCACAGGGTAGTTTGCTTTGGATGGTTGGAAATGTTGTGTGAGGCTGCTGTCTCCGGGTACAGGGTAGTTAGCTTTGGATGGTTGGAAATCTTGTGTGAAGCTGCTGTCTCCGGGCACACGGTAGTTAGCTTTGGATGGTTGGAAATCTTGTGTGAAGCTGCTGTCTCCGGGCACACGGTAGTTAGCTTTGGATGGGTGGAAATCTTGCGTGAAGCTACTGTCCCCAGGTACAGTGTAGTTAGTTTTGGATGGTTGTAAATGTTGCATGAAACTGCTGTCTCCGGGTACAGGGTAGTTAGCTTTGGATGTTTGGAAATCTTGTGCGAATCTGCTGTCTTCGGGTACAGGGTAGTTAGGTTTGGATGGTTGGAAATCTTGTGTGAAGCTGCTGTCTCTGGGTACAGGGTAGTTAACTTTGGATGGTTGGAAATCTTGTGTGAAGCTGCTGTCTCCGGGTACAGGGTAGTTCGCTTTGGATGGTTGGAAATCTTGTGTGAAGCTGCTGTCTCTGGGTACAGGGTAGTTAACTTTGGATGGTTGGATATATTGTGTGAAGGTGCTGTCTCCGGGTACAGGTAGTTAGCTTTGGATGGTTGGAAATGTTGTGCGAATCTGCTGTCTCCAGGCACACAGTAGTTCGCTTTGGATGGCTGGAAATGTTGTGCGAATCTGCTGTCTCCGGGCACAGGGTAGGTTGCTTTGGAAGGTTCGAAATATTGTGCGAAGCTGCTGTCTCTGGGTTCCGGGTTATTAGCTTTGGATGGTTGGAAATCTTTGTGAAGCTGCTGTCTCCGGGTACAGGGTAGTTAGCTTTGGATGGTTGGAAATCTTGTGTGCAGCTGTGGTCTCCGGGTACAGGGTAGTTAGCTTTGGATGGTTGGAAATCTTGTGTGAAGCTGCTGTCTCCGGGTACAGGTAGTTAGCTTCGAATGGTTGGAAATGTTGCTTGAAGCTGCTGTCTCCGGGTACAGGGCAGTTTGCTTTGAACGGTTGGATATCTTGTGTGAAGCTCATATCTCCGAGTACAGGGTAGTTAGCTTTGGATGGTTGGAAATCTTGTGTGAAGCTGCTGTCTCTGGGTACAGGGTAGTTAACTTTGGATGGTTGGATATATTGTGTGATGGTGCTGTCTCCGGGTACAGGTAGTTAGCTTTGAATGGTTGGAAATGTTGCGCGAATCAGCTGTCTCCAGGCACACGGTAGTTCGCTTTGGATGTTTGGAAATCTTGTGCGAATCTGCTGTCTCCGGGTACAGGGTAGTTAGGTTTGGATGGTTGGAAATCTTGTGTGAAGCTGCTGTCTCTGGGTACAGGGTAGTTAACTTTGGATGGTTGGAAATCTTGTATGAAGCTGCTGTCTCCGGGTACAGGGTAGTTCGCTTTGGATGGTTGGAAATCTTGTGTGAAGCTGCTGTCTCTGGGTATAGGGTAGTTAACTTTGGATGGTTGGAAATATTGTGTGAAGGTGCTGTCTCCGGGTACAGGTAGTTAGCTTTGGATGGTTGGAAATGTTGTGTGAATCTGCTGTCTCCAGGCACAGGGTAGTTCGCTTTGGATGGCTGGAAATGTTGTGCGAATCTGCTGTCTCCGGGCACAGGGTAGTTTGCTTTGGGTGGTTGGAAATATTGTGTGAAGGTGCTATCTCTGGGTACAGGTAGTTAGCTTTGGATGGTTGGAAATGTTGTGCGAATCTGCTGTCTCCAGGCACAGGGTAGTTTGCTTTGGATGGTTGGAAATATTGTGTGAAGGTGCTGTCTCTGGGTACAGGTAGTTAGCTTTGGATGGTTGGAAATGTTGTGCGAATCTCCTGTCTCCGGGCACAGGGTAGTTCACACAACATTTCCAACCATCCAAAGCTAAGCTACTGTCTCTGGGTACAGGGTAGTTCGCTTTGGATGGTTGGAAATCTTGTGTGACGCTGCACTTTCTCGGGGTACAGGGTAGTTAGCTTTGGATGGTTGGAAATATTGTGTGGAGCTACTGTCCCCGGGTACAGTGTTGTTAGTTTTGGATGGTTAGAAATGTTGCATGAAGCTGCAGTCTCCGGGTACAGGGTAGTTAGCTTTGGATGGTTGGAAATCTTGTGTGAAGCTGCTATCTCCGGGTACAGGGTAGTTCGCTTTGGATGTTTGGAAATGTTATGCAAAGCTGCTGTCTCCGGGTACCGGGTAGTTAGCTTTGGATGGTTGGAAATCTTGTGTGAAGCGGCTATCTCCGGGTACAGGGTAGTTCGCTTTGGATGGTTGGAAATGTTATGCGAAGCTGCTGTCTCCGGGTACCGGGTAGTTAGCTTTGGATGGTTGGAAATCTTGTGTGAAGCGGCTATCTCCGGGTACAGGGTAGTTCGCTTTGGATGGTTGGAAATCTTGTGTGAAGCTGCTGTCTTCGGGTACAGGGTAGTTTGCTTTGGATGGTTGGAAATCTTGTGTGAAGCTGCTATCTCCGGGTACAGGGTAGTTAGCTTTGGATGATTGGAAATGTTGCTTGAAGCTGCTGTCTCCGGGTACAGGGTAGTTTGCTTTGGATGGTTGGAAATCTTGTGTGAAGCTGCTATCTCCGGGTACAGGGTAGTTCGCTTTGGATGTTTGGAAATGTTATGCGAAGCTGCTGTCTCCGGGTACCGGGTAGTTAGCTTTGGATGGTTGGAAATCTTGTGTGAAGCGGCTATCTCTGGGTACAGGGTAGTTCGCTTTGGATGGTTGGATATCTTGTGTGAAGCTGCTGTCTTCGGTACAGGGTAGTTTGCTTTGGATGGTTGGAAATCTTGTGTGAAGCTGCTATCTCCGGGTACAGGGTAGTTAGCTTTGGATGGTTGGAAATGTTGCTTGAAGCTGCTGTCTCCGGGAACAGGGTAGTTTTCTTTGAATTGTTGGATATCTTGTGTGAAGCTCCTATCTCCGGGTACAGGGTAGTTAGCTTTGGATGGTTGGAAATCTTGTGTGAAGCTGCTGTCTCCGGGTACAGGGTAGTTAGCTTTGGATGGTTGGAAATCTTGTGTGAAGCTGCTGTCTCCGGGTACAGGGTAATTCGATTTGGATGGTTGGAAATCTTATGTGAAGCTGCTGTCCCCGGGCATAGGGTAGTTCGCTTTGGATGGTTGGAAATGTTGTGTAAACCTGCTGTCCCCAGGTACAGGGTAGTTAGCTTTGGATGGTTGGAAATCTTGTGTGAAGCTGCAGTCTCCGGGTACAGGGTAGTTCGCTTTGGATGGTTGGAAATCTTTTGTGAAGCTGCTGTCTCTGGGTACAGGGTAGTTAACTTTGGATGGTTGGAAATATTGTGTGAAGCTGCTGTCTCCGGGCAAACGGTAGTTAGCTTTGGATGGTTGGAAATCTTGTGTGAAGCTACTGTCCCCAGGTACAGTGTAGTTAGTTTTGGATGGTTGGAAATGTTGCATGAAACTGCTGTCTCCGGGTACAGGGTAGTTAGCTTTGGATGTTTGGAAATCTTATGCGAATCTGCTGTCTCCAGGTACAGGGTAGTTAGGTTTGGATGGTTGGAAATCTTGTGTGAAGCTGCTGTCTCTGGGTACAGGGTAGTTAACTTTGGATGGTTGGAAATCTTGTGTGAAGCTGCTGTCTCCGGGTACAGGGTAGTTCGCTTTGGATGGTTGGAAATCTTGTGTGAAGCTGCTGTCTCTGGGTACAGGGTAGTTAACTTTGGATGGTTGGATATATTGTGTGAAGGTGCTGTCTCCGGGTACAGGTAGTTAGCTTTGGATGGTTGGAAATGTTGTGCGAATCTGCTGTCTCCAGGCACACGGTAGTTCGCTTTGGATGGCTGGAAATGTTGTGCGAATCTGCTGTCTCCGGGCACAGGGTAGTTTGCTTTGGATGGTTCGAAATATTGTGCGAAGCTGCTGTCTCTGGGTACCGGGTAGTTAGCTTTGGATGGTTGGAAATCTTTGTGAAGCTGCTGTCTCCGGGTACAGGGTAGTTAGCTTTGGATGGTTGGAAATCTTGTGTGCAGCTGTGGTCTCCGGGTACACGGTAGTTAGCTTTGGATGGTTGGAAATCTTGTGTAAAGCTGCTGTCTCCGGGTACAGGTAGTTAGCTTCGGATGGTTGGAAATGTTGTGCGAATCTGCTGTCTCCAGGCACAGCGTAGTTCGCTTTGGGTGGTTGGAAATGTTGTGTGAACCTGCTGTCTCCGGGTACAGGGTAGTTCGCTTTTGGATGGTTGGAAATCTTGTGTGAAGCTGCTGTCTCTGGGTACAGGGTAGTAACTTTGGATGGTTGGAAATATTGTGTGAAGCTGCTGTCTCCGGGCACACGATAGTAAGCTTTGGATGGTTGGAAATCTTGTGTGAAGCTACTGTCCCCAGGTACAGTGTAGTTAGTTTTGGATGGTTGGAAATGTTGCATGAAGCTGCTATCTCCGGGTAGAGGGTAGTTAGGTTTGGATGGTTGGAAATCTTGTGTGAAGCTGCTGTCTCTGGGTACAGGGTAGTTAACTTTGGATGGTTGGAAATCTTGTGTGAAGCTGCTGTCTCCGGGTACAGGGTAGTTCGCTTTGGATGGTTGGAAATCTTGTGTAAAGCTGCTGTCTCTGGGTACAGGGTAGTTAACTTTGGATGGTTGGAAATATTGTGTGAAGGTGCTGTCTCTGGGTACAGGTAGTTAGCTTTGGATGGTTGGAAATGTTGTGCGAATCTGCTGTCTCCAGGCAAAGGGTAGTTTGCTTTGGATGGCTGGAAATGTTGTACGAATCTGCTGTCTCCGGGCACATGGTAGTTTGCTTTGGATGGTTCGAAATGTTGTGCGAATCTGCTGTCTCCGGGTACCGGGTAGTTAGCTTTGGATGGTTGGAAATCGTGTGTGAAGCTGCTGTCTCCGGGCACACGGTAGTTAGCTTTGGATGGTTGGAAATCTTGTGTGAAGCTGCTGTCTCCGGGCACACGGTAGTTAGCTTTGGATGGTTGGAAATCTTGTGTGAAGCTACTGTCCCCAGGTACAGTGTAGTTAGTTTTGGATGGTTGGAAATGTTGCATGAAACTGCTGTCTCCGGGTACAGGGTAGTTAGCTTTGGATGTTTGGAAATCTTGTGCGAATCTGCTGTCTCCGGGTACAGGGTAGTTAGGTTTGGATGGTTGGAAATCTTGTGTGAAGCTGCTGTCTCTGGGTACCGGGTAGTAAGCTTTGGATGGTTGGAAATCTTTGTGAAGCTGCTGTCTCCAGGTACAGGGTATTTAGCTTTGGATGGTTGGAAATCTTGTGTGCAGCTGTGGTCTCCGGGTACAGGGTAGTCAGCTTTGGATGGTTGGAAATCTTGTGTGAAGCTGCTGTCTCCGGGTACAGGTAGTTAGCTTCGGATGGTTGGAATTGTTGTGCGAATCTGCTGTCTCCAGGCACAGCGTAGTTCGCTTTGGGTGGTTGGAAATGTTGTGTGAACCTGCTGTCTCCGGGTACAGGGTAGTTCACTTTGGATGGTTGGAAATCTTGTGTGAAGCTGCTGTCTCCGGGTACAGGGTAGTTCGCTTTGGATGGTTGGAAATCTTGTGTGAAGCTGCTGTCTCCGGGTACAGGGTAGTTCGCTTTGGATGGTTGGAAATCTTGTGTGAAGCTGCTGTCTCCGGGTACAGGGTAGTTAACTTTGGATGGTTGGATATATTGTGTGAAGGTGCTGTCTCTGGGTACAGGTATCAAGGATTGGTGACTGGCCTGCAGAATTGCCCACTAGGTCTGTAATGTCCTCCTCCTCACTTGATAGGAAAGGTTCCCCCAAAATGCCGTCCTCCTCCTCACCTGATGTTGAAGAGTAGTGGGTTCTCCTTCGACGTGGTTTCTCCCTTTGAGACTTCTTCTTGGAGAGCAGATACGGTCTGCCTCGAAAAGAAGCCACCGTGAATCTCAACAGAGAAAACTCACGATGACCCCCTCCCGTGACAGCCAGTTGTTATTGGGGGAAAAAGCCTCCGAGGCCCAAAAAACCCCCACAAGTTGACAGAAGACTCCTGAAGCAGGTCCGTTGAAGCGTGGAGTACTAGGAGCAGTATCCAGAGAAAACGGCTCCAGGCAGAAGCAGTGGAATCACAAGAAGGTAACGAAGCAGCGAGAATGGGCGCTACAGAGGAGAGAGCTCCTGAGAAACTGACAGGGGAAAACGGCCAGCAGGGAGAACCTCCGATAGAGCAGGAAGCGGGGAAAAGGGGAGAGAGCAAGCTGGAGGGAGAGTAGCAGGAATTGGGGGGTGGAAGATCGCTAAGAGGAGATAACGCTACTGAGCGCACGCAACGAACGGGAAAGCAAGTTGCAACGCGCCAACCCGCTGAGATTCGAATGGAGAAATACTCGGCGGGCGGCCATGTTGGAAAAACACTAGACTGCACCGTACGTTGAAACAAAAAACGTAACGGAACCGTCTAATGGCGACGGAACTTCCACCTTCGCCAAACCCTCCAAGCGCCAATGGTCGTGACAGTATGCCCCCTTCGAAGGCCCCTTCCTCCAGGCTTACCCGGGTGGAGACGGTGGAATCGTAGAAGCAATCGGGGGGCAAAAACCTGTGCAGCCGGTTCCCACGTATCCTCGGAAGAGGGGTAGCCTTTCCAATGTATGAGGTACTCCAGGCATCCTTGATGGTACCGAGAGTCTCGAATTTGGGAGACCTCATATTCCTCCGAGGTAGAAGTAGGTTGAATCACTAACTTGGGAGCAGCTTGTTTCCTGGCATCAGGGACAAAGGGTCGAAGGAGGGAGGAATGGAACACCGGATGTATCCGTCGGAGAGTCTTTGGTAACTTTAAACGGTAGGCAACAGGGTTGATCATTGTCTCTATCCTGAAAGGTCCAATGAAACGAGGGGACAACTTAGAAGGGCGGACCCAACGGGGTAGGAACTTGGTGGACAACATGACCTCTGTACCCTTGTCCCAAGAAGGCACTTGTCGTCGATGTCTATCGGATAGTTCCTTATACCGTCGGCTAGTCTCACTTAGACTTCGTTCCGCTGTGTCATGAGCTTCATTCAGACGATTGAGAGTGGTCTCTAAAGACGGGATGTTGGTCTCATTCCAGGCTGTTGGTATGATGGATTTAGGATGGAACCCATAAGTGCAAAAAAAGGGGCTGATGCCCGTTGCGGAATGCACAGCATTATTATATGCAAACTCAGCTGTGGGAAGTAGAGCGACCCAGTTGTCTTGTTGTTGATTTGTGAAACACCTTAAATACTGTTCCAGTGAACCGTTGAGTCTTTCAGTCTGGCCATTAGTTTGAGGGTGATAACCAGAAGAGAGAGCCCTCTCCATGCCCAAGAGCTTACATAAGGCCGTCCAGAACTTGGAGGTGTATTGGGTACCACGATCAGATACGATCTTCTGGGGTAAGCCGTGTAATCTAAAGATATCCCTGAGGAATACTTCAGCCATGAATGAGGCTGTAGGCAGCTTGGATAAGGGAGAGAAATGAGCGAGTTTGGAGTAGGTGTCGACAGTAACCATGATACAAGTACAACCCTGGGAACTAGGTAGTTCTACGATGAAGTCGGTAGAGATAGATTTCCAAGGACCCGACGGAACAGGTTCTTGTTGTAACAATCCCAGTGGTTTTTGGGTAGAATACTTGTTCTGTTGACACACTAAACAAGACCGTACATAGGTCTCTGTCCTCATGTTGGGCCAATGAAAAGAACGTTTTAACAGTTCCAAAGTTCCTCTAATTCCTCGATGTCCGGCGGTCTTGGCGTCGTGACACCACTGAAGAGCCTGTTGCCGATGTTTCTGCGCGGGCAAGAACAGTTTTCCCTGGATGAAGTATAGACCATCTTTCCTACAGACAGGCAGCTTATTGACGTCTAGAGCAGGGACATCTGAAGAGGTTTCCCTTACCCCCTGCATAAAAGAGGACACCATTGAGTTTATTTGGGTATGTGGGAACATTAACTCCTTTCTGTAGGTAGGGTTCAAGTCGTCTCTGCGGGACAAAGCATCAGCAATCTGATTTTGAGTACCCGGGATGTAGGAAATGGTAAAATGAAATTGAGCAAAGAAATGAGCCCACCTGGCCTGTCTAGTGTTGTAACATTCTTGTTGTCTGAGGACCTGTAAGTTTTTATGATCGGTGCGTATTTGGAAAGGATGAAAGCTTCCTTGGAGTAGATGTCTCCACTCGAGGCAAGCCAGCTTCATGGCCAAAAGCTCCCGCTCGATGACTGAATAGTTCCGTTGGCTCGCAGTCAGTGTCTTTGAGAAGTAGGCCACAGGGTGTTCCTGGCCCTGGTCCAATTGCAGAAGAACAGCTCCTACGGCTGCCGCTGAAGCGTCGGTCTCCAGAATGAAAGGACTCAGCTGATCGGGCTGTCTAAGTATAGGTGCTGAACAGAAACTTCGTTTCAGGTGGAGAAAACTATCCTCAGCGGCTGTTGACCAGATAAAAGGTTCAGAAGATTTCTTTAACAGCGAGGTTATGGGTAGAGTGAGCTGTGAGAAGTTGGGTATAAACTTCCTGTAAAAGTTGGCTAGTCCCAAAAACCGTTGTATCTCTTTGACGGAGGTGGGGGACGGCCAACCAAGAATGGATTCGACCTTTTTGGGGTCCATAGTAATCCCTTGCTCGGATAGAATGAATCCTAAGTAGGATACAGAAGACTGGGCAAAGGTACATTTCTCCGGCTTTACTAGAAGGTGATGTTGTTTAAGCCTACTTAGGACCTCTCCAACTTGAAGAATGTGGTCTTTTAAATTGCGAGAGTACACCAGAATGTCATCCAAGTAGACCACAGTGTTTTGACCCAGAAGATCTGAAAATAGGCGGTCCATGAACCTCTGAAATATAGAGGGTGCATTTACTAGGCCAAACGGCATTACTTGATATTCGTAAAGGCCGTAGGGAGTGCGAAAAGCCGTCTTCCATTCATCACCCGCTCTTATCCGAAGTAGATGGTAGGCGTTTCTTAGGTCGAGCTTGGTGAATACTACAGAGCCCTGAACGGCTTCCAGGATCTCATGGATGATAGGCATCGGGTAACGGTCTTTGATGGTCACTTTGTTGAGACCCCTGTAGTCTATTCACGGTCTCAACTCTTTGCTCTCGCGTTTAGGAATGAAAAACAAAGAGGCGCCTGCGGGGGATTTAGAAGCACGAATCAGTCCATTAGCGAGATTGTCGTCAAGGTAGCGCCTGAGGACTGCCTTTTCTGACAATGAGAGGGGATACATCCTGCCGAAAGGAACCAATGCCTGAGGAACCAGATCAATACCACAGTCTTCGGGTCTATGCGGAGGTAGTTCAATGGGTACCTGCTCTTCAAATACTTCAGTAAATCTGGAATAGCAACTGGGTATACAATTTACGGTATTCTGTTCCGTAGCACATACTGTCCTGACCAATTCATGTTGGGGTTCAGGTAAACACTCCTTCAAACAATACTTGGAATGAAAGCTTAACAGGTTGTTTGTCCGATCCACAGTTGGGTTGTGCTTCCGGAGCCAACCGATACCCAAGATGACAGGGAAATGAGCAGCTCGGATTATGTCAAATGATATCTGCTCCTTGTGTTGCTGTATAGATACTTGTATAGCTTCAGTGGTATGAGTTATGAGTCCGGAACATAGGGGTGTTCCATCCACTCCTTCCACCTTTTGATCCTCCTTTTTAGCAATTCTAAATAGACCCACTTTATCCGCCCACAAGGTGTCCAAAAAGTTTCCTGCGGCTCCGCAATCCAACAACGCTTGCGTGTCGATTTCCTTGTCTCTGAAGCAGAGCGTGATGCCTATCACCATCAGGCGGAGGTCCTCTGGCGTTCTGGCAGAGGTAACGGAAAGTGTGGTGTAAGAACAGGGAAGCACCCCTCGGTAGTCCGTCCTACCAACTACCGAGGGCGCTCGTTTCCCGACCTTCGGGGGGGCACAGAAGGGCAGTCCCTCAACAGGTGGGCAGCAGAACCGCAATACAGACAAAGATTCTCGTCACGTCTCTTCCTCTTCTCTTCGGCGGTCAAGGGAGGTCTAGTGGTTCCGACTTGCATGGGTTCGTCTCGGATCTTTCGAGTAGCAGGTGAGGAGGCGGGGGTGTGAGAGTCTGAAAACAGGTTAGGGCCACGGCTCTTCTTTCTTTCGTTTTTCCGTTCGGTTAAGCGGAAGTCTATTCTTAATACTGCTGCTAATAGATCCGAGAAGGAGTCAGGACGAGAAATCCTGGCAAGTTCGTCCTTTAGTTCTTCCCGTAAACCTCTGCGGAAAATCGTGTACTGAGCCTGTTCTTGCCACCCAGCTTCCGCAGCCAATGTCTTGAATGTTGCTATGTAAGACAGTAAATCTGAGGTCCCTTGCCGCACATCCAGTAAATCCTCACTAGCTATGTGGGCACATTCCGTCCGCAAAAAGGTCTGTTTAAGGAGCTCCTTAAAGGCAGTATAATCCTGTAACACAGGATCTGACTGGGATACCAATGGTGTTGCCCATGCCAAGGCGTTCCCAGTTAAGTGTGTGATCATGAAACCCACCTTAGCATGATCCGTGGAAAACGCATAGGGTCTAAAGGTGAAATGAATATTGCAGGCGTCAAGGAATTCTTTTACCCTTCTCTCAGTGCCATCAAACTTTCCTGACACTAAAGGTAAAGGGGGTAGATCAGTAGCCTGTTGTTCTCTAGCTGTTACTCTCTGTTGGAGTGCTGCGTTGTCGGTCTTGAGTGTTTGGACCTCAACATTAAGGTTCTGAACTGCGGCCACCAGCTCCTGTAACTGCTGTGGCGTGGCCATGTCTTCTTCTTTTAGGCGTTGCAAGCTATCAAGGATTGGTGACTGGCCTGCAGAATTGCCCACTAGGTCTGTAATGTCCTCCTCCTCACTTGATAGGAAAGGTTCCCCCAAAATGCCGTCCTCCTCCTCACCTGATGTTGAAGAGTAGTGGGTTCTCCTTCGACGTGGTTTCTCCCTTTGAGACTTCTTCTTGGAGAGCAGATACGGTCTGCCTCGAAAAGAAGCCACCGTGAATCTCAACAGAGAAAACTCACGATGACCCCCTCCCGTGACAGCCAGTTGTTATTGGGGGAAAAAGCCTCCGAGGCCCAAAAAACCCCCACAAGTTGACAGAAGACTCCTGAAGCAGGTCCGTTGAAGCGTGGAGTACTAGGAGCAGTATCCAGAGAAAACGGCTCCAGGCAGAAGCAGTGGAATCACAAGAAGGTAACGAAGCAGCGAGAATGGGCGCTACAGAGGAGAGAGCTCCTGAGAAACTGACAGGGGAAAACGGCCAGCAGGGAGAACCTCCGATAGAGCAGGAAGCGGGGAAAAGGGGAGAGAGCAAGCGGGAGGGAGAGTAGCAGGAATTGGGGGGTGGAAGATCGCTAAGAGGAGATAACGCTACTGAGCGCACGCAACGAACGGGAAAGCAAGTTGCAACGCGCCAACCCGCTGAGATTCGAATGGAGAAATACTCGGCGGGCGGCCATGTTGGAAAAACACTAGACTGCACCGTACGTTGAAACAAAAAACGTAACGGAACCGTCTAATGGCGACGGAACTTCCACCTTCGCCAAACCCTCCAAGCGCCAATGGTCGTGACAACAGGTAGTTAGCTTTGGATGGTTGGAAATGTTGTGCGAATCTGCTGTCTCCAGGCACACGGTAGTTCGCTTTGGATGGCTGGAAATGTTGTGCGAATCTGCTGTCTCCGGGCACAGGGTAGTTTGCTTTGGATGGTTCGAAATATTGTGCGAAGCTGCTGTCTCTGGGTACCGGGTAGTTAGCTTTGGACGGTTGGAAATCTTTGTGAAGCTGCTGTCTCCGGGCACAGGGTAGTTAGCTTTGGATGGTTGGAAATCTTGTGTGCAGCTGTGGTCTCCGGGTACAGGGTAGTTAGCTTTGGATGGTTGGAAATCTTGTGTGAAGCTGCTGTCTCCGGGTACAGGTAGTTAGCTTCGGATGGTTGGAAATGTTGTGCGAATCTGCTGTCTCCAGGCACAGCGTAGTTCGCTTTGGGTGGTTGGAAATGTTGTGTGAACCTGCTGTCTCCGGGTACAGGGTAATTCACTTTTGGATGGTTGGAAATCTTGTGTGAAGCTGCTGTCTCTGGGTACAGGGTAGTAACTTTGGATGGTTGGAAATATTGTGTGAAGCTGCTGTCTCCGGGCACACGATAGTTAGCTTTGGATGGTTGGAAATCTTGTGTGAAGCTACTGTCCCCAGGTACAGTGTAGTTAGTTTTGGATGGTTGGAAATGTTGCATGAAGCTGCTATCTCTGGGTAGAGGGTAGTTAGGTTTGGATGGTTGGAAATCTTGTGTGAAGCTGCTGTCTCTGGGTACAGGGTAGTTAACTTTGGATGGTTGGAAATCTTGTGTGAAGCTGCTGTCTCCGGGTACAGGGTAGTTCGCTTTGGATGGTTGGAAATCTTGTGTGAAGCTGCTGTCTCTGGGTACAGGGTAGTTAACTTTGGATGGTTGGAAATATTGTGTGAAGATGCTGTCTCCGGGTACAGGTAGTTAGCTTTGGATGGTTGGAAATGTTGTGCGAATCTGCTGTCTCCAGGCAAAGGGTAGTTCGCTTTGGATGGCTGGAAATGTTGTGCGAATCTGCTGTCTCCGGGCACATGGTAGTTTGCTTTGGATGGTTCGAAATGTTGTGCGAATCTGCTGTCTCCGGGTACCGGGTAGTTAGCTTTGGATGGTTGGAAATCTTGTGTGAAGCTGCTGTCTCCGGGTACAGGTAGTTAGCTTCAGATGGTTGGAAATGTTGTGCAAATCTGCTGTCTCCGGGCACAGCGTAGTTCGCTTTGGATGGTTGGAAATGTTGAGCGAATCTCCTGTCTCCGGGCACAGGGTAGTTTGCTTTGGATGGTTGGAAATGTTGTGTGAGGCTGCTGTCTCCGGGTACAGGGTAGTTAGCTTTGGATGGTTGGAAATCTTGTGTGAAGCTGCTGTCTCCGGGCACACGGTAGTTAGCTTTGGATGGTTGGAAATCTTGTGTGAAGCTGCTGTCTCCGGGCACACGGTAGTTAGCTTTGGATGGTTGGAAATCTTGTGTGAAGCTACTGTCCCCAGGTACAGTGTAGTTAGTTTTGGATGGTTGGAAATGTTGCATGAAACTGCTGTCTCCGGGTACAGGGTAGTTAGCTTTGGATATTTGGAAATCTTGTGCGAATCTGCTGTCTTCGGGTACAGGGTAGTTAGGTTTGGATGGTTGGAAATCTTGTGTGAAGCTGCTGTCTCTGGGTACAGGGTAGTTAACTTTGGATGGTTGGAAATATTGTGTGAAGGTGCTGTCTCCGGGTACAGGTAGTTAGCTTTGGATGGTTGGAAATGTTGTGCGAATCTGCTGTCTCCAGGCAATGGGTAGTTCGCTTTGGATGGCTGGAAATGTTGTGCGAATCTGCTGTCTCCGGGCACATGGTAGTTTGCTTTGGATGGTTCAAAATGTTGTGTGAATCTGCTGTCTCCGGGTACCGGGTAGTTAGCTTTGGATGGTTGGAAATCTTGTGTGAAGCTGCTGTCTCCGGGTACAGGTAGTTAGCTTCGGATGGTTGGAAATGTTGTGCAAATCTGCTGTCTCCGGGCACAGCGTAGTTCGCTTTGGATGGTTGGAAATGTTGAGCGAGTCTCCTGTCTCCGGGCACAGGGTAGTTTGCTTTGGATGGTTGGAAATGTTGTGTGAGGCTGCTGTCTCCGGGTACAGGGTAGTTAGCTTTGGATGGTTGGAAATCTTGTGTGAAGCTGCTGTCTCCGGGCACACGGTAGTTAGCTTTGGATGGTTGGAAATCTTGTGTGAAGCTGCTGTCTCTGGGCACACGGTAGTTAGCTTTGGATGGTTGGAAATCTTGTGTGAAGCTACTGTCCCCAGGTACAGTGTAGTTAGTTTTGGATGGTTGGAAATGTTGCATGAAACTGCTGTCTCCGGGTACAGGGTAGTTAGCTTTGGATGTTTGGAAATCTTGTGCGAATCTGCTGTCTTCGGGTACAGGGTATTTAGGTTTGGATGGTTGGAAATCTTGTGTGAAGCTGCTGTCTCTGGGTACAGGGTAGTTAACTTTGGATGGTTGGAAATCTTGTGTGAAGCTGCTGTCTCCGGGTACAGGGTAGTTCGCTTTGGATGGTTGGAAATCTTGTGTGAAGCTACTGTCTCTGGGTACAGGGTAGTTAACTTTGGAGGGTTGGATATATTGTGTGAAGGTGCTGTCTCCGGGTACAGGTAGTTAGCTTTGGATGGTTGGAAATGTTGTGCGAATCTGCTGTCTCCAGGCACACGGTAGTTAGCTTTGGATGGTTGGAAATCTTTGTGAAGCTGCTGTCACCGGGTACAGGGTAGTTAGCTTTGGATGGTTGGAAATCTTGTGTGCAGCTGTGGTCTCCGGGTACAGGGTAGTTAGCTTTGGATGGTTGGAAATCTTGTGTGAAGCTGCTGTCTCCGGGTACAGGTAGTTAGCTTCGAATGGTTGGAAATGTTGCTTGAAGCTGCTGTCTCCGGGTACAGGGTAGTTTGCTTTGAACGGTTGGATATCTTGTGTGAAGCTCCTATCTCCGGGTACACGGTAGTTAGCTTTGGATGGTTGGAAATCTTGTGTGAAGCTGCTGTCTCCGGGTACAGGGTAGTTAGCTTTGGATGGTTGGAAATCTTGTGTGAAGCTGCTGTCTCCGGGTACAGGGTAATTCGCTTTGGATGGTTGGAAATCTTATGTGAAGCTGCTGTCCCCGGGCATAGGGTAGTTCGCTTTGGATGGTTGGAAATGTTGTGTGAACCTGCTGTCCCCGGGTACAGGGTAGTTAGCTTTGGATGGTTGGAAATCTTGTGTGAAGCTGCTGTCTCCGGGTACAGGGTAGTTCGCTTTGGATGGTTGGAAATCTTGTGTGAAGCTGCTGTCTCTGGGTACAGGGTAGTTAACTTTGGATGGTTGGAAATCTTGTGTGAAGCTGCTGTCTCCGGGTACAGGGTAGTTCGCTTTGGATGGTTGGAAATCTTGTGTGAAGCTGCTGTCTCTGGGTACAGGGTAGTTAACTTTGGATGGTTGGAAATCTTGTGTGAAGCTGCTGTCTCCGGGTACAGGTAGTTAACTTCGGATGGTTGGAAATGTTGTGCAAATCTGCTGTCTCCGGGCACAGCTTAGTTCGCTTTGGATGGTTGGAAATGTTGAGCGAATCTCCTGTCTCCGGGCACAGGGTAGTTTGCTTTGGATGGTTGGAAATGTTGTGTGAGGCTGCTGTCTCCGGGTACAGGGTAGTTAGCTTTGGATGGTTGGAAATCTTGTGTGAAGCTGCTGTCTCCGGGCACACGGTAGTTAGCTTTGGATGGTTGGAAATCTTGTGTGAAGCTGCTGTCTCCGGGCACACGGTAGTTAGCTTTGGATGGTTGGAAATCTTGTGTGAAGCTACTGTCCCCAGGAACAGTGTAGTTAGTTTTGGATGGTTGGAAATGTTGCATGAAACTGCTGTCTCCGGGTACAGGGTAGTTAGCTTTGGATGTTTGGAAATCTTGTGCGAATCTGCTGTCTTCGGGTACAGGGTAGTTAGGTTTGGATGGTTGGAAATCTTGTGTGAAGCTGCTGTCTCTGGGTACAGGGTAGTTAACTTTGGATGGTTGGAAATCTTGTGTGAAGCTGCTGTCTCCGGGTACAGGGTAGTTCGCTTTGGATGGTTGGAAATCTTGTGTGAAGCTGCTGTCTCTGGGTACAGGGTAGTTAACTTTGGATGGTTGGATATATTGTGTGAAGGTGCTGTCTCCGGGTACAGGTAGTTAGCTTTGGATGGTTGGAAATGTTGTGCGAATCTGCTGTCTCCAGGCACACAGTAGTTCGCTTTGGATGGCTGGAAATGTTGTGCGAATCTGCTGTCTCCGGGCACAGGGTAGTTTGCTTTGGATGGTTCGAAATATTGTGCGAAGCTGCTGTCTCTGGGTACCGGGTAGTTAGCTTTGGATGGTTGGAAATCTTTGTGAAGCTGCGGTCTCCGGGTACAGGGTAGTTAGCTTTGGATGGTTGGAAATCTTGTGTGCAGCTGTGGTCTCCGGGTACAGGGTAGTTAGCTTTGGATGGTTGGAAATCTTGTGTGAAGCTGCTTTCTCCGGGTACAGGTAGTTAGCTTCGGATGGTTGGAAATGTTGCTTGAAGCTGCTGTCTCCGGGTACAGGGTAGTTTGCTTTGAATGGTTGGATATCTTGTGTGAAGCTCCTATCTTCGAGTACAGGGTAGTTAGCTTTGGATGGTTGGAAATCTTGTGTGAAGCTGCTGTCTCTGGGTACAGGGTAGTTAACTTTGGATGGTTGGATATATTGTGTGAAGGTGCTGTCTCCGGGTACAGGTAGTTAGCTTTGGATGGTTGGAAATGTTGTGCGAATCAGCTGTCTCCAGGCACACGGTAGTTCGCTTTGGATGTTTGGAAATCTTGTGCGAATCTGCTGTCTCCGGGTACAGGGTAGTTAGGTTTGGATGGTTGGAAATCTTGTGTGAAGCTGCTGTCTCTGGGTACAGGGTAGTTCACTTTGGATGGTTGGAAATCTTGTATGAAGCTGCTGTCTCCGGGTACAGGGTAGTTCGCTTTGGATGGTTGGAAATCTTGTGTGAAGCTGCTGTCTCTGGGTATAGGGTAGTTAACTTTGGATGGTTGGAAATATTGTGCGAATCTGCTGTCTCCAGGCACAGGGTAGTTCGCTTTGGATGGCTGGAAATGTTGTGCGAATCTGCTGTCTCCGGGCACAGGGTAGTTTGCTTTGGATGGTTGGAAATATTGTGTGAAGGTGCTGTCTCTGGGTACAGGTAGTTAGCTTTGGATGGTTGGAAATGTTGTGCGAATCTGCTGTCTCCAGGCACAGGGTAGTTCGCTTTGGATGGTTGGAAATGTTGAGCGAATCTCCTGTCTCCGGGCACAGGGTGGTTCACACAACATTTCCAACCATCCAAAGCTAAGCTACTGTCTCTGGGTACAGGGTAGTTAGCTTTGGATGGTTGGAAATCTTGTGTGACGCTGCACTCTCCGGGTACAGGGTAGTTAGCTTTGGATGGTTGGAAATATTGTGTGGAGCTACTGTCCCCGGGTACAGTGTTGTTAGTTTTGGATGGTTAGAAATGTTGCATGAAGCTGCAGTCTCCGGGTACAGGGTAGTTAGCTTTGAATGGTTGGAAATCTTGTGTGAAGCTGCTATCTCCGGGTACAGGGTAGTTCGCTTTGGATGTTTGGAAATGTTATGCGAAGCTGCTGTCTCCGGGTACCGGGTAGTTAGCTTTGGATGGTTGGAAATCTTGTGTGAAGCGGCTATCTCCGGGTACAGGGTAGTTCGCTTTGGATAGTTGGAAATGTTACGCGAAGCTGCTGTCTCCGGGTACCGGGTAGTTAGCTTTGGATGGTTGGAAATCTTGTGTGAAGCGGCTATCTCCGGGTACAGGGTAGTTCGCTTTGGATGGTTGGAAATCTTGTGTGAAGCTGCTGTCTTCGGGTAGAGGGTAGTTTGCTTTGGATGGTTGGAAATCTTGTGTGAAGCTGCTATCTCCGGGTACAGGGTAGTTAGCTTTGGATGATTGGAAATGTTGCTTGAAGCTGCTGTCTCCGGGTACAGGGTAGTTTGCTTTGGATGGTTGGAAATCTTGTGTGAAGCTGCTATCTCCGGGTACAGGGTAGTTCGCTTTGGATGTTTGGAAATGTTATGCGAAGCTGCTGTCTCTTGGTACCGGGTAGTTAGCTTTGGATGGTTGGAAATCTTGTGTGAAGAGGCTATCTCCGGGTACAGGGTAGTTCGCTTTGGATGGTTGGAAATCTTGTGTGAAGCTGCTGTCTTCGGTACAGGGTAGTTTGCTTTGGATGGTTGGAAATCTTGTGTGAAGCTGCTATCTCCGGGTACAGGGTAGTTAGCTTTGGATGGTTGGAAATGTTGCTTGAAGCTGCTGTCTCCGGGTACAGGGTAGTTTGCTTTGAATGGTTGGATATCTTGTGTGAAGCTCCTATCTCCGGGTACAGGGTAGTTAGCTTTGGATGGTTGGAAATCTTGTGTGAAGCTGCTGTCTCCGGGTACAGGGTAGTTAGCTTTGGATGGTTGGAAATCTTGTGTGAAGCTGCTGTCTCCGGGTACAGGGTAATTTGCTTTGGATGGTTGGAAATCTTATGTGAAGCTGCTGTCCCCGGGCATAGGGTAGTTCGCTTTGGATGGTTGGAAATGTTGTGTGAACCTGCTGTCCCCGGGTACAGGGTAGTTAGCTTTGGATGGTTGGAAATCTTGTGTGAAGCTGCTGTCTCCGGGTACAGGGTAGTTCGCTTTGGATGGTTGGAAATCTTTTGTGAAGCTGCTGTCTCTGGGCACAGGGTAGTTTGCTTTGGATGGTTCGAAATATTGTGCGAAGCTGCTGTCTCTGGGTACCGGGTAGTTAGCTTTGGATGGTTGGAAATCTTGTGTGAAGCTACTGTCCCCAGGTACAGTGCAGTTAGTTTTGGATGGTTGGAAATGTTGCATGAAACTGCTGTCTCCGGGTACAGGGTAGTTAGCTTTGGATGTTTGGAAATCTTGTGCGAATCTGCTGTCTCCAGGTACAGGGTAGTTAGGTTTGGATGGTTGGAAATCTTGTGTGAAGCTGCTGTCTCTCGGTACAGGGTAGTTAACTTTGGATGGTTGGAAATCTTGTGTGAAGCTGCTGTCTCCGGGTACAGGGTAGTTCGCTTTGGATGGTTGGAAATCTTGTGTGAAGCTGCTGTCTCTGGGTACAGGGTAGTTAACTTTGGATGGTTGGATATATTGTGTGAAGGTGCTGTCTCCGGGTACAGGTAGTTAGCTTTGGATGGTTGGAAATGTTGTGCGAATCTGCTGTCTCCAGGCACACGGTAGTTCGCTTTGGATGGCTGGAAATGTTGTGCGAATCTGCTGTCTCCGGGCACAGGGTAGTTTGCTTTGGATGGTTTGAAATATTGTGCGAAGCTGCTGTCTCTGGGTACCGGGTAGTTAGCTTTGGATGGTTGGAAATCTTTGTGAAGCTGCTGTCTCCGGGTACAGGGTAGTTAGCTTTGGATGGTTGGAAATCTTGTGTGCAGCTGTGGTCTCCGGGTACAGGGTAGTTAGCTTTGGATGGTTGGAAATCTTGTGTGAAGCTGCTGTCTCCGGGTACAGGTAGTTAGCTTCGGATGGTTGGAAATGTTGTGCGAATCTGCTGTCTCCAGGCACAGCGTAGTTCGCTTTGGGTGGTTGGAAATGTTGTGTGAACCTGCTGTCTCCGGGTACAGGGTAGTTCGCTTTTGGATGGTTGGAAATCTTGTGTGAAGCTGCTGTCTCTGGGTACAGGGTAGTAACTTTGGATGGTTGGAAATATTGTGTGAAGCTGCTGTCTCCGGGCACACGATAGTTAGCTTTGGATGGTTGGAAATCTTGTGGGAAGCTACTGTCCCCAGGTACAGTGTAGTTAGTTTTGGATGGTTGGAAATGTTGCATGAAGCTGCTATCTCCGGGTAGAGGGTAGTTAGGTTTGGATGGTTGGAAATCTTGTGTGAAGCTGCTGTCTCTGGGTACAGGGTAGTTAACTTTGGATGGTTGGAAATCTTGTGTGAAGCTGCTGTCTCCGGGTACAGGGTAGTTCGCTTTGGATGGTTGGAAATCTTGTGTAAAGCTGCTGTCTCTGGGTACAGGGTAGTTAACTTTGGATGGTTGGAAATATTGTGTGAAGGTGCTGTCTCCGGGTACAGGTAGTTAGCTTTGGATGGTTGGAAATGTGCGAATATGCTGTCTCCAGGCAAAGGGTAGTTCGCTTTGGATGGCTGGAAATGTTGTGCGAATCTGCTGTCTCCGGGCACATGGTAGTTTGCTTTGGATGTTTCGAAATGTTGTGCGAATCTGCTGTCTCCGGGTACCGGGTAGTTAGCTTTGGATGGTTGGAAATCTTGTGTGAAGCTGCTGTCTCTGGGTACAGGTAGTTAGCTTCGGATGGTTGGAAATGTTGTGCAAATCTGCTGTCTCCGGGCACAGCGTAGTTCGCTTTGGATGGTTGGAAATGTTGAGCGAATCTCCTGTTCCCGGGCACAGGGTAGTTTGCTTTGGATGGTTGGAAATGTTGTGTGAGGCTGCTGTCTCCGGGTACAGGGTAGTTAGCTTTGGATGGTTGGAAATCTTGTGTGAAGCTGCTGTCTCCGGGCACACGGTAGTTAGCTTTGGATGGTTGGAAATCTTGTGTTAAGCTGCTGTCTCCGGGCACACGGTAGTTAGCTTTGGATGGTTGGAGATCTTGTGTGAAGCTACTGTCCCCAGGTACAGTGTAGTTAGTTTTGGATGGTTGGAAATGTTGCATGAAACTGCTGTCTCCGGGTACAGGGTAGTTAGCTTTGGATGTTTGGAAATCTTGTGCGAATCTGCTGTCTCCGGGTACAGGGTAGTTAGGTTTGGATGGTTGGAAATCTTGTGTGAAGCTGCTGTCTCTGGGTACCGGGTAGTTAGCTTTGGATGGTTGGAAATCTTTGTGAAGCTGCTGTCTCCGGGTACAGGGTAGTTAGCTTTGGATGGCTGGAAATCTTGTGTGCAGCTGTGGTCTCCGGGTACAGGGTAGTTAGCTTTGGATGGTTGGAAATCTTGTGTGAAGCTGCTGTCTCCGGGTACAGGTAGTTAGCTTCGGATGGTTGGAAATGTTGTGCGAATCTGCTGTCTCCAGGAACAGCGTAGTTCACTTTGGGTGGTTGGAAATGTTGTGTGAACCTGCTGTCTCCGGGTACAGGGTAGTTCGCTTTTGGATGGTTGGAAATCTTGTGTGAAGCTGCTGTCTCTGGGTACAGGGTAGTAACTTTGGATGGTTGGAAATATTGTGTGAAGCTGCTGTCTCCGGGCACACAATAGTTAGCTTTGGATGGTTGGAAATCTTGTGTGAAGCTACTGTCCCCAGGTACAGTGTAGTTAGTTTTGGATGGTTGGAAATGTTGCATGAAGCTGCTATCTCTGGGTAGAGGGTAATTAGGTTTGGATGGTTGGAAATCTTGTGTGAAGCTGCTGTCTCTGGGTACAGGGTAGTTAACTTTGGATGGTTGGAAATCTTGTGTGAAGCTGCTGTCACCGGGTACAGGGTAGTTCGCTTTGGATGGTTGGAAATCTTGTGTGAAGCTGCAGTCTCTGGGTACAGGGTAGTTAGCTTTGGATGGTTGGAAATCTTGTGTGAAGCTGCTATCTCCGGGTACAGGGTAGTTCGCTTTGGATGTTTGGAAATGTTATGCGAAGCTGTTGTCTCCGGGTACCGGGTAGTTAGCTTTGGATGGTTGGAAATCTTGTGTGAAGCGGCTATCTCCGGGTACAGGGTAGTTCGCTTTGGATGGTTGGAAATGTTATGCGAAGCTGCTGTCTCCGGGTACCGGGTAGTTAGCTTTGGATGGTTGGGAATATTGTGTGAAGCGGCTATCTCCGGGTACAGGGTAGTTCGCTTTGGATGGTTGGAAATCTTGTGTGAAGCTGCTGTCTTCGGGTAGAGTGTAGTTTGCTTTGGATGGTTGGAAATCTTGTGTGAAGCTGCTATCTCCGGGTACAGGGTAGTTAGCTTTGGATGATAGGAAATGTTGCTTGAAGCTGCTGTCTCCGGGTACAGGGTAGTTTGCTTTGGATGGTTGGAAATCTTGTGTGAAGCTGCTATCTCCGGGTACAGGGTAGTTCGCTTTGGATGTTTGGAAATGTTATGCGAAGCTGCTGTCTCCGGGTACCGGGTAGTTAGCTTTGGATGGTTGGAAATCTTGTGTGAAGCGGCTATCTCCGGGTACAGGGTAGTTCGCTTTGGATGGTTGGAAATCTTGTGTGAAGCTGCTGTCTTCGGTACAGGGTAGTTTGCTTTGGATGGTTGGAAATCTTGTGTGAAGCTGCTATCTCCGGGTACAGGGTAGTTAGCTTTGGATGGTTGGAAATGTTGCTTGAAGCTGCTGTCTCCGGGTACAGGGTAGTTTGCTTTGAATGGTTGGATATCTTGTGTGAAGCTCCTATCTCCGGGTACAGGGTAGTTAGCTTTGGATGGTTGGAAATCTTGTGTGAAGCTGCTGTCTCCGGGTACAGGTAGTTAGCTTCGGATGGTTGGAAATGTTGTGCGAATCTGCTGTCTCCAGGCACAGCGTAGTTCGCTTTGGGTGGTTGGAAATGTTGTGTGAACCTGTTGTCTCCGGGTACAGGGTAGTTCGCTTTTGGATGGTTGGAAATCTTGTGTGAAGCTGCTGTCTCTGGGTACAGGGTAGTAACTTTGGATGGTTGGAAATATTGTGTGAAGCTGCTGTCTCCGGGCACACGATAGTTAGCTTTGGATGGTTGGAAATCTTGTGTGAAGCTACTGTCCCCAGGTACAGTGTAGTTAGTTTTGGATGGTTGGAAATGTTGCATGAAGCTGCTATCTCCGGGTAGAGGGTAGTTAGGTTTGGATGGTTGGAAATCTTGTGTGAAGCTGCTGTCTCTGGGTACAGGGTAGTTAACTTTGGATGGTTGGAAATCTTGTGTGAAGCTGCTGTCTCCGGGTACAGGGTAGTTCGCTTTGGATGGTTGGAAATCTTGTGTGAAGCTGCTGTCTCTGGGTACAGGGTAGTTAACTTTGGATGGTTGGAAATATTGTGTGAAGATGCTGTCTCCGGGTACAGGTAGTTAGCTTTGGATGGTTGGAAATGTTGTGCGAATCTGCTGTCTCCAGGCAAAGGGTAGTTCGCTTTGGATGGCTGGAAATGTTGTGCGAATCTGCTGTCTCCGGGCACATGGTAGTTTGCTTTGGATGGTTCGAAATGTTGTGCGAATCTGCTGTCTCCGGGTACCGGGTAGTTAGCTTTGGATGGTTGGAAATCTTGTGTGAAGCTGCTGTCTCCGGGTACAGGTAGTTAGCTTCGGATGGTTGGAAATGTTGTGCAAATCTGCTGTCTCCGGGCACAGCGTAGTTCGCTTTGGATGGTTGGAAATGTTGAGCGAATCTCCTGTCTCCGGGCACAGGGTAGTTTGCTTTGGATGGTTGGAAATGTTGTGTGAGGCTGCTGTCTCCGGGTACAGGGTAGTTAGCTTTGGATGGTTGGAAATCTTGTGTGAAGCTGCTGTCTCCGGGCACATGGTAGTTAGCTTTGGATGGTTGGAAATCTTGTGTGAAGCTGCTGTCTCCGGGCACACGGTAGTTAGCTTTGGATGGTTGGAAATCTTGTGTGAAGCTACTGTCCCCAGGTACAGTGTAGTTAGTTTTGGATGGTTGGAAATGTTGCATGAAACTGCTGTCTCCGGGTACAGGGTAGTTAGCTTTGGATATTTGGAAATCTTGTGCGAATCTGCTGTCTTCGGGTACAGGGTAGTTAGGTTTGGATGGTTGGAAATCTTGTGTGAAGCTGCTGTCTCTGGGTACAGGGTAGTTAACTTTGGATGGTTGGAAATATTGTGTGAAGGTGCTGTCTCCGGGTACAGGGTAGTTCGCTTTGGATGGTTGGAAATCTTGTGTGAAGCTGCTGTCTCTGGGTACAGGGTAGTTAACTTTGGATGGTTGGATATATTGTGTGAAGGTGCTGTCTCCGGGTACAGGTAGTTAGCTTTGGATGGTTGGAAATGTTGTGCGAATCTGCTGTCTCCAGGCACACAGAAGTTCGCTTTGGATGGCTGGAAATGTTGTGCGAATCTGCTGTCTCCGGGCACAGGGTAGTTTGCTTTGGATGGTTCGAAATATTGTGCGAAGCTGCTGTCTCTGGGTACCGGGTAGTTAGCTTTGGATGGTTGGAAATCTTTGTGAAGCTGCTGTCTCCGGGTACAGGGTAGTTAGCTTTGGATGGTTGGAAATCTTGTGTGCAGCTGTGGTCTCCGGGTACAGGGTAGTTAGCTTTGGATGGTTGGAAATCTTGTGTGAAGCTGCTTTCTCTGGGTACAGGTAGTTAGCTTCGGATGGTTGGAAATGTTGCTTGAAGCTGCTGTCTCCGGGTACAGGGTAGTTTGCTTTGAATGGTTGGATATCTTGTGTGAAGCTCCTATCTCCGAGTACAGGGTAGTTAGCTTTGGATGGTTGGAAATCTTGTGTGAAGCTGCTGTCTCTGGGTACAGGGTAGTTAACTTTGGATGGTTGGATATATTGTGTGAAGGTGCTGTCTCCGGGTACAGGTAGTTAGCTTTGGATGGTTGGAAATGTTGTGCGAATCAGCTGTCTCCAGGCACACGGTAGTTCGCTTTGGATGTTTGGAAATCTTGTGCGAATCTGCTGTCTCCGGGTACAGGGTAGTTAGGTTTGGATGGTTGGAAATCTTGTGTGAAGCTGCTGTCTCTGGGTACAGGGTAGTTAACTTTGGATGGTTGGAAATCTTGTATGAAGCTGCTGTCTCCGGGTACAGGGTAGTTCGCTTTGGATGGTTGGAAATCTTGTGTGAAGCTGCTGTCTCTGGGTATAGGGTAATTAACTTTGGATGGTTGGAAATATTGTGTGAAGGTGCTGTCTCCGGGTACAGGTAGTTAGCTTTGGATGGTTGGAAATGTTGTGCGAATCTGCTGTCTCCAGGCACAGGGTAGTTCGCTTTGGATGGCTGGAAATGTTGTGCGAATCTGCTGTCTCCGGGCACAGGGTAGTTTGCTTTGGATGGTTGGAAATATTGTGTGAAGGTGCTGTCTCTGGGTACAGGTAGTTAGCTTTGGATGGTTGGAAATGTTGTGCGAATCTGCTGTCTACAGGCACAGGGTAGTTCGCTTTGGATGGTTGGAAATGTTGAGCGAATCTCCTGTCTCCGGGCACAGGGTAGTTCACACAACATTTCCAACCATCCAAAGCTAAGCTACTGTCTCTGGGTACAGGGTAGTTAGCTTTGGATGGTTGGAAATCTTGTGTGACGCTGCACTCTCCGGGTACAGGGTAGTTAGCTTTGGATGGTTGGAAATATTGTGTGGAGCTACTGTCCCCGGGTACAGTGTTGTTAGTTTTGGATGGTTAGAAATGTTGCATGAAGCTGCAGTCTCCGGGTACAGGGTTGTTAGCTTTGGATGGTTGGAAATCTTGTGTGAAGCTGCTATCTCCGGGTACAGGGTAGTTCGCTTTGGATGTTTGGAAATGTTATGCGAAGCTGCTGTCTCCGGGTACCGGGTAGTTAGCTTTGGACGGTTGGAAATCTTGTGTGAAGCGGCTATCTCCGGGTACAGGGTAGTTCGCTTTGGATGGTTGGAAATGTTATGCGAAGCTGCTGTCTCCGGGTACCGGGTAGTTAGCTTTGGATGGTTGGAAATCTTGTGTGAAGCGGCTATCTCCGGGTACAGGGTAGTTCGCTTTGGATGGTTGGAAATCTTGTGTGAAGCTGCTGTCTTCGGGTAGAGGGTAGTTTGCTTTGGATGGTTGGAAATCTTGTGTGAAGCTGCTATCTCCGGGTACAGGGTAGTTAGCTTTGGATGATTGGAAATGTTGCTTGAAGCTGCTGTCTCCGGGTACAGGGTAGTTTGCTTTGGATGGTTGGAAATCTTGTGTGAAGCTGCTATCTCCGGGTACAGGGTAGTTCGATTTGGATGTTTGGAAATGTTATGCGAAGCTGCTGTCTCCGGGTACCGGGTAGTTAGCTTTGGATGGTTGGAAATCTTGTGTGAAGCGGCTATCTCCGGGTACAGGGTAGTTCGCTTTGGATGGTTGGAAATCTTGTGTGAAGCTGCTGTCTTCGGTACAGGGTAGTTTGCTTTGGATGGTTGGAAATCTTGTGTGAAGCTGCTATCTCCGGGTACAGGGTAGTTAGCTTTGGATGGTTGGAAATGTTGCTTGAAGCTGCTGTCTCCGGGTACAGGGTAGTTTGCTTTGAATGGTTGGATATCTTGTGTGAAGCTCCTATCTCCAGGTACAGGGTAGTTAGCTTTGGATGGTTGGAAATCTTGTGTGAAGCTGCTGTCTCCGGGTACAGGGTAGTTAGCTTTGGATGGTTGGAAATCTTGTGTGAAGCTGCTGTCTCCGGGTACAGGGTAATTTGCTTTGGATGGTTGGAAATCTTATGTGAAGCTGCTGTCCCCGGGCATAGGGTAGTTCGCTTTGGATGGTTGGAAATGTTGTGTGAACCTGCTGTCCCCGGGTACAGGGTAGTTAGCTTTGGATGGTTGGAAATCTTGTGTGAAGCTGCTGTCTCCGGGTACAGGGTAGTTCGCTTTGGATGGTTGGAAATCTTTTGTGAAGCTGCTGTCTCTGGGCACAGGGTAGTTTGCTTTGGATGGTTGGAAATCTTGTGTGAAGCTACTGTCCCCAGGTACAGTGCAGTTAGTTTTGGATGGTTGGAAATGTTGCATGAAACTGCTGTCTCCGGGTACAGGGTAGTTAGCTTTGGATGTTTGGAAATCTTGTGCGAATCTGCTGTCTCCAGGTACAGGGTAGTTAGGTTTGGATGGTTGGAAATCTTGTGTGAAGCTGCTGTCTCTGGGTACAGGGTAGTTAACTTTGGATGGTTGGAAATATTGTGCGAAGCTGCTGTCTCTGGGTACCGGGTAGTTAGCTTTGGATGGTTGGAAATCTTGTGTGAAGCTACTGTCCCCAGGTACAGTGCAGTTAGTTTTGGATGGTTGGAAATGTTGCATGAAACTGCTGTCTCCGGGTACAGGGTAGTTAGCTTTGGATGTTTGGAAATCTTGTGCGAATTTGCTGTCTCCAGGTACAGGGTAGTTAGGTTTGGATGGTTGGAAATCTTGTGTGAAGCTGCTGTCTCTGGGTACAGGGTAGTTAACTTTGGATGGTTGGAAATCTTGTGTGAAGCTGCTGTCTCCGGGTACAGGGTAGTTCGCTTTGGATGGTTGGAAATCTTGTGTGAAGCTGCTGTCTCTGGGTACAGGGTAGTTAACTTTGGATGATTGGAAATATTGTGTGAAGATGCTGTCTCCGGGTACAGGTAGTTAGCTTCGGATGGTTGGAAATGTTGTGCAAATCTGCTGTCTCCGGGCACAGCGTAGTTCGCTTTGGATGGTTGGAAATGTTGAGCGAATCTCCTGTCTCCGGGCACAGGGTAGTTTGCTTTGGATGGTTGGAAATGTTGTGTGAGGCTGCTGTCTCCGGGTACAGGGTAGTTAGCTTTGGATGGTTGGAAATCTTGTGTGAAGCTGCTGTCTCCGGGCACATGGTAGTTAGCTTTGGATGGTTGGAAATCTTGTGTGAAGCTGCTGTCTCCGGGCACACGGTAGTTAGCTTTGGATGGTTGGAAATCTTGTGTGAAGCTACTGTCCCCAGGTACAGTGTAGTTAGTTTTGGATGGTTGGAAATGTTGCATGAAACTGCTGTCTCCGGGTACAGGGTAGTTAGCTTTGGATATTTGGAAATCTTGTGCGAATCTGCTGTCTTCGGGTACAGGGTAGTTAGGTTTGGATGGTTGGAAATCTTGTGTGAAGCTGCTGTCTCTGGGTACAGGGTAGTTAACTTTGGATGGTTGGAAATATTGTGTGAAGGTGCTGTCTCCGGGTACAGGTAGTTAGCTTTGGATGGTTGGAAATGTTGTGCGAATCTGCTGTCTCCAGGCAAAGGGTAGTTCGCTTTGGATGGCTGGAAATGTTGTGCGAATCTGCTGTCTCCGGGCACATGGTAGTTTGCTTTGGATGGTTCGAAATGTTGTGTGAATCTGCTGTCTCCGGGTACCGGGTAGTTAGCTTTGGATGGTTGGAAATCTTGTGTGAAGCTGCTGTCTCCGGGTACAGGTAGTTAGCTTCGGATGGTTGGAAATGTTGTGCAAATCTGCTGTCTCCGGGCACAGCGTAGTTCGCTTTGGATGGTTGGAAATGTTGAGCGAATCTCCTGTCTCCGGGCACAGGGTAGTTTGCTTTGGATGGTTGGAAATCTTGTGTGAAGCTGCTGTCTCCGGGCACACGGTAGTTAGCTTTGGATGGTTGGAAATCTTGTGTGAAGCTGCTGTCTCCGGGCACACGGTAGTTAGCTTTGGATGGTTGGAAATCTTGTGTGAAGCTACTGTCCCCAGGTACAGTGTAGTTAGTTTTGGATGGTTGGAAATGTTGCATGAAACTGCTGTCTCCGGGTACAGGGTAGTTAGCTTTGGATGTTTGGAAATCTTGTGCGAATCTGCTGTCTTCGGGTACAGGGTATTTAGGTTTGGATGGTTGGAAATCTTGTGTGAAGCTGCTGTCTCCGGGTACAGGGTAGTTCGCTTTGGATGGTTGGAAATCTTGTGTGAAGCTGCTGTCTCTGGGTACAGGGTAGTTAACTTTGGATGGTTGGAAATCTTGTGTGAAGCTGCTGTCTCCGGGTACAGGGTAGTTCGCTTTGGATGGTTGGAAATCTTGTGTGAAGCTGCTGTCTCTGGGTACAGGGTAGTTAACTTTGGATGGTTGGATATATTGTGTGAAGGTGCTGTCTCCGGGTACAGGTAGTTAGCTTTGGATGGTTGGAAATGTTGTGCGAATCTGCTGTCTCCAGGCACACGGTAGTTAGCTTTGGATGGTTGGAAATCTTTGTGAAGCTGCTGTCTCCGGGTACAGGGTAGTTAGCTTTGGATGGTTGGAAATCTTGTGTGCAGCTGTGGTCTCCGGGTACAGGGTAGTTAGCTTTGGATGGTTGGAAATCTTGTGTGAAGCTGCTGTCTCCGGGTACAGGTAGTTAGCTTCGAATGGTTGGAAATGTTGCTTGAAGCTGCTGTCTCCGGGTACAGGGTAGTTTGCTTTGAACGGTTGGATATCTTGTGTGAAGCTCCTATCTCCGGGTACACGGTAGTTAGCTTTGGATGGTTGGAAATCTTGTGTGAAGCTGCTGTCTCCGGGTACAGGGTAGTTAGCTTTGGATGGTTGGAAATCTTGTGTGAAGCTGCTGTCTCCGGGTACAGGGTAATTCGCTTTGGATGGTTGGAAATCTTATGTGAAGCTGCTGTCCCCGGGCATAGGGTAGTTCGCTTTGGATGGTTGGAAATGTTGTGTGAACCTGCTGTCCCCGGGTACAGGGTAGTTAGCTTTGGATGGTTGGAAATCTTGTGTGAAGTTGCTGTCTCCGGGTACAGGGTAGTTCGCTTTGGATGGTTGGAAATCTTGTGTGAAGCTGCTGTCTCTGGGTACAGGGTAGTTAACTTTGGATGGTTGGAAATCTTGTGTGAAGCTGCTGTCTCCGGGTACAGGGTAGTTCGCTTTGGATGGTTGGAAATCTTGTGTGAAGCTGCTGTCTCTGGGTACAGGGTAGTTAACTTTGGATGGTTGGAAATCTTGTGTGAAGCTGCTGTCTCCGGGTACAGGTAGTTAGCTTCGGATGGTTGGAAATGTTGTGCAAATCTGCTGTCTCCGGGCACAGCTTAGTTCGCTTTGGATGGTTGGAAATGTTGAGCGAATCTCCTGTCTCCGGGCACAGGGTAGTTTGCTTTGGATGGTTGGAAATGTTGTCGAGGCTGCTGTCTCCGGGTACAGGGTAGTTAGCTTTGGATGGTTGGAAATCTTGTGTGAAGCTGCTGTCTCCGGGCACACGGTAGTTAGCTTTGGATGGTTGGAAATCTTGTGTGAAGCTGCTGTCTCCGGGCACACGGTAGTTAGCTTTGGATGGTTGGAAATCTTGTGTGAAGCTACTGTCCCCAGGAACAGTGTAGTTAGTTTTGGATGGTTGGAAATGTTGCATGAAACTGCTGTCTCCGGGTACAGGGTAGTTAGCTTTGGATGTTTGGAAATCTTGTGCGAATCTGCTGTCTTCGGGTACAGGGTAGTTAGGTTTGGATGGTTGGAAATCTTGTGTGAAGCTGCTGTCTCTGGGTACAGGGTAGTTAACTTTGGATGGTTGGAAATCTTGTGTGAAGCTGCTGTCTCCGGGTACAGGGTAATTCGCTTTGGATGGTTGGAAATCTTGTGTGAAGCTGCTGTCTCTGGGTACAGGGTAGTTAACTTTGGATGGTTGGATATATTGTGTGAAGGTGCTGTCTCCGGGTACAGGTAGTTAGCTTTGGATGGTTGGAAATGTTGTGCGAATCTGCTGTCTCCAGGCACAGGGTAGTTTGCTTTGGATGGTTCGAAATATTGTGCGAAGCTGCTGTCTCTGGGTACCGGGTAGTTAGCTTTGGATGGTTGGAAATCTTTGTGAAGCTGCTGTCTCCGGGTACAGGGTAGTTAGCTTTGGATGGTTGGAAATCTTGTGTGCAGCTGTGGTCTCCGGGTACAGGGTAGTTAGCTTTGGATGGTTGGAAATCTTGTGTGAAGCTGCTTTCTCCGGGTACAGGTAGTTAGCTTCGGATGGTTGGAAATGTTGCTTGAAGCTGCTGTCTCCGGGTACAGGGTAGTTTGCTTTGAATGGTTGGATATCTTGTGTGAAGCTCCTATCTCCGAGTACAGGGTAGTTAGCTTTGGATGGTTGGAAATCTTGTGTGAAGCTGCTGTCTCTGGGTACAGGGTAGTTAACTTTGGATGGTTGGATATATTGTGTGAAGGTGCTGTCTCCGGGTACAGGTAGTTAGCTTTGGATGGTTGGAAATGTTGTGCGAATCAGCTGTCTCCAGGCACACGGTAGTTCGCTTTGGATGTTTGGAAATCTCGTGCGAATCTGCTGTCTCCGGGTACAGGGTAGTTAGGTTTGGATGGTTGGAAATCTTGTGTGAAGCTGCTGTCTCTGGGTACAGGGTAGTTAACTTTGGATGGTTGGAAATCTTGTATGAAGCTGCTGTCTCCGGGTACAGGGTAGTTCGCTTTGGATGGTTGGAAATCTTGTGTGAAGCTGCTGTCTCTGGGTATAGGGTAGTTAACTTTGGATGGTTGGAAATATTGTGTGAAGGTGCTGTCTCCGGGTACAGGTAGTTAGCTTTGGATGGTTGGAAATGTTGTGCGAATCTGCTGTCTCCAGGCACAGGGTAGTTCGCTTTGGATGGCTGGAAATGTTGTGCGAATCTGCTGTCTCTGGGCACAGGGTAGTTTGCTTTGGATGGTTGGAAATATTGTGTGAAGGTGCTGTCTCTGGGTACAGGTAGTTAGCTTTGGATGGTTGGAAATGTTGTGCGAATCTGCTGTCTCCAGGCACAGGGTAGTTCGCTTTGGATGGTTGGAAATGTTGAGCGAATCTCCTGTCTCCGGGCACAGGGTAGTTCACACAACATTTCCAACCATCCAAAGCTAAGCTACTGTCTCTGGGTACAGGGTAGTTAGCTTTGGATGGTTGGAAATCTTGTGTGACGCTGCACTCACCGGGTACAGGGTAGTTAGCTTTGGATGGTTGGAAATATTGTGTGGAGCTACTGTCCCGGGGTACAGTGTTGTTAGTTTTGGATGGTTAGAAATGTTGCATGAAGCTGCAGTCTCCGGGTACAGGGTAGTTAGCTTTGGATGGTTGGAAATCTTGTGTGAAGCTGCTATCTCCGGGTACAGGGTAGTTCGCTTTGGATGTTTGGAAATGTTATGCGAAGCTGCTGTCTCCGGGTACCGGGTAGTTAGCTTTGGATGGTTGGAAATCTTGTGTGAAGCGGCTATCTCCGGGTACAGGGTAGTTCGCTTTGGATGGTTGGAAATGTTATGCGAAGCTGCTGTCTCCGGGTACCGGGTAGTTAGCTTTGGATGGTTGGAAATCTTGTGTGAAGCGGCTATCTCCGGGTACAGGGTAGTTCGCTTTGGATGGTTGGAAATCTTGTGTGAAGCTGCTGTCTTCGGGTAGAGGGTAGTTTGCTTTGGATGGTTGGAAATCTTGAGCGAATCTCCTGTCTCCGGGCACAGGGTAGTTCACACAACATTTCCAACCATCCAAAGCTAAGCTACTGTCTCTGGGTACAGGGTAGTTAGCTTTGGATGGTTGGAAATCTTGTGTGACGCTGCACTCACCGGGTACAGGGTAGTTAGCTTTGGATGGTTGGAAATATTGTGTGGAGCTACTGTCCCGGGGTACAGTGTTGTTAGTTTTGGATGGTTAGAAATGTTGCATGAAGCTGCAGTCTCCGGGTACAGGGTAGTTAGCTTTGGATGGTTGGAAATCTTGTGTGAAGCTGCTATCTCCGGGTACAGGGTAGTTCGCTTTGGATGTTTGGAAATGTTATGCGAAGCTGCTGTCTCCGGGTACCGGGTAGTTAGCTTTGGATGGTTGGAAATCTTGTGTGAAGCGGCTATCTCCGGGTACAGGGTAGTTCGCTTTGGATGGTTGGAAATGTTATGCGAAGCTGCTGTCTCCGGGTACCGGGTAGTTAGCTTTGGATGGTTGGAAATCTTGTGTGAAGCGGCTATCTCCGGGTACAGGGTAGTTCGCTTTGGATGGTTGGAAATCTTGTGTGAAGCTGCTGTCTTCGGGTAGAGGGTAGTTTGCTTTGGATGGTTGGAAATCTTGTGTGAAGCTGCTATCTCCGGGTACAGGGTAGTTAGCTTTGGATGATTGGAAATGTTGCTTGAAGCTGCTGTCTCCGGGTACAGGGTAGTTTGCTTTGGATGGTTGGAAATCTTGTGTGAAGCTGCTATCTCCGGGTACAGGGTAGTTCGATTTGGATGTTTGGAAATGTTATGCGAAGCTGCTGTCTCCGGGTACCAGGTAGTTAGCTTTGGATGGTTGGAAATCTTGTGTGAAGCGGCTATCTCCGGGTACAGGGTAGTTCGCTTTGGATGGTTGGAAATCTTGTGTGAAGCTGCTGTCTTCGGTACAGGGTAGTTTGCTTTGGATGGTTGGAAATCTTGTATGAAGCTGCTATCTCCGGGTACAGGGTAGTTAGCTTTGGATGGTTGGAAATGTTGCTTGAAGCTGCTGTCTCCGGGCACAGGGTAGTTTGCTTTGAATGGTTGGATATCTTGTGTGAAGCTCCTATCTCCGGGTATAGGGTAGTTAACTTTGGATGGTTGGAAATATTGTGTGAAGGTGCTGTCTCCGGGTACAGGTAGTTAGCTTTGGATGGTTGGAAATGTTGTGCGAATCTGCTGTCTCCAGGCACAGGGTAGTTCGCTTTGGATGGCTGGAAATGTTGTGCGAATCTGCTGTCTCTGGGCACAGGGTAGTTTGCTTTGGATGGTTGGAAATATTGTGTGAAGGTGCTGTCTCTGGGTACAGGTAGTTAGCTTTGGATGGTTGGAAATGTTGTGCGAATCTGCTGTCTCCAGGCACAGGGTAGTTCGCTTTGGATGGTTGGAAATGTTGAGCGAATCTCCTGTCTCCGGGCACAGGGTAGTTCACACAACATTTCCAACCATCCAAAGCTAAGCTACTGTCTCTGGGTACAGGGTAGTTAGCTTTGGATGGTTGGAAATCTTGTGTGACGCTGCACTCTCCGGGTACAGGGTAGTTAGCTTTGGATGGTTGGAAATATTGTGTGGAGCTACTGTCCCCGGGTACAGTGTTGTTAGTTTTGGATGGTTAGAAATGTTGCATGAAGCTGCAGTCTCCGGGTACAGGGTAGTTAGCTTTGGATGGTTGGAAATCTTGTGTGAAGCTGCTATCTCCGGGTACAGGGTAGTTCGCTTTGGATGTTTGGAAATGTTATGCGAAGCTGCTGTCTCCGGGTACCGGGTAGTTAGCTTTGGATGGTTGGAAATCTTGTGTGAAGCGGCTATCTCCGGGTACAGGGTAGTTCGCTTTGGATGGTTGGAAATGTTATGCGAAGCTGCTGTCTCCGGGTACCGGGTAGTTAGCTTTGGATGGTTGGAAATCTTGTGTGAAGCGGCTATCTCCGGGTACAGGGTAGTTCGCTTTGGATGGTTGGAAATCTTGTGTGAAGCTGCTGTCTTCGGGTAGAGGGTAGTTTGCTTTGGATGGTTGGAAATCTTGTGTGAAGCTGCTATCTCCGGGTACAGGGTAGTTAGCTTTGGATGATTGGAAATGTTGCTTGAAGCTGCTGTCTCCGGGTACAGGGTAGTTTGCTTTGGATGGTTGGAAATCTTGTGTGAAGCTGCTATCTCCGGGTACAGGGTAGTTCGATTTGGATGTTTGGAAATGTTATGCGAAGCTGCTGTCTCCGGGTACCGGGTAGTTAGCTTTGGATGGTTGGAAATCTTGTGTGAAGCGGCTATCTCCGGGTACAGGGTAGTTCGCTTTGGATGGTTGGAAATCTTGTGTGAAGCTGCTGTCTTCGGTACAGGGTAGTTTGCTTTGGATGGTTGGAAATCTTGTGTGAAGCTGCTATCTCCGGGTACAGGGTAGTTAGCTTTGGATGGTTGGAAATGTTGCTTGAAGCTGCTGTCTCCGGGTACAGGGTAGTTTGCTTTGAATGGTTGGATATCTTGTGTGAAGCTCCTATCTCCGGGTACAGGGTAGTTAGCTTTGGATGGTTGGAAATCTTGTGTGAAGCTGCTGTCTCCGGGTACAGGGTAGTTAGCTTTGGATGGTTGGAAATCTTGTGTGAAGCTGCTGTCTCCGGGTACAGGGTAATTTGCTTTGGATGGTTGGAAATCTTATGTGAAGCTGCTGTCCCCGGGCATAGGGTAGTTCGCTTTGGATGGTTGGAAATGTTGTGTGAACCTGCTGTCCCCGGGTACAGGGTAGTTAGCTTTGGATGGTTGGAAATCTTGTGTGAAGCTGCTGTCTCCGGGTACAGGGTAGTTCGCTTTGGATGGTTGGAAATCTTTTGTGAAGCTGCTGTCTCTGGGCACAGGGTAGTTTGCTTTGGATGTTTCGAAATATTGTGTGAAGCTGCTGTCTCTGGGTACCGGGTAGTTAGCTTTGGATGGTTGGAAATCTTGTGTGAAGCTACTGTCCCCAGGTACAGTGCAGTTAGTTTTGGATGGTTGGAAATGTTGCATGAAACTGCTGTCTCCGGGTACAGGGTAGTTAGCTTTGGATGTTTGGAAATCTTGTGCGAATCTGCTGTCTCCAGGTACAGGGTAGTTAGGTTTGGATGGTTGGAAATCTTGTGTGAAGCTGCTGTCTCTGGGTACAGGGTAGTTAACTTTGGATGGTTGGAAATCTTGTGTGAAGCTGCTGTCTCCGGGTACAGGGTAGTTCGCTTTGGATGGTTGGAAATCTTGTGTGAAGCTGCTGTCTCTGGGTACAGGGTAGTTAACTTTGGATGGTTGGATATATTGTGTGAAGGTGCTGTCTCCGGGTACAGGAAGTTAGCTTTGGATGGTTGGAAATGTTGTGCGAATCTGCTGTCTCCAGGCACACGGTAGTTCACTTTGGATGGCTGGAAATGTTGTGCGAATCTGCTGTCTCCGGGCACAGGGTAGTTTGCTTTGGATGGTTTGAAATATTGTGCGAAGCTGCTCTCTCTGGGTACCGGGTAGTTAGCTTTGGATGGTTGGAAATCTTTGTGAAGCTGCTTTCTCCGGGTACAGGGTAGTTAGCTTTGGATGGTTGGAAATCTTGTGTGCAGCTGTGGTATCCGGGTACAGGGTAGTTAGCTTTGGATGGTTGGAAATCTTGTGTGAAGCTGCTGTCTCCGGGTACAGCTAGTTAGCTTCGGATGGTTGGAAATGTTGTGCGAATCTGCTGTCTCCAGGCACAGCGTAGTTCGCTTTGGGTGGTTGGAAATGTTGTGTGAACCTGCTGTCTCCGGGTACAGGGTAGTTCGCTTTTGGATGGTTGGAAATCTTGTGTGAAGCTGCTGTCTCTGGGTACAGGGTAGTAACTTTGGATGGTTGGAAATATTGTGTGAAGCTGCTGTCTCCGGGCACACGATAGTTAGCTTTGGATGGTTGGAAATCTTGTGTGAAGCTACTGTCCCCAGGTACAGTGTAGTTAGTTTTGGATGGTTGGAAATGTTGCATGAAGCTGCTATCTCCGGGTAGAGGGTAGTTAGGTTTGGATGGTTGGAAATCTTGTGTGAAGCTGCTGTCTCTGGGTACAGGGTAGTTAACTTTGGATGGTTGGAAATCTTGTGTGAAGCTGCTGTCTCCGGGTACAGGGTAGTTCGCTTTGGATGGTTGGAAATCTTGTGTAAAGCTGCTGTCTCTGGGTACAGGGTAGTTAACTTTGGATGGTTGGAAATATTGTGTGAAGGTGCTGTCTCCGGGTACAGGTAGTTAGCTCTGGATGGTTGGAAATGTTGTGCGAATATGCTGTCTCCAGGCAAAGGGTAGTTCGCTTTGGATGGCTGGAAATGTTGTGCGAATCTGCTGTCTCCGGGCACATGGTAGTTTGCTTTGGATGGTTCGAAATGTTGTGCGAATCTGCTGTCTCCGGGTACCGGGTAGTTAGCTTTGGATGGTTGGAAATCTTGTGTGAAGCTGCTGTCTCTGGGTACAGGTAGTTAGCTTCGGATGGTTGGAAATGTTGTGCAAATCTGCTCTCTCCGGGCACAGCGTAGTTCGCTTTGGATGGTTGGAAATGTTGAGCGAATCTCCTGTCCCCGGGCACAGGGTAGTTTGCTTTGGATGGTTGGAAATGTTGTGTGAGGCTGCTGTCTCCGGGTACAGGGTAGTTAGCTTTGGATGGTTGGAAATCTTGTGTGAAGCTGCTGTCTCCGGGCACACAGTAGTTAGCTTTGGATGGTTGGAAATCTTGTGTTAAGCTGCTGTCTCCGGGCACACGGTAGTTAGCTTTGGATGGTTGGAAATCTTGTGTGAAGCTACTGTCCCCAGGTACAGTGTAGTTAGTTTTGGATGGTTGGAAATGTTGCATGAAACTGCTGTCTCCGGGTACAGGGTACTTAGCTTTGGATGTTTGGAAATCTTGTGCGAATCTGCTGTCTCCGGGTACAGGGTAGTTAGGTTTCATTGGTTGGAAATCTTGTGTGAAGCTGCTGTCTCTGGGTACCGGGTAGTTAGCTTTGGATGGTTGGAAATCTTTGTGAAGCTGCTGTCTCCGGGTACAGGGTAGTTAGCTTTGGATGGCTGGAAATCTTGTGTGCAGCTGTGGTCTCCGGGTACAGGGTAGTTAGCTTTGGATGGTTGGAAATCTTGTGTGAAGCTGCTGTCTCCGGGTACAGGTAGTTAGCTTCGGATGGTTGGAAATGTTGTGCGAATCTGCTGTCTCCAGGAACAGCGTAGTTCACTTTGGGTGGTTGGAAATGTTGTGTGAACCTGCTGTCTCCGGGTACAGGGTAGTTCGCTTTTGGATGGTTGGAAATCATGTGTGAAGCTGCTGTCTCTGGGTACAGGGTAGTAACTTTGGATGGTTGGAAATATTGTATGAAGCTGCTGTCTCCGGGTACAGGGTAGTTCGCTTTGGATGGTTGGAAATCTTGTGTGAAGCTGCTGTCTCTGGGTATAGGGTAGTTAACTTTGGATGGTTGGAAATATTGTGCGAATCTGCTGTCTCCAGGCACAGGGTAGTTCGCTTTGGATGGCTGGAAATGTTGTGCGAATCTGCTGTCTCCGGGCACAGGGTAGTTTGCTTTGGATGGTTGGAAATATTGTGTGAAGGTGCTGTCTCTGGGTACAGGTAGTTAGCTTTGGATGGTTGGAAATGTTGTGCGAATCTGCTGTCTCCAGGCACAGGGTAGTTCGCTTTGGATGGTTGGAAATGTTGAGCGAATCTCCTGTCTCCGGGCACAGGGTGGTTCACACAACATTTCCAACCATCCAAAGCTAAGCTACTGTCTCTGGGTACAGGGTAGTTAGCTTTGGATGGTTGGAAATCTTGTGTGACGCTGCACTCTCCGGGTACAGGGTAGTTAGCTTTGGATGGTTGGAAATATTGTGTGGAGCTACTGTCCCCGGGTACAGTGTTGTTAGTTTTGGATGGTTAGAAATGTTGCATGAAGCTGCAGTCTCCGGGTACAGGGTAGTTAGCTTTGAATGGTTGGAAATCTTGTGTGAAGCTGCTATCTCCGGGTACAGGGTAGTTCGCTTTGGATGTTTGGAAATGTTATGCGAAGCTGCTGTCTCCGGGTACCGGGTAGTTAGCTTTGGATGGTTGGAAATCTTGTGTGAAGCGGCTATCTCCGGGTACAGGGTAGTTCGCTTTGGATAGTTGGAAATGTTACGCGAAGCTGCTGTCTCCGGGTACCGGGTAGTTAGCTTTGGATGGTTGGAAATCTTGTGTGAAGCGGCTATCTCCGGGTACAGGGTAGTTCGCTTTGGATGGTTGGAAATCTTGTGTGAAGCTGCTGTCTTCGGGTAGAGGGTAGTTTGCTTTGGATGGTTGGAAATCTTGTGTGAAGCTGCTATCTCCGGGTACAGGGTAGTTAGCTTTGGATGATTGGAAATGTTGCTTGAAGCTGCTGTCTCCGGGTACAGGGTAGTTTGCTTTGGATGGTTGGAAATCTTGTGTGAAGCTGCTATCTCCGGGTACAGGGTAGTTCGCTTTGGATGTTTGGAAATGTTATGCGAAGCTGCTGTCTCTTGGTACCGGGTAGTTAGCTTTGGATGGTTGGAAATCTTGTGTGAAGAGGCTATCTCCGGGTACAGGGTAGTTCGCTTTGGATGGTTGGAAATCTTGTGTGAAGCTGCTGTCTTCGGTACAGGGTAGTTTGCTTTGGATGGTTGGAAATCTTGTGTGAAGCTGCTATCTCCGGGTACAGGGTAGTTAGCTTTGGATGGTTGGAAATGTTGCTTGAAGCTGCTGTCTCCGGGTACAGGGTAGTTTGCTTTGAATGGTTGGATATCTTGTGTGAAGCTCCTATCTCCGGGTACAGGGTAGTTAGCTTTGGATGGTTGGAAATCTTGTGTGAAGCTGCTGTCTCCGGGTACAGGGTAGTTAGCTTTGGATGGTTGGAAATCTTGTGTGAAGCTGCTGTCTCCGGGTACAGGGTAATTTGCTTTGGATGGTTGGAAATCTTATGTGAAGCTGCTGTCCCCGGGCATAGGGTAGTTCGCTTTGGATGGTTGGAAATGTTGTGTGAACCTGCTGTCCCCGGGTACAGGGTAGTTAGCTTTGGATGGTTGGAAATCTTGTGTGAAGCTGCTGTCTCCGGGTACAGGGTAGTTCGCTTTGGATGGTTGGAAATCTTTTGTGAAGCTGCTGTCTCTGGGCACAGGGTAGTTTGCTTTGGATGGTTCGAAATATTGTGCGAAGCTGCTGTCTCTGGGTACCGGGTAGTTAGCTTTGGATGGTTGGAAATCTTGTGTGAAGCTACTGTCCCCAGGTACAGTGCAGTTAGTTTTGGATGGTTGGAAATGTTGCATGAAACTGCTGTCTCCGGGTACAGGGTAGTTAGCTTTGGATGTTTGGAAATCTTGTGCGAATCTGCTGTCTCCAGGTACAGGGTAGTTAGGTTTGGATGGTTGGAAATCTTGTGTGAAGCTGCTGTCTCTCGGTACAGGGTAGTTAACTTTGGATGGTTGGAAATCTTGTGTGAAGCTGCTGTCTCCGGGTACAGGGTAGTTCGCTTTGGATGGTTGGAAATCTTGTGTGAAGCTGCTGTCTCTGGGTACAGGGTAGTTAACTTTGGATGGTTGGATATATTGTGTGAAGGTGCTGTCTCCGGGTACAGGTAGTTAGCTTTGGATGGTTGGAAATGTTGTGCGAATCTGCTGTCTCCAGGCACACGGTAGTTCGCTTTGGATGGCTGGAAATGTTGTGCGAATCTGCTGTCTCCGGGCACAGGGTAGTTTGCTTTGGATGGTTTGAAATATTGTGCGAAGCTGCTGTCTCTGGGTACCGGGTAGTTAGCTTTGGATGGTTGGAAATCTTTGTGAAGCTGCTGTCTCCGGGTACAGGGTAGTTAGCTTTGGATGGTTGGAAATCTTGTGTGCAGCTGTGGTCTCCGGGTACAGGGTAGTTAGCTTTGGATGGTTGGAAATCTTGTGTGAAGCTGCTGTCTCCGGGTACAGGTAGTTAGCTTCGGATGGTTGGAAATGTTGTGCGAATCTGCTGTCTCCAGGCACAGCGTAGTTCGCTTTGGGTGGTTGGAAATGTTGTGTGAACCTGCTGTCTCCGGGTACAGGGTAGTTCGCTTTTGGATGGTTGGAAATCTTGTGTGAAGCTGCTGTCTCTGGGTACAGGGTAGTAACTTTGGATGGTTGGAAATATTGTGTGAAGCTGCTGTCTCCGGGCACACGATAGTTAGCTTTGGATGGTTGGAAATCTTGTGGGAAGCTACTGTCCCCAGGTACAGTGTAGTTAGTTTTGGATGGTTGGAAATGTTGCATGAAGCTGCTATCTCCGGGTAGAGGGTAGTTAGGTTTGGATGGTTGGAAATCTTGTGTGAAGCTGCTGTCTCTGGGTACAGGGTAGTTAACTTTGGATGGTTGGAAATCTTGTGTGAAGCTGCTGTCTCCGGGTACAGGGTAGTTCGCTTTGGATGGTTGGAAATCTTGTGTAAAGCTGCTGTCTCTGGGTACAGGGTAGTTAACTTTGGATGGTTGGAAATATTGTGTGAAGGTGCTGTCTCCGGGTACAGGTAGTTAGCTTTGGATGGTTGGAAATGTGCGAATATGCTGTCTCCAGGCAAAGGGTAGTTCGCTTTGGATGGCTGGAAATGTTGTGCGAATCTGCTGTCTCCGGGCACATGGTAGTTTGCTTTGGATGTTTCGAAATGTTGTGCGAATCTGCTGTCTCCGGGTACCGGGTAGTTAGCTTTGGATGGTTGGAAATCTTGTGTGAAGCTGCTGTCTCTGGGTACAGGTAGTTAGCTTCGGATGGTTGGAAATGTTGTGCAAATCTGCTGTCTCCGGGCACAGCGTAGTTCGCTTTGGATGGTTGGAAATGTTGAGCGAATCTCCTGTTCCCGGGCACAGGGTAGTTTGCTTTGGATGGTTGGAAATGTTGTGTGAGGCTGCTGTCTCCGGGTACAGGGTAGTTAGCTTTGGATGGTTGGAAATCTTGTGTGAAGCTGCTGTCTCCGGGCACACGGTAGTTAGCTTTGGATGGTTGGAAATCTTGTGTTAAGCTGCTGTCTCCGGGCACACGGTAGTTAGCTTTGGATGGTTGGAGATCTTGTGTGAAGCTACTGTCCCCAGGTACAGTGTAGTTAGTTTTGGATGGTTGGAAATGTTGCATGAAACTGCTGTCTCCGGGTACAGGGTAGTTAGCTTTGGATGTTTGGAAATCTTGTGCGAATCTGCTGTCTCCGGGTACAGGGTAGTTAGGTTTGGATGGTTGGAAATCTTGTGTGAAGCTGCTGTCTCTGGGTACCGGGTAGTTAGCTTTGGATGGTTGGAAATCTTTGTGAAGCTGCTGTCTCCGGGTACAGGGTAGTTAGCTTTGGATGGCTGGAAATCTTGTGTGCAGCTGTGGTCTCCGGGTACAGGGTAGTTAGCTTTGGATGGTTGGAAATCTTGTGTGAAGCTGCTGTCTCCGGGTACAGGTAGTTAGCTTCGGATGGTTGGAAATGTTGTGCGAATCTGCTGTCTCCAGGAACAGCGTAGTTCACTTTGGGTGGTTGGAAATGTTGTGTGAACCTGCTGTCTCCGGGTACAGGGTAGTTCGCTTTTGGATGGTTGGAAATCTTGTGTGAAGCTGCTGTCTCTGGGTACAGGGTAGTAACTTTGGATGGTTGGAAATATTGTGTGAAGCTGCTGTCTCCGGGCACACAATAGTTAGCTTTGGATGGTTGGAAATCTTGTGTGAAGCTACTGTCCCCAGGTACAGTGTAGTTAGTTTTGGATGGTTGGAAATGTTGCATGAAGCTGCTATCTCTGGGTAGAGGGTAATTAGGTTTGGATGGTTGGAAATCTTGTGTGAAGCTGCTGTCTCTGGGTACAGGGTAGTTAACTTTGGATGGTTGGAAATCTTGTGTGAAGCTGCTGTCACCGGGTACAGGGTAGTTCGCTTTGGATGGTTGGAAATCTTGTGTGAAGCTGCAGTCTCTGGGTACAGGGTAGTTAACTTTGGATGGTTGGAAATGTTGTGCGAATCTGCTGTCCCCGGGTACAGTGTTGTTAGTTTTGGATGGTTAGAAATGTTGCATGAAGCTGCAGTCTCAGGGTACAGGGTAGTTAGCTTTGGATGGTTGGAAATCTTGTGTGAAGCTGCTATCTCCGGGTACAGGGTAGTTCGCTTTGGATGTTTGGAAATGTTATGCGAAGCTGTTGTCTCCGGGTACCGGGTAGTTAGCTTTGGATGGTTGGAAATCTTGTGTGAAGCGGCTATCTCCGGGTACAGGGTAGTTCGCTTTGGATGGTTGGAAATGTTATGCGAAGCTGCTGTCTCCGGGTACCGGGTAGTTAGCTTTGGATGGTTGGAAATATTGTGTGAAGCGGCTATCTCCGGGTACAGGGTAGTTCGCTTTGGATGGTTGGAAATCTTGTGTGAAGCTGCTGTCTTCGGGTAGAGTGTAGTTTGCTTTGGATGGTTGGAAATCTTGTGTGAAGCTGCTATCTCCGGGTACAGGGTAGTTAGCTTTGGATGATAGGAAATGTTGCTTGAAGCTGCTGTCTCCGGGTACAGGGTAGTTTGCTTTGGATGGTTGGAAATCTTGTGTGAAGCTGCTATCTCCGGGTACAGGGTAGTTCGCTTTGGATGTTTGGAAATGTTATGCGAAGCTGCTGTCTCCGGGTACCGGGTAGTTAGCTTTGGATGGTTGGAAATCTTGTGTGAAGCGGCTATCTCCGGGTACAGGGTAGTTCGCTTTGGATGGTTGGAAATCTTGTGTGAAGCTGCTGTCTTCGGTACAGGGTAGTTTGCTTTGGATGGTTGGAAATCTTGTGTGAAGCTGCTATCTCCGGGTACAGGGTAGTTAGCTTTGGATGGTTGGAAATGTTGCTTGAAGCTGCTGTCTCCGGGTACAGGGTAGTTTGCTTTGAATGGTTGGATATCTTGTGTGAAGCTCCTATCTCCGGGTACAGGGTAGTTAGCTTTGGATGGTTGGAAATCTTGTGTGAAGCTGCTGTCTCCGGGTACAGGTAGTTAGCTTCGGATGGTTGGAAATGTTGTGCGAATCTGCTGTCTCCAGGCACAGCGTAGTTCGCTTTGGGTGGTTGGAAATGTTGTGTGAACCTGTTGTCTCCGGGTACAGGGTAGTTCGCTTTTGGATGGTTGGAAATCTTGTGTGAAGCTGCTGTCTCTGGGTACAGGGTAGTAACTTTGGATGGTTGGAAATATTGTGTGAAGCTGCTGTCTCCGGGCACACGATAGTTAGCTTTGGATGGTTGGAAATCTTGTGTGAAGCTACTGTCCCCAGGTACAGTGTAGTTAGTTTTGGATGGTTGGAAATGTTGCATGAAGCTGCTATCTCCGGGTAGAGGGTAGTTAGGTTTGGATGGTTGGAAATCTTGTGTGAAGCTGCTGTCTCTGGGTACAGGGTAGTTAACTTTGGATGGTTGGAAATCTTGTGTGAAGCTGCTGTCTCCGGGTACAGGGTAGTTCGCTTTGGATGGTTGGAAATCTTGTGTGAAGCTGCTGTCTCTGGGTACAGGGTAGTTAACTTTGGATGGTTGGAAATATTGTGTGAAGATGCTGTCTCCGGGTACAGGTAGTTAGCTTTGGATGGTTGGAAATGTTGTGCGAATCTGCTGTCTCCAGGCAAAGGGTAGTTCGCTTTGGATGGCTGGAAATGTTGTGCGAATCTGCTGTCTCCGGGCACATGGTAGTTTGCTTTGGATGGTTCGAAATGTTGTGCGAATCTGCTGTCTCCGGGTACCGGGTAGTTAGCTTTGGATGGTTGGAAATCTTGTGTGAAGCTGCTGTCTCCGGGTACAGGTAGTTAGCTTCGGATGGTTGGAAATGTTGTGCAAATCTGCTGTCTCCGGGCACAGCGTAGTTCGCTTTGGATGGTTGGAAATGTTGAGCGAATCTCCTGTCTCCGGGCACAGGGTAGTTTGCTTTGGATGGTTGGAAATGTTGTGTGAGGCTGCTGTCTCCGGGTACAGGGTAGTTAGCTTTGGATGGTTGGAAATCTTGTGTGAAGCTGCTGTCTCCGGGCACATGGTAGTTAGCTTTGGATGGTTGGAAATCTTGTGTGAAGCTGCTGTCTCCGGGCACACGGTAGTTAGCTTTGGATGGTTGGAAATCTTGTGTGAAGCTACTGTCCCCAGGTACAGTGTAGTTAGTTTTGGATGGTTGGAAATGTTGCATGAAACTGCTGTCTCCGGGTACAGGGTAGTTAGCTTTGGATATTTGGAAATCTTGTGCGAATCTGCTGTCTTCGGGTACAGGGTAGTTAGGTTTGGATGGTTGGAAATCTTGTGTGAAGCTGCTGTCTCTGGGTACAGGGTAGTTAACTTTGGATGGTTGGAAATATTGTGTGAAGGTGCTGTCTCCGGGTACAGGGTAGTTCGCTTTGGATGGTTGGAAATTTTGTGTGAAGCTGCTGTCTCTGGGTACAGGGTAGTTAACTTTGGATGGTTGGATATATTGTGTGAAGGTGCTGTCTCCGGGTACAGGTAGTTAGCTTTGGATGGTTGGAAATGTTGTGCGAATCTGCTGTCTCCAGGCACACAGAAGTTCGCTTTGGATGGCTGGAAATGTTGTGCGAATCTGCTGTCTCCGGGCACAGGGTAGTTTGCTTGGATGGTTCGAAATATTGTGCGAAGCTGCTGTCTCTGGGTACCGGGTAGTTAGCTTTGGATGGTTGGAAATCTTTGTGAAGCTGCTGTCTCCGGGTACAGGGTAGTTAGCTTTGGATGGTTGGAAATCTTGTGTGCAGCTGTGGTCTCCGGGTACAGGGTAGTTAGCTTTGGATGGTTGGAAATCTTGTGTGAAGCTGCTTTCTCTGGGTACAGGTAGTTAGCTTCGGATGGTTGGAAATGTTGCTTGAAGCTGCTGTCTCCGGGTACAGGGTAGTTTGCTTTGAATGGTTGGATATCTTGTGTGAAGCTCCTATCTCCGAGTACAGGGTAGTTAGCTTTGGATGGTTGGAAATCTTGTGTGAAGCTGCTGTCTCTGGGTACAGGGTAGTTAACTTTGGATGGTTGGATATATTGTGTGAAGGTGCTGTCTCCGGGTACAGGTAGTTAGCTTTGGATGGTTGGAAATGTTGTGCGTATCAGCTGTCTCCAGGCACACGGTAGTTCGCTTTGGATGTTTGGAAATCTTGTGCGAATCTGCTGTCTCCGGGTACAGGGTAGTTAGGTTTGGATGGTTGGAAATCTTGTGTGAAGCTGCTGTCTCTGGGTACAGGGTAGTTAACTTTGGATGGTTGGAAATCTTGTATGAAGCTGCTGTCTCCGGGTACAGGGTAGTTCGCTTTGGATGGTTGGAAATCTTGTGTGAAGCTGCTGTCTCTGGGTATAGGGTAGTTAACTTTGGATGGTTGGAAATATTGTGTGAAGGTGCTGTCTCCGGGTACAGGTAGTTAGCTTTGGATGGTTGGAAATGTTGTGCGAATCTGCTGTCTCCAGGCACAGGGTAGTTCGCTTTGGATGGCTGGAAATGTTGTGCGAATCTGCTGTCTCCGGGCACAGGGTAGTTTGCTTTGGATGGTTGGAAATATTGTGTGAAGGTGCTGTCTCTGGGTACAGGTAGTTAGCTTTGGATGGTTGGAAATGTTGTGCGAATCTGCTGTCTACAGGCACAGGGTAGTTCGCTTTGGATGGTTGGAAATGTTGAGCGAATCTCCTGTCTCCGGGCACAGGGTAGTTCACACAACATTTCCAACCATCCAAAGCTAAGCTACTGTCTCTGGGTACAGGGTAGTTAGCTTTGGATGGTTGGAAATCTTGTGTGACGCTGCACTCTCCGGGTACAGGGTAGTTAGCTTTGGATGGTTGGAAATATTGTGTGGAGCTACTGTCCCCGGGTACAGTGTTGTTAGTTTTGGATGGTTAGAAATGTTGCATGAAGCTGCAGTCTCCGGGTACAGGGTTGTTAGCTTTGGATGGTTGGAAATCTTGTGTGAAGCTGCTATCTCCGGGTACAGGGTAGTTCGCTTTGGATGTTTGGAAATGTTATGCGAAGCTGCTGTCTCCGGGTACCGGGTAGTTAGCTTTGGACGGTTGGAAATCTTGTGTGAAGCGGCTATCTCCGGGTACAGGGTAGTTCGCTTTGGATGGTTGGAAATGTTATGCGAAGCTGCTGTCTCCGGGTACCGGGTAGTTAGCTTTGGATGGTTGGAAATCTTGTGTGAAGCGGCTATCTCCGGGTACAGGGTAGTTCGCTTTGGATGGTTGGAAATCTTGTGTGAAGCTGCTGTCTTCGGGTAGAGGGTAGTTTGCTTTGGATGGTTGGAAATCTTGTGTGAAGCTGCTATCTCCGGGTACAGGGTAGTTAGCTTTGGATGATTGGAAATGTTGCTTGAAGCTGCTGTCTCCGGGTACAGGGTAGTTTGCTTTGGATGGTTGGAAATCTTGTGTGAAGCTGCTATCTCCGGGTACAGGGTAGTTCGATTTGGATGTTTGGAAATGTTATGCGAAGCTGCTGTCTCCGGGTACCGGGTAGTTAGCTTTGGATGGTTGGAAATCTTGTGTGAAGCGGCTATCTCCGGGTACAGGGTAGTTCGCTTTGGATGGTTGGAAATCTTGTGTGAAGCTGCTGTCTTCGGTACAGGGTAGTTTGCTTTGGATGGTTGGAAATCTTGTGTGAAGCTGCTATCTCCGGGTACAGGGTAGTTAGCTTTGGATGGTTGGAAATGTTGCTTGAAGCTGCTGTCTCCGGGTACAGGGTAGTTTGCTTTGAATGGTTGGATATCTTGTGTGAAGCTCCTATCTCCAGGTACAGGGTAGTTAGCTTTGGATGGTTGGAAATCTTGTGTGAAGCTGCTGTCTCCGGGTACAGGGTAGTTAGCTTTGGATGGTTGGAAATCTTGTGTGAAGCTGCTGTCTCCGGGTACAGGGTAATTTGCTTTGGATGGTTGGAAATCTTATGTGAAGCTGCTGTCCCCGGGCATAGGGTAGTTCGCTTTGGATGGTTGGAAATGTTGTGTGAACCTGCTGTCCCCGGGTACAGGGTAGTTAGCTTTGGATGGTTGGAAATCTTGTGTGAAGCTGCTGTCTCCGGGTACAGGGTAGTTCGCTTTGGATGGTTGGAAATCTTTTGTGAAGCTGCTGTCTCTGGGCACAGGGTAGTTTGCTTTGGATGGTTGGAAATCTTGTGTGAAGCTACTGTCCCCAGGTACAGTGCAGTTAGTTTTGGATGGTTGGAAATGTTGCATGAAACTGCTGTCTCCGGGTACAGGGTAGTTAGCTTTGGATGTTTGGAAATCTTGTGCGAATCTGCTGTCTCCAGGTACAGGGTAGTTAGGTTTGGATGGTTGGAAATCTTGTGTGAAGCTGCTGTCTCTGGGTACAGGGTAGTTAACTTTGGATGGTTGGAAATATTGTGCGAAGCTGCTGTCTCTGGGTACCGGGTAGTTAGCTTTGGATGGTTGGAAATCTTGTGTGAAGCTACTGTCCCCAGGTACAGTGCAGTTAGTTTTGGATGGTTGGAAATGTTGCATGAAACTGCTGTCTCCGGGTACAGGGTAGTTAGCTTTGGATGTTTGGAAATCTTGTGCGAATTTGCTGTCTCCAGGTACAGGGTAGTTAGGTTTGGATGGTTGGAAATCTTGTGTGAAGCTGCTGTCTCTGGGTACAGGGTAGTTAACTTTGGATGGTTGGAAATCTTGTGTGAAGCTGCTGTCTCCGGGTACAGGGTAGTTCGCTTTGGATGGTTGGAAATCTTGTGTGAAGCTGCTGTCTCTGGGTACAGGGTAGTTAACTTTGGATGATTGGAAATATTGTGTGAAGATGCTGTCTCCGGGTACAGGTAGTTAGCTTCGGATGGTTGGAAATGTTGTGCAAATCTGCTGTCTCCGGGCACAGCGTAGTTCGCTTTGGATGGTTGGAAATGTTGAGCGAATCTCCTGTCTCCGGGCACAGGGTAGTTTGCTTTGGATGGTTGGAAATGTTGTGTGAGGCTGCTGTCTCCGGGTACAGGGTAGTTAGCTTTGGATGGTTGGAAATCTTGTGTGAAGCTGCTGTCTCCGGGCACATGGTAGTTAGCTTTGGATGGTTGGAAATCTTGTGTGAAGCTGCTGTCTCCGGGCACACGGTAGTTAGCTTTGGATGGTTGGAAATCTTGTGTGAAGCTACTGTCCCCAGGTACAGTGTAGTTAGTTTTGGATGGTTGGAAATGTTGCATGAAACTGCTGTCTCCGGGTACAGGGTAGTTAGCTTTGGATATTTGGAAATCTTGTGCGAATCTGCTGTCTTCGGGTACAGGGTAGTTAGGTTTGGATGGTTGGAAATCTTGTGTGAAGCTGCTGTCTCTGGGTACAGGGTAGTTAACTTTGGATGGTTGGAAATATTGTGTGAAGGTGCTGTCTCCGGGTACAGGTAGTTAGCTTTGGATGGTTGGAAATGTTGTGCGAATCTGCTGTCTCCAGGCAAAGGGTAGTTCGCTTTGGATGGCTGGAAATGTTGTGCGAATCTGCTGTCTCCGGGCACATGGTAGTTTGCTTTGGATGGTTCGAAATGTTGTGTGAATCTGCTGTCTCCGGGTACCGGGTAGTTAGCTTTGGATGGTTGGAAATCTTGTGTGAAGCTGCTGTCTCCGGGTACAGGTAGTTAGCTTCGGATGGTTGGAAATGTTGTGCAAATCTGCTGTCTCCGGGCACAGCGTAGTTCGCTTTGGATGGTTGGAAATGTTGAGCGAATCTCCTGTCTCCGGGCACAGGGTAGTTTGCTTTGGATGGTTGGAAATGTTGTGTGAGGCTGCTGTCTCCGGGTACAGGGTAGTTAGCTTTGGATGGTTGGAAATCTTGTGTGAAGCTGCTGTCTCCGGGCACACGGTAGTTAGCTTTGGATGGTTGGAAATCTTGTGTGAAGCTGCTGTCTCCGGGCACACGGTAGTTAGCTTTGGATGGTTGGAAATCTTGTGTGAAGCTACTGTCCCCAGGTACAGTGTAGTTAGTTTTGGATGGTTGGAAATGTTGCATGAAACTGCTGTCTCCGGGTACAGGGTAGTTAGCTTTGGATGTTTGGAAATCTTGTGCGAATCTGCTGTCTTCGGGTACAGGGTATTTAGGTTTGGATGGTTGGAAATCTTGTGTGAAGCTGCTGTCTCTGGGTACAGGGTAGTTAACTTTGGATGGTTGGAAATCTTGTGTGAAGCTGCTGTCTCCGGGTACAGGGTAGTTCGCTTTGGATGGTTGGAAATCTTGTGTGAAGCTGCTGTCTCTGGGTACAGGGTAGTTAACTTTGGATGGTTGGATATATTGTGTGAAGGTGCTGTCTCCGGGTACAGGTAGTTAGCTTTGGATGGTTGGAAATGTTGTGCGAATCTGCTGTCTCCAGGCACACGGTAGTTAGCTTTGGATGGTTGGAAATCTTTGTGAAGCTGCTGTCTCCGGGTACAGGGTAGTTAGCTTTGGATGGTTGGAAATCTTGTGTGCAGCTGTGGTCTCCGGGTACAGGGTAGTTAGCTTTGGATGGTTGGAAATCTTGTGTGAAGCTGCTGTCTCCGGGTACAGGTAGTTAACTTCGAATGGTTGGAAATGTTGCTTGAAGCTGCTGTCTCCGGGTACAGGGTAGTTTGCTTTGAACGGTTGGATATCTTGTGTGAAGCTCCTATCTCCGGGTACACGGTAGTTAGCTTTGGATGGTTGGAAATCTTGTGTGAAGCTGCTGTCTCCGGGTACAGGGTAGTTAGCTTTGGATGGTTGGAAATCTTGTGTGAAGCTGCTGTCTCCGGGTACAGGGTAATTCGCTTTGGATGGTTGGAAATCTTATGTGAAGCTGCTGTCCCCGGGCATAGGGTAGTTCGCTTTGGATGGTTGGAAATGTTGTGTGAACCTGCTGTCCCCGGGTACAGGGTAGTTAGCTTTGGATGGTTGGAAATCTTGTGTGAAGTTGCTGTCTCCGGGTACAGGGTAGTTCGCTTTGGATGGTTGGAAATCTTGTGTGAAGCTGCTGTCTCTGGGTACAGGGTAGTTAACTTTGGATGGTTGGAAATCTTGTGTGAAGCTGCTGTCTCCGGGTACAGGGTAGTTCGCTTTGGATGGTTGGAAATCTTGTGTGAAGCTGCTGTCTCTGGGTACAGGGTAGTTAACTTTGGATGGTTGGAAATCTTGTGTGAAGCTGCTGTCTCCGGGTACAGGTAGTTAGCTTCGGATGGTTGGAAATGTTGTGCAAATCTGCTGTCTCCGGGCACAGCTTAGTTCGCTTTGGATGGTTGGAAATGTTGAGCGAATCTCCTGTCTCCGGGCACAGGGTAGTTTGCTTTGGATGGTTGGAAATGTTGTCGAGGCTGCTGTCTCCGGGTACAGGGTAGTTAGCTTTGGATGGTTGGAAATCTTGTGTGAAGCTGCTGTCTCCGGGCACACGGTAGTTAGCTTTGGATGGTTGGAAATCTTGTGTGAAGCTGCTGTCTCCGGGCACACGGTAGTTAGCTTTGGATGGTTGGAAATCTTGTGTGAAGCTACTGTCCCCAGGAACAGTGTAGTTAGTTTTGGATGGTTGGAAATGTTGCATGAAACTGCTGTCTCCGGGTACAGGGTAGTTAGCTTTGGATGTTTGGAAATCTTGTGCGAATCTGCTGTCTTCGGGTACAGGGTAGTTAGGTTTGGATGGTTGGAAATCTTGTGTGAAGCTGCTGTCTCTGGGTACAGGGTAGTTAACTTTGGATGGTTGGAAATCTTGTGTGAAGCTGCTGTCTCCGGGTACAGGGTAATTCGCTTTGGATGGTTGGAAATCTTGTGTGAAGCTGCTGTCTCTGGGTACAGGGTAGTTAACTTTGGATGGTTGGATATATTGTGTGAAGGTGCTGTCTCCGGGTACAGGTAGTTAGCTTTGGATGGTTGGAAATGTTGTGCGAATCTGCTGTCTCCAGGCACAGGGTAGTTTGCTTTGGATGGTTCGAAATATTGTGCGAAGCTGCTGTCTCTGGGTACCGGGTAGTTAGCTTTGGATGGTTGGAAATCTTTGTGAAGCTGCTGTCTCCGGGTACAGGGTAGTTAGCTTTGGATGGTTGGAAATCTTGTGTGCAGCTGTGGTCTCCGGGTACAGGGTAGTTAGCTTTGGATGGTTGGAAATCTTGTGTGAAGCTGCTTTCTCCGGGTACAGGTAGTTAGCTTCGGATGGTTGGAAATGTTGCTTGAAGCTGCTGTCTCCGGGTACAGGGTAGTTTGCTTTGAATGGTTGGATATCTTGTGTGAAGCTCCTATCTCCGAGTACAGGGTAGTTAGCTTTGGATGGTTGGAAATCTTGTGTGAAGCTGCTGTCTCTGGGTACAGGGTAGTTAACTTTGGATGGTTGGATATATTGTGTGAAGGTGCTGTCTCCGGGTACAGGTAGTTAGCTTTGGATGGTTGGAAATGTTGTGCGAATCAGCTGTCTCCAGGCACACGGTAGTTCGCTTTGGATGTTTGGAAATCTCGTGCGAATCTGCTGTCTCCGGGTACAGGGTAGTTAGGTTTGGATGGTTGGAAATCTTGTGTGAAGCTGCTGTCTCTGGGTACAGGGTAGTTAACTTTGGATGGTTGGAAATCTTGTATGAAGCTGCTGTCTCCGGGTACAGGGTAGTTCGCTTTGGATGGTTGGAAATCTTGTGTGAAGCTGCTGTCTCTGGGTATAGGGTAGTTAACTTTGGATGGTTGGAAATATTGTGTGAAGGTGCTGTCTCCGGGTACAGGTAGTTAGCTTTGGATGGTTGGAAATGTTGTGCGAATCTGCTGTCTCCAGGCACAGGGTAGTTCGCTTTGGATGGCTGGAAATGTTGTGCGAATCTGCTGTCTCTGGGCACAGGGTAGTTTGCTTTGGATGGTTGGAAATATTGTGTGAAGGTGCTGTCTCTGGGTACAGGTAGTTAGCTTTGGATGGTTGGAAATGTTGTGCGAATCTGCTGTCTCCAGGCACAGGGTAGTTCGCTTTGGATGGTTGGAAATGTTGAGGGAATCTCCTGTCTCCGGGCACAGGGTAGTTCACACAACATTTCCAACCATCCAAAGCTAAGCTACTGTCTCTGGGTACAGGGTAGTTAGCTTTGGATGGTTGGAAATCTTGTGTGACGCTGCACTCACCGGGTACAGGGTAGTTAGCTTTGGATGGTTGGAAATATTGTGTGGAGCTACTGTCCCGGGGTACAGTGTTGTTAGTTTTGGATGGTTAGAAATGTTGCATGAAGCTGCAGTCTCCGGGTACAGGGTAGTTAGCTTTGGATGGTTGGAAATCTTGCGTGAAGCTGCTATCTCCGGGTACAGGGTAGTTCGCTTTGGATGTTTGGAAATGTTATGCGAAGCTGCTGTCTCCGGGTACCGGGTAGTTAGCTTTGGATGGTTGGAAATCTTGTGTGAAGCGGCTATCTCCGGGTACAGGGTAGTTCGCTTTGGATGGTTGGAAATGTTATGCGAAGCTGCTGTCTCCGGGTACCGGGTAGTTAGCTTTGGATGGTTGGAAATCTTGTGTGAAGCGGCTATCTCCGGGTACAGGGTAGTTCGCTTTGGATGGTTGGAAATCTTGTGTGAAGCTGCTGTCTTCGGGTAGAGGGTAGTTTGCTTTGGATGGTTGGAAATCTTGAGCGAATCTCCTGTCTCCGGGCACAGGGTAGTTCACACAACATTTCCAACCATCCAAAGCTAAGCTACTGTCTCTGGGTACAGGGTAGTTAGCTTTGGATGGTTGGAAATCTTGTGTGACGCTGCACTCACCGGGTACAGGGTAGTTAGCTTTGGATGGTTGGAAATATTGTGTGGAGCTACTGTCCCGGGGTACAGTGTTGTTAGTTTTGGATGGTTAGAAATGTTGCATGAAGCTGCAGTCTCCGGGTACAGGGTAGTTAGCTTTGGATGGTTGGAAATCTTGTGTGAAGCTGCTATCTCCGGGTACAGGGTAGTTCGCTTTGGATGTTTGGAAATGTTATGCGAAGCTGCTGTCTCCGGGTACCGGGTAGTTAGCTTTGGATGGTTGGAAATCTTGTGTGAAGAGGCTATCTCCGGGTACAGGGTAGTTCGCTTTGGATGGTTGGAAATGTTATGCGAAGCTGCTGTCTCCGGGTACCGGGTAGTTAGCTTTGGATGGTTGGAAATCTTGTGTGAAGCGGCTATCTCCGGGTACAGGGTAGTTCGCTTTGGATGGTTGGAAATCTTGTGTGAAGCTGCTGTCTTCGGGTAGAGGGTAGTTTGCTTTGGATGGTTGGAAATCTTGTGTGAAGCTGCTATCTCCGGGTACAGGGTAGTTAGCTTTGGATGATTGGAAATGTTGCTTGAAGCTGCTGTCTCCGGGTACAGGGTAGTTTGCTTTGGATGGTTGGAAATCTTGTGTGAAGCTGCTATCTCCGGGTACAGGGTAGTTCGATTTGGATGTTTGGAAATGTTATGCGAAGCTGCTGTCTCCGGGTACCAGGTAGTTAGCTTTGGATGGTTGGAAATCTTGTGTGAAGCGGCTATCTCCGGGTACAGGGTAGTTCGCTTTGGATGGTTGGAAATCTTGTGTGAAGCTGCTGTCTTCGGTACAGGGTAGTTTGCTTTGGATGGTTGGAAATCTTGTGTGAAGCTGCTATCTCCGGGTACAGGGTAGTTAGCTTTGGATGGTTGGAAATGTTGCTTGAAGCTGCTGTCTCCGGGCACAGGGTAGTTTGCTTTGAATGGTTGGATATCTTGTGTGAAGCTCCTATCTCCGGGTATAGGGTAGTTAACTTTGGATGGTTGGAAATATTGTGTGAAGGTGCTGTCTCCGGGTACAGGTAGTTAGCTTTGGATGGTTGGAAATGTTGTGCGAATCTGCTGTCTCCAGGCACAGGGTAGTTCGCTTTGGATGGCTGGAAATGTTGTGCGAATCTGCTGTCTCTGGGCACAGGGTAGTTTGCTTTGGATGGTTGGAAATATTGTGTGAAGGTGCTGTCTCTGGGTACAGGTAGTTAGCTTTGGATGGTTGGAAATGTTGTGCGAATCTGCTGTCTCCAGGCACAGGGTAGTTCGCTTTGGATGGTTGGAAATGTTGAGCGAATCTCCTGTCTCCGGGCACAGGGTAGTTCACACAACATTTCCAACCATCCAAAGCTAAGCTACTGTCTCTGGGTACAGGGTAGTTAGCTTTGGATGGTTGGAAATCTTGTGTGACGCTGCACTCTCCGGGTACAGGGTAGTTAGCTTTGGATGGTTGGAAATATTGTGTGGAGCTACTGTCCCCGGGTACAGTGTTGTTAGTTTTGGATGGTTAGAAATGTTGCATGAAGCTGCAGTCTCCGGGTACAGGGTAGTTAGCTTTGGATGGTTGGAAATCTTGTGTGAAGCTGCTATCTCCGGGTACAGGGTAGTTCGCTTTGGATGTTTGGAAATGTTATGCGAAGCTGCTGTCTCCGGGTACCGGGTAGTTAGCTTTGGATGGTTGGAAATCTTGTGTGAAGCGGCTATCTCCGGGTACAGGGTAGTTCGCTTTGGATGGTTGGAAATGTTATGCGAAGCTGCTGTCTCCGGGTACCGGGTAGTTAGCTTTGGATGGTTGGAAATCTTGTGTGAAGCGGCTATCTCCGGGTACAGGGTAGTTCGCTTTGGATGGTTGGAAATCTTGTGTGAAGCTGCTGTCTTCGGGTAGAGGGTAGTTTGCTTTGGATGGTTGGAAATCTTGTGTGAAGCTGCTATCTCCGGGTACAGGGTAGTTAGCTTTGGATGATTGGAAATGTTGCTTGAAGCTGCTGTCTCCGGGTACAGGGTAGTTTGCTTTGGATGGTTGGAAATCTTGTGTGAAGCTGCTATCTCCGGGTACAGGGTAGTTCGATTTGGATGTTTGGAAATGTTATGCGAAGCTGCTGTCTCCGGGTACCGGGTAGTTAGCTTTGGATGGTTGGAAATCTTGTGTGAAGCGGCTATCTCCGGGTACAGGGTAGTTCGCTTTGGATGGTTGGAAATCTTGTGTGAAGCTGCTGTCTTCGGTACAGGGTAGTTTGCTTTGGATGGTTGGAAATCTTGTGTGAAGCTGCTATCTCCGGGTACAGGGTAGTTAGCTTTGGATGGTTGGAAATGTTGCTTGAAGCTGCTGTCTCCGGGTACAGGGTAGTTTGCTTTGAATGGTTGGATATCTTGTGTGAAGCTCCTATCTCCGGGTACAGGGTAGTTAGCTTTGGATGGTTGGAAATCTTGTGTGAAGCTGCTGTCTCCGGGTACAGGGTAGTTAGCTTTGGATGGTTGGAAATCTTGTGTGAAGCTGCTGTCTCCGGGTACAGGGTAATTTGCTTTGGATGGTTGGAAATCTTATGTGAAGCTGCTGTCCCCGGGCATAGGGTAGTTCGCTTTGGATGGTTGGAAATGTTGTGTGAACCTGCTGTCCCCGGGTACAGGGTAGTTAGCTTTGGATGGTTGGAAATCTTGTGTGAAGCTGCTGTCTCCGGGTACAGGGTAGTTCGCTTTGGATGGTTGGAAATCTTTTGTGAAGCTGCTGTCTCTGGGCACAGGGTAGTTTGCTTTGGATGTTTCGAAATATTGTGTGAAGCTGCTGTCTCTGGGTACCGGGTAGTTAGCTTTGGATGGTTGGAAATCTTGTGTGAAGCTACTGTCCCCAGGTACAGTGCAGTTAGTTTTGGATGGTTGGAAATGTTGCATGAAACTGCTGTCTCCGGGTACAGGGTAGTTAGCTTTGGATGTTTGGAAATCTTGTGCGAATCTGCTGTCTCCAGGTACAGGGTAGTTAGGTTTGGATGGTTGGAAATCTTGTGTGAAGCTGCTGTCTCTGGGTACAGGGTAGTTAACTTTGGATGGTTGGAAATCTTGTGTGAAGCTGCTGTCTCCGGGTACAGGGTAGTTCGCTTTGGATGGTTGGAAATCTTGTGTGAAGCTGCTGTCTCTGGGTACAGGGTAGTTAACTTTGGATGGTTGGATATATTGTGTGAAGGTGCTGTCTCCGGGTACAGGAAGTTAGCTTTGGATGGTTGGAAATGTTGTGCGAATCTGCTGTCTCCAGGCACACGGTAGTTCACTTTGGATGGCTGGAAATGTTGTGCGAATCTGCTGTCTCCGGGCACAGGGTAGTTTGCTTTGGATGGTTTGAAATATTGTGCGAAGCTGCTCTCTCTGGGTACCGGGTAGTTAGCTTTGGATGGTTGGAAATCTTTGTGAAGCTGCTGTCTCCGGGTACAGGGTAGTTAGCTTTGGATGGTTGGAAATCTTGTGTGCAGCTGTGGTCTCCGGGTACAGGGTAGTTAGCTTTGGATGGTTGGAAATCTTGTGTGAAGCTGCTGTCTCCGGGTACAGCTAGTTAGCTTCGGATGGTTGGAAATGTTGTGCGAATCTGCTGTCTCCAGGCACAGCGTAGTTCGCTTTGGGTGGTTGGAAATGTTGTGTGAACCTGCTGTCTCCGGGTACAGGGTAGTTCGCTTTTGGATGGTTGGAAATCTTGTGTGAAGCTGCTGTCTCTGGGTACAGGGTAGTAACTTTGGATGGTTGGAAATATTGTGTGAAGCTGCTGTCTCCGGGCACACGATAGTTAGCTTTGGATGGTTGGAAATCTTGTGTGAAGCTACTGTCCCCAGGTACAGTGTAGTTAGTTTTGGATGGTTGGAAATGTTGCATGAAGCTGCTATCTCCGGGTAGAGGGTAGTTAGGTTTGGATGGTTGGAAATCTTGTGTGAAGCTGCTGTCTCTGGGTACAGGGTAGTTAACTTTGGATGGTTGGAAATCTTGTGTGAAGCTGCTGTCTCCGGGTACAGGGTAGTTCGCTTTGGATGGTTGGAAATCTTGTGTAAAGCTGCTGTCTCTGGGTACAGGGTAGTTAACTTTGGATGGTTGGAAATATTGTGTGAAGGTGCTGTCTCCGGGTACAGGTAGTTAGCTCTGGATGGTTGGAAATGTTGTGCGAATATGCTGTCTCCAGGCAAAGGGTAGTTCGCTTTGGATGGCTGGAAATGTTGTGCGAATCTGCTGTCTCCGGGCACATGGTAGTTTGCTTTGGATGGTTCGAAATGTTGTGCGAATCTGCTGTCTCCGGGTACCGGGTAGTTAGCTTTGGATGGTTGGAAATCTTGTGTGAAGCTGCTGTCTCTGGGTACAGGTAGTTAGCTTCGGATGGTTGGAAATGTTGTGCAAATCTGCTCTCTCCGGGCACAGCGTAGTTCGCTTTGGATGGTTGGAAATGTTGAGCGAATCTCCTGTCCCCGGGCACAGGGTAGTTTGCTTTGGATGGTTGGAAATGTTGTGTGAGGCTGCTGTCTCCGGGTACAGGGTAGTTAGCTTTGGATGGTTGGAAATCTTGTGTGAAGCTGCTGTCTCCGGGCAAACAGTAGTTAGCTTTGGATGGTTGGAAATCTTGTGTTAAGCTGCTGTCTCCGGGCACACGGTAGTTAGCTTTGGATGGTTGGAAATCTTGTGTGAAGCTACTGTCCCCAGGTACAGTGTAGTTAGTTTTGGATGGTTGGAAATGTTGCATGAAACTGCTGTCTCCGGGTACAGGGTACTTAGCTTTGGATGTTTGGAAATCTTGTGCGAATCTGCTGTCTCCGGGTACAGGGTAGTTAGGTTTCATTGGTTGGAAATCTTGTGTGAAGCTGCTGTCTCTGGGTACCGGGTAGTTAGCTTTGGATGGTTGGAAATCTTTGTGAAGCTGCTGTCTCCGGGTACAGGGTAGTTAGCTTTGGATGGCTGGAAATCTTGTGTGCAGCTGTGGTCTCCGGGTACAGGGTAGTTAGCTTTGGATGGTTGGAAATCTTGTGTGAAGCTGCTGTCTCCGGGTACAGGTAGTTAGCTTCGGATGGTTGGAAATGTTGTGCGAATCTGCTGTCTCCAGGAACAGCGTAGTTCACTTTGGGTGGTTGGAAATGTTGTGTGAACCTGCTGTCTCCGGGTACAGGGTAGTTCGCTTTTGGATGGTTGGAAATCATGTGTGAAGCTGCTGTCTCTGGGTACAGGGTAGTAACTTTGGATGGTTGGAAATATTGTGTGAAGCTGCTGTCTCCGGGCACACAATAGTTAGCTTTGGATGGTTGGAAATCTTGTGTGAAGCTACTGTCCCCAGGTACAGTGTAGTTAGTTTTGGATGGTTGGAAATGTTGCATGAATCTGCTATCTCCGGGTAGAGGGTAGTTAGGTTTGGATGGTTGGAAATCTTGTGTGAAGCTGCTTTCTCTGGGTACAGGGTAGTTAACTTTGGATGGTTGGAAATCTTGTGTGAAGCTGCTGTCACCGGGTACAGGGTAGTTCGCTTTGGATGGTTGGAAATCTTGTGTGAAGCTGCAGTCTCTGGGTACAGGGTAGATAACTTTGGATGGTTGGAAATGTTGTGCGAATCTGCTGTCCCCGGGTACAGTGTTGTTAGTTTTGGATGGTTAGAAATGTTGCATGAAGCTGCAGTCTCCGGGTACAGGGTAGTTAGCTTTGGATGGTTGGAAATCTTATGTGAAGCTGCTATCTCCGGGTACAGGGTAGTTCGCTTTGGATGTTTGGAAATGTTATGCGAAGCTGCTGTCTCCGGGTACCGGGTAGTTAGCTTTGGATGGTTGGAAATCTTGTGTGAAGCGGCTATCTCCGGGTACAGGGTAGTTAGGTTTGGATGGTTGGAAATCTTGTGTGAAGCTGCTGTCTCTGGGTACAGGGTAGTTAACTTTGGATGGTTGGAAATCTTGTGTGAAGCTGCTGTCTCCGGGTACAGGGTAGTTCGCTTTGGATGGTTGGAAATCTTGTGTAAAGCTGCTGTCTCTGGGTACAGGGTAGTTAACTTTGGATGGTTGGAAATATTGTGTGAAGGTGCTGTCTCCGGGTACAGGTAGTTAGCTCTGGATGGTTGGAAATGTTGTGCGAATATGCTGTCTCCAGGCAAAGGGTAGTTCGCTTTGGATGGCTGGAAATGTTGTGTGAATCTGCTGTCTCCGGGCACATGGTAGTTTGCTTTGGATGGTTCGAAATGTTGTGCGAATCTGCTGTCTCCGGGTACCGGGTAGTTAGCTTTGGATGGTTGGAAATCTTGTGTGAAGCTGCTGTCTCTGGGTACAGGTAGTTAGCTTCGGATGGTTGGAAATGTTGTGCAAATCTGCTGTCTCCGGGCACAGCGTAGTTCGCTTTGGATGGTTGGAAATGTTGAGCGAATCTCCTGTCCCCGGGCACAGGGTAGTTTGCTTTGGATGGTTGGAAATGTTGTGTGAGGCTGCTGTCTCCGGGTACAGGGTAGTTAGCTTTGGATGGTTGGAAATCTTGTGTGAAGCTGCTGTCTCCGGGCACACGGTAGTTAGCTTTGGATGGTTGGAAATCTTGTGTTAAGCTGCTGTCTCCGGGCACACGGTAGTTAGCTTTGGATGGTTGGAAATCTTGTGTGAAGCTACTGTCCCCAGGTACAGTGTAGTTAGTTTTGGATGGTTGGAAATGTTGCATGAAACTGCTGTCTCTGGGTACAGGGTAGTTAGCTTTGGATGTTTGGAAATCTTGTGCGAATCTGCTGTCTCCGGGTACAGGGTAGTTAGGTTTCATTGGTTGGAAATCTTGTGTGAAGCTGCTGTCTCTGGGTACCGGGTAGTTAGCTTTGGATGGTTGGAAATCTTTGTGAAGCTGCTGTCTCCGGGTACAGGGTAGTTAGCTTTGGATGGCTGGAAATCTTGTGTGCAGCTGTGGTCTCCGGGTACAGGGTAGTTAGCTTTGGATGGTTGGAAATCTTGTGTGAAGCTGCTGTCTCCGGGTACAGGTAGTTAGCTTCGGATGGTTGGAAATGTTGTGCGAATCTGCTGTCTCCAGGAACAGCGTAGTTCACTTTGGGTGGTTGGAAATGTTGTGTGAACCTGCTGTCTCCGGGTACAGGGTAGTTCGCTTTTGGATGGTTGGAAATCATGTGTGAAGCTGCTGTCTCTGGGTACAGGGTAGTAACTTTGGATGGTTGGAAATATTGTGTGAAGCTGCTGTCTCCGGGCACACAATAGTTAGCTTTGGATGGTTGGAAATCTTGTGTGAAGCTACTGTCCCCAGGTACAGTGTAGTTAGTTTTGGATGGTTGGAAATGTTGTGCGAATCTGCTGTCTCCAGGAACAGCGTAGTTCACTTTGGGTGGTTGGAAATGTTGTGTGAACCTGCTGTCTCCGGGTACAGGGTAGTTAGCTTTGGATGGTTGGAAATCTTGTGTGCAGCTGTGGTCTCCGGGTACAGGGTAGTTAGCTTTGGATGGTTGGAAATCTTGTGTGAAGCTGCTGTCTCCGGGTACAGGTAGTTAGCTTCGAATGGTTGGAAATGTTGCTTGAAGCTGCTGTCTCCGGGTACAGGGTAGTTTGCTTTGAACGGTTGGATATCTTGTGTGAAGCTCCTATCTCCGGGTACACGGTAGTTAGCTTTGGATGGTTGGAAATCTTGTGTGAAGCTGCTGTCTCCGGGTACAGGGTAGTTAGCTTTGGATGGTTGGAAATCTTGTGTGAAGCTGCTGTCTCCGGGTACAGGGTAATTCGCTTTGGATGGTTGGAAATCTTATGTGAAGCTGCTGTCCCCGGGCATAGGGTAGTTCGCTTTGGATGGTTGGAAATGTTGTGTGAACCTGCTGTCCCCGGGTACAGGGTAGTTAGCTTTGGATGGTTGGAAATCTTGTGTGAAGTTGCTGTCTCCGGGTACAGGGTAGTTCGCTTTGGATGGTTGGAAATCTTGTGTGAAGCTGCTGTCTCTGGGTACAGGGTAGTTAACTTTGGATGGTTGGAAATCTTGTGTGAAGCTGCTGTCTCCGGGTACAGGGTAGTTCGCTTTGGATGGTTGGAAATCTTGTGTGAAGCTGCTGTCTCTGGGTACAGGGTAGTTAACTTTGGATGGTTGGAAATCTTGTGTGAAGCTGCTGTCTCCGGGTACAGGTAGTTAGCTTCGGATGGTTGGAAATGTTGTGCAAATCTGCTGTCTCCGGGCACAGCTTAGTTCGCTTTGGATGGTTGGAAATGTTGAGCGAATCTCCTGTCTCCGGGCACAGGGTAGTTTGCTTTGGATGGTTGGAAATGTTGTGTGAGGCTGCTGTCTCCGGGTACAGGGTAGTTAGCTTTGGATGGTTGGAAATCTTGTGTGAAGCTGCTGTCTCCGGGCACACGGTAGTTAGCTTTGGATGGTTGGAAATCTTGTGTGAAGCTGCTGTCTCCGGGCACACGGTAGTTAGCTTTGGATGGTTGGAAATCTTGTGTGAAGCTACTGTCCCCAGGAACAGTGTAGTTAGTTTTGGATGGTTGGAAATGTTGCATGAAACTGCTGTCTCCGGGTACAGGGTAGTTAGCTTTGGATGTTTGGAAATCTTGTGCGAATCTGCTGTCTTCGGGTACAGGGTAGTTAGGTTTGGATGGTTGGAAATCTTGTGTGAAGCTGCTGTCTCTGGGTACAGGGTAGTTAACTTTGGATGGTTGGAAATCTTGTGTGAAGCTGCTGTCTCCGGGTACAGGGTAGTTCGCTTTGGATGGTTGGAAATCTTGTGTAAAGCTGCTGTCTCTGGGTACAGGGTAGTTAACTTTGGATGGTTGGATATATTGTGTGAAGGTGCTGTCTCCGGGTACAGGTAGTTAGCTTTGGATGGTTGGAAATGTTGTGCGAATCTGCTGTCTCCAGGCACAGGGTAGTTTGCTTTGGATGGTTCGAAATATTGTGCGAAGCTGCTGTCTCTGGGTACCGGGTAGTTAGCTTTGGATGGTTGGAAATCTTTGTGAAGCTGCTGTCTCTGGGTACAGGGTAGTTAGCTTTGGATGGTTGGAAATCTTGTGTGCAGCTGTGGTCTCCGGGTACAGGGTAGTTAGCTTTGGATGGTTGGAAATCTTGTGTGAAGCTGCTTTCTCCGGGTACAGGTAGTTAGCTTCGGATGGTTGGAAATGTTGCTTGAAGCTGCTGTCTCCGGGTACAGGGTAGTTTGCTTTGAATGGTTGGATATCTTGTGTGAAGCTCCTATCTCCGAGTACAGGGTAGTTAGCTTTGGATGGTTGGAAATCTTGTGTGAAGCTGCTGTCTCTGGGTACAGGGTAGTTAACTTTGGATGGTTGGATATATTGTGTGAAGGTGCTGTCTCCGGGTACAGGTAGTTAGCTTTGGATGGTTGGAAATGTTGTGCGAATCAGCTGTCTCCAGGCACACGGTAGTTCGCTTTGGATGTTTGGAAATCTTGTGCGAATCTGCTGTCTCCGGGTACAGGGTAGTTAGGTTTGGATGGTTGGAAATCTTGTGTGAAGCTGCTGTCTCTGGGTACAGGGTAGTTAACTTTGGATGGTTGGAAATCTTGTATGAAGCTGCTGTCTCCGGGTACAGGGTAGTTCGCTTTGGATGGTTGGAAATCTTGTGTGAAGCTGCTGTCTCTGGGTATAGGGTAGTTAACTTTGGATGGTTGGAAATATTGTGTGAAGGTGCTGTCTCCGGGTACAGGTAGTTAGCTTTGGATGGTTGGAAATGTTGTGCGAATCTGCTGTCTCCAGGCACAGGGTAGTTCGCTTTGGATGGCTGGAAATGTTGTGCGAATCTGCTGTCTCTGGGCACAGGGTAGTTTGCTTTGGATGGTTGGAAATATTGTGTGAAGGTGCTGTCTCTGGGTACAGGTAGTTAGCTTTGGATGGTTGGAAATGTTGTGCGAATCTGCTGTCTCCAGGCACAGGGTAGTTTGCTTTGGATGGTTGGAAATCTTGTGTGACGCTGCACTCTCCGGGTACAGGGTAGTTAGCTTTGGATGGTTGGAAATATTGTGTGGAGCTACTGTCCCCGGGTACAGTGTTGTTAGTTTTGGATGGTTAGAAATGTTGCATGAAGCTGCAGTCTCCAGGTACAGGGTAGTTAGCTTTGGATGGTTGGAAATCTTGTGTGAAGCTGCTATCTCCGGGTACAGGGTAGTTCGCTTTGGATGTTTGGAAATGTTATGCGAAGCTGCTGTCTCCGGGTACCGGGTAGTTAGCTTTGGATGGTTGGAAATCTTGTGTGAAGCGGCTATCTCCGGGTACAGGGTAGTTCGCTTTGGATGGTTGGAAATGTTATGCGAAGCTGCTGTCTCCGGGTACCGGGTAGTTAGCTTTGGATGGTTGGAAATCTTGTGTGAAGCGGCTATCTCCGGGTACAGGGTAGTTCGCTTTGGATGGTTGGAAATCTTGTGTGAAGCTGCTGTCTTCGGGTAGAGGGTAGTTTGCTTTGGATGGTTGGAAATCTTGTGTGAAGCTGCTATCTCCGGGTACAGGGTAGTTAGCTTTGGATGATTGGAAATGTTGCTTGAAGCTGCTGTCTCCGGGTACAGGGTAGTTTGCTTTGGATGGTTGGAAATCTTGTGTGAAGCTGCTATCTCCGGGTACAGGGTAGTTCGACTTGGATGTTTGGAAATGTTATGCGAAGCTGCTGTCTCCGGGTACCAGGTAGTTAGCTTTGGATGGTTGGAAATCTTGTGTGAAGCGGCTATCTCCGGGTACAGGGTAGTTCGCTTTGGATGGTTGGAAATCTTGTGTGAAGCTGCTGTCTTCGGTACAGGGTAGTTTGCTTTGGATGGTTGGAAATCTTGTGTGAAGCTGCTATCTCCGGGTACAGGGTAGTTAGCTTTGGATGGTTGGAAATGTTGCTTGAAGCTGCTGTCTCCGGGTACAGGGTAGTTTGCTTTGAATGGTTGGATATCTTGTGTGAAGCTCCTATCTCCGGGTATAGGGTAGTTAACTTTGGATGGTTGGAAATATTGTGTGAAGGTGCTGTCTCCGGGTACAGGTAGTTAGCTTTGGATGGTTGGAAATGTTGTGCGAATCTGCTGTCTCCAGGCACAGGGTAGTTCGCTTTGGATGGCTGGAAATGTTGTGCGAATCTGCTGTCTCTGGGCACAGGGTAGTTTGCTTTGGATGGTTGGAAATATTGTGTGAAGGTGCTGTCTCTGGGTACAGGTAGTTAGCTTTGGATGGTTGGAAATGTTGTGCGAATCTGCTGTCTCCAGGCACAGGGTAGTTCGCTTTGGATGGTTGGAAATGTTGAGCGAATCTCCTGTCCCCGGGCACAGGGTAGTTCACACAACATTTCCAACCATCCAAAGCTAAGCTACTGTCTCTGGGTACAGGGTAGTTAGCTTTGGATGGTTGGAAATCTTGTGTGACGCTGCACTCTCCGGGTACAGGGTAGTTAGCTTTGGATGGTTGGAAATATTGTGTGGAGCTACTGTCCCCGGGTACAGTGTTGTTAGTTTTGGATGGTTAGAAATGTTGCATGAAGCTGCAGTCTCCGGGTACAGGGTAGTTAGCTTTGGATGGTTGGAAATCTTGTGTGAAGCTGCTATCTCCGGGTACAGGGTAGTTCGCTTTGGATGTTTGGAAATGTTATGCGAAGCTGCTGTCTCCGGGTACCGGGTAGTTAGCTTTGGATGGTTGGAAATCTTGTGTGAAGCGGCTATCTCCGGGTACAGGGTAGTTCGCTTTGGATGGTTGGAAATGTTATGCGAAGCTGCTGTCTCCGGGTACCGGGTAGTTAGCTTTGGATGGTTGGAAATCTTGTGTGAAGCGGCTATCTCCGGGTACAGGGTAGTTCGCTTTGGATGGTTGGAAATCTTGTGTGAAGCTGCTGTCTTCGGGTAGAGGGTAGTTTGCTTTGGATGGTTGGAAATCTTGTGTGAAGCTGCTATCTCCGGGTACAGGGTAGTTAGCTTTGGATGATTGGAAATGTTGCTTGAAGCTGCTGTCTCCGGGTACAGGGTAGTTTGCTTTGGATGGTTGGAAATCTTGTGTGAAGCTGCTATCTCCGGGTACAGGGTAGTTCGATTTGGATGTTTGGAAATGTTATGCGAAGCTGCTGTCTCCGGGTACCGGGTAGTTAGCTTTGGATGGTTGGAAATCTTGAGTGAAGCGGCTATCTCCGGGTACAGGGTAGTTCGCTTTGGATGGTTGGAAATCTTGTGTGAAGCTGCTGTCTTCGGTACAGGGTAGTTTGCTTTGGATGGTTGGAAATCTTGTGTGAAGCTGCTATCTCCGGGTACAGGGTAGTTAGCTTTGGATGGTTGGAAATGTTGCTTGAAGCTGCTGTCTCCGGGTACAGGGTAGTTTGCTTTGAATGGTTGGATATCTTGTGTGAAGCTCCTATCTCCGGGTACAGGGTAGTTAGCTTTGGATGGTTGGAAATCTTGTGTGAAGCTGCTGTCTCCGGGTACAGGGTAGTTAGCTTTGGATGGTTGGAAATCTTGTGTGAAGCTGCTGTCTCCGGGTACAGGGTAATTTGCTTTGGATGGTTGGAAATCTTATGTGAAGCTGCTGTCCCCGGGCATAGGGTAGTTCGCTTTGGATGGTTGGAAATGTTGTGTGAACCTGCTGTCCCCGGGTACAGGGTAGTTAGCTTTGGATGGTTGGAAATCTTGTGTGAAGCTGCTGTCTCCGGGTACAGGGTAGTTCGCTTTGGATGGTTGGAAATCTTTTGTGAAGCTGCTGTCTCTGGGCACAGGGTAGTTTGCTTTGGATGTTTCGAAATATTGTGCGAAGCTGCTGTCTCTGGGTACCGGGTAGTTAGCTTTGGATGGTTGGAAATCTTGTGTGAAGCTACTGTCCCCAGGTACAGTGCAGTTAGTTTTGGATGGTTGGAAATGTTGCATGAAACTGCTGTCTCCGGGTACAGGGTAGTTAGCTTTGGATGTTTGGAAATCTTGTGCGAATCTGCTGTCTCCAGGTACAGGGTAGTTAGGTTTGGATGGTTGGAAATCTTGTGTGAAGCTGCTGTCTCTGGGTACAGGGTAGTTAACTTTGGATGGTTGGAAATCTTGTGTGAAGCTGCTGTCTCCGGGTACAGGGTAGTTCGCTTTGGATGGTTGGAAATCTTGTGTGAAGCTGCTGTCTCTGGGTACAGGGTAGTTAACTTTGGATGGTTGGATATATTGTGTGAAGGTGCTGTCTCCGGGTACAGGTAGTTAGCTTTGGATGGTTGGAAATGTTGTGCGAATCTGCTGTCTCCAGGCACACGGTAGTTCGCTTTGGATGGCTGGAAATGTTGTGCGAATCTGCTGTCTCCGGGCACAGGGTAGTTTGCTTTGGATGGTTTGAAATATTGTGCGAAGCTGCTCTCTCTGGGTACCGGGTAGTTAGCTTTGGATGGTTGGAAATCTTTGTGAAGCTGCTGTCTCCGGGTACAGGGTAGTTAGCTTTGGATGGTTGGAAATCTTGTGTGCAGCTGTGGTCTCCGGGTACAGGGTAGTTAGCTTTGGATGGTTGGAAATCTTGTGTGAAGCTGCTGTCTCCGGGTACAGGTAGTTAGCTTCGGATGGTTGGAAATGTTGTGCGAATCTGCTGTCTCCAGGCACAGCGTAGTTCGCTTTGGGTGGTTGGAAATGTTGTGTGAACCTGCTGTCTCCGGGTACAGGGTAGTTCGCTTTTGGATGGTTGGAAATCTTGTGTGAAGCTGCTGTCTCTGGGTACAGGGTAGTAACTTTGGATGGTTGGAAATATTGTGTGAAGCTGCTGTCTCCGGGCACACGATAGTTAGCTTTGGATGGTTGGAAATCTTGTGTGAAGCTACTGTCCCCAGGTACAGTGTAGTTAGTTTTGGATGGTTGGAAATGTTGCATGAAGCTGCTATCTCCGGGTAGAGGGTAGTTAGGTTTGGATGGTTGGAAATCTTGTGTGAAGCTGCTGTCTCTGGGTACAGGGTAGTTAACTTTGGATGGTTGGAAATCTTGTGTGAAGCTGCTGTCTCCGGGTACAGGGTAGTTCGCTTTGGATGGTTGGAAATCTTGTGTAAAGCTGCTGTCTCTGGGTACAGGGTAGTTAACTTTGGATGGTTGGAAATATTGTGTGAAGGTGCTGTCTCCGGGTACAGGTAGTTAGCTCTGGATGGTTGGAAATGTTGTGCGAATATGCTGTCTCCAGGCAAAGGGTAGTTCGCTTTGGATGGCTGGAAATGTTGTGCGAATCTGCTGTCTCCGGGCACATGGTAGTTTGCTTTGGATGGTTCGAAATGTTGTGCGAATCTGCTGTCTCCGGGTACCGGGTAGTTAGCTTTGGATGGTTGGAAATCTTGTGTGAAGCTGCTGTCTCTGGGTACAGGTAGTTAGCTTCGGATGGTTGGAAATGTTGTGCAAATCTGCTGTCTCCGGGCACAGCGTAGTTCGCTTTGGATGGTTGGAAATGTTGAGCGAATCTCCTGTCCCCGGGCACAGGGTAGTTTGCTTTGGATGGTTGGAAATGTTGTGTGAGGCTGCTGTCTCCGGGTACAGGGTAGTTAGCTTTGGATGGTTGGAAATCTTGTGTGAAGCTGCTGTCTCCGGGCACACAGTAGTTAGCTTTGGATGGTTGGAAATCTTGTGTTAAGCTGCTGTCTCCGGGCACACGGTAGTTAGCTTTGGATGGTTGGAAATCTTGTGTGAAGCTACTGTCCCCAGGTACAGTGTAGTTAGTTTTGGATGGTTGGAAATGTTGCATGAAACTGCTGTCTCCGGGTACAGGGTAGTTAGCTTTGGATGTTTGGAAATCTTGTGCGAAGCTGCTGTCTCTGGGTACCGGGTAGTTAGCTTTGGATGGTTGGAAATCTTGTGTGAAGCTACTGTCCCCAGGTACAGTGCAGTTAGTTTTGGATGGTTGGAAATGTTGCATGAAACTGCTGTCTCCGGGTACAGGGTAGTTAGCTTTGGATGTTTGGAAATCTTGTGCGAATCTGCTGTCTCCAGGTACAGGGTAGTTAGGTTTGGATGGTTGGAAATCTTGTGTGAAGCTGCTGTCTCTGGGTACAGGGTAGTTAACTTTGGATGGTTGGAAATCTTGTGTGAAGCTGCTGTCTCCGGGTACAGGGTAGTTCGCTTTGGATGGTTGGAAATCTTGTGTGAAGCTGCTGTCTCTGGGTACAGGGTAGTTAACTTTGGATGGTTGGATATATTGTGTGAAGGTGCTGTCTCCGGGTACAGGTAGTTAGCTTTGGATGGTTGGAAATGTTGTGCGAATCTGCTGTCTCCAGGCACACGGTAGTTCGCTTTGGATGGCTGGAAATGTTGTGCGAATCTGCTGTCTCCGGGCACAGGGTAGTTTGCTTTGGATGGTTTGAAATATTGTGCGAAGCTGCTCTCTCTGGGTACCGGGTAGTTAGCTTTGGATGGTTGGAAATCTTTGTGAAGCTGCTGTCTCCGGGTACAGGGTAGTTAGCTTTGGATGGTTGGAAATCTTGTGTGCAGCTGTGGTCTCCGGGTACAGGGTAGTTAGCTTTGGATGGTTGGAAATCTTGTGTGAAGCTGCTGTCTCCGGGTACAGGTAGTTAGCTTCGGATGGTTGGAAATGTTGTGCGAATCTGCTGTCTCCAGGCACAGCGTAGTTCGCTTTGGGTGGTTGGAAATGTTGTGTGAACCTGCTGTCTCCGGGTACAGGGTAGTTCGCTTTGGATGGTTGGAAATCTTGTGTGAAGCTGCTGTCTCTGGGTACAGGGTAGTAACTTTGGATGGTTGGAAATATTGTGTGAAGCTGCTGTCTCCGGGCACACGATAGTTAGCTTTGGATGGTTGGAAATCTTGTGTGAAGCTACTGTCCCCAGGTACAGTGTAGTTAGTTTTGGATGGTTGGAAATGTTGCATGAAGCTGCTATCTCCGGGTAGAGGGTAGTTAGGTTTGGATGGTTGGAAATCTTGTGTGAAGCTGCTGTCTCTGGGTACAGGGTAGTTAACTTTGGATGGTTGGAAATCTTGTGTGAAGCTGCTGTCTCCGGGTACAGGGTAGTTCGCTTTGGATGGTTGGAAATCTTGTGTAAAGCTGCTGTCTCTGGGTACAGGGTAGTTAACTTTGGATGGTTGGAAATATTGTGTGAAGGTGCTGTCTCCGGGTACAGGTAGTTAGCTCTGGATGGTTGGAAATGTTGTGCGAATATGCTGTCTCCAGGCAAAGGGTAGTTCGCTTTGGATGGCTGGAAATGTTGTGCGAATCTGCTGTCTCCGGGCACATGGTAGTTTGCTTTGGATGGTTCGAAATGTTGTGCGAATCTGCTGTCTCCGGGTACCGGGTAGTTAGCTTTGGATGGTTGGAAATCTTGTGTGAAGCTGCTGTCTCTGGGTACAGGTAGTTAGCTTCGGATGGTTGGAAATGTTGTGCAAATCTGCTGTCTCCGGGCACAGCGTAGTTCGCTTTGGATGGTTGGAAATGTTGAGCGAATCTCCTGTCCCCGGGCACAGGGTAGTTTGCTTTGGATGGTTGGAAATGTTGTGTGAGGCTGCTGTCTCCGGGTACAGGGTAGTTAGCTTTGGATGGTTGGAAATCTTGTGTGAAGCTGCTGTCTCCGGGCACACAGTAGTTAGCTTTGGATGGTTGGAAATCTTGTGTTAAGCTGCTGTCTCCGGGCACACGGTAGTTAGCTTTGGATGGTTGGAAATCTTGTGTGAAGCTACTGTCCCCAGGTACAGTGTAGTTAGTTTTGGATGGTTGGAAATGTTGCATGAAACTGCTGTCTCCGGGTACAGGGTACTTAGCTTTGGATGTTTGGAAATCTTGTGCGAATCTGCTGTCTCCGGGTACAGGGTAGTTAGGTTTCATTGGTTGGAAATCTTGTGTGAAGCTGCTGTCTCTGGGTACCGGGTAGTTAGCTTTGGATGGTTGGAAATCTTTGTGAAGCTGCTGTCTCCGGGTACAGGGTAGTTAGCTTTGGATGGCTGGAAATCTTGTGTGCAGCTGTGGTCTCCGGGTACAGGGTAGTTAGCTTTGGATGGTTGGAAATCTTGTGTGAAGCTGCTGTCTCCGGGTACAGGTAGTTAGCTTCGGATGGTTGGAAATGTTGTGCGAATCTGCTGTCTCCGGGTACCGGGTAGTTAGCTTTGGATGGTTGGAAATCTTGTGTGAAGCGGCTATCTCCGGGTACAGGGTAGTTCGCTTTGGATGGTTGGAAATCTTGTGTGAAGCTGCTGTCTTCGGTACAGGGTAGTTTGCTTTGGATGGTTGGAAATCTTGTGTGAAGCTGCTATCTCCGGGTACAGGGTAGTTAGCTTTGGATGGTTGGAAATGTTGCTTGAAGCTGCTGTCTCCGGGTACAGGGTAGTTTGCTTTGAATGGTTGGATATCTTGTGTGAAGCTCCTATCTCCGGGTACAGGGTAGTTAGCTTTGGATGGTTGGAAATCTTGTGTGAAGCTGCTGTCTCCGGGTACAGGGTAGTTAGCTTTGGATGGTTGGAAATCTTGTGTGAAGCTGCTGTCTCCGGGTACAGGGTAATTTGCTTTGGATGGTTGGAAATCTTATGTGAAGCTGCTGTCCCCGGGCATAGGGTAGTTCGCTTTGGATGGTTGGAAATGTTGTGTGAACCTGCTGTCCCCGGGTACAGGGTAGTTAGCTTTGGATGGTTGGAAATCTTGTGTGAAGCTGCTGTCTCCGGGTACAGGGTAGTTCGCTTTGGATGGTTGGAAATCTTTTGTGAAGCTGCTGTCTCTGGGCACAGGGTAGTTTGCTTTGGATGTTTCGAAATATTGTGCGAAGCTGCTGTCTCTGGGTACCGGGTAGTTAGCTTTGGATGGTTGGAAATCTTGTGTGAAGCTACTGTCCCCAGGTACAGTGCAGTTAGTTTTGGATGGTTGGAAATGTTGCATGAAACTGCTGTCTCCGGGTACAGGGTAGTTAGCTTTGGATGTTTGGAAATCTTGTGCGAATCTGCTGTCTCCAGGTACAGGGTAGTTAGGTTTGGATGGTTGGAAATCTTGTGTGAAGCTGCTGTCTCTGGGTACAGGGTAGTTAACTTTGGATGGTTGGAAATCTTGTGTGAAGCTGCTGTCTCCGGGTACAGGGTAGTTCGCTTTGGATGGTTGGAAATCTTGTGTGAAGCTGCTGTCTCTGGGTACAGGGTAGTTAACTTTGGATGGTTGGATATATTGTGTGAAGGTGCTGTCTCCGGGTACAGGTAGTTAGCTTTGGATGGTTGGAAATGTTGTGCGAATCTGCTGTCTCCAGGCACACGGTAGTTCGCTTTGGATGGCTGGAAATGTTGTGCGAATCTGCTGTCTCCGGGCACAGGGTAGTTTGCTTTGGATGGTTTGAAATATTGTGCGAAGCTGCTCTCTCTGGGTACCGGGTAGTTAGCTTTGGATGGTTGGAAATCTTTGTGAAGCTGCTGTCTCCGGGTACAGGGTAGTTAGCTTTGGATGGTTGGAAATCTTGTGTGCAGCTGTGGTCTCCGGGTACAGGGTAGTTAGCTTTGGATGGTTGGAAATCTTGTGTGAAGCTGCTGTCTCCGGGTACAGGTAGTTAGCTTCGGATGGTTGGAAATGTTGTGCGAATCTGCTGTCTCCAGGCACAGCGTAGTTCGCTTTGGGTGGTTGGAAATGTTGTGTGAACCTGCTGTCTCCGGGTACAGGGTAGTTCGCTTTTGGATGGTTGGAAATCTTGTGTGAAGCTGCTGTCTCTGGGTACAGGGTAGTAACTTTGGATGGTTGGAAATATTGTGTGAAGCTGCTGTCTCCGGGCACACGATAGTTAGCTTTGGATGGTTGGAAATCTTGTGTGAAGCTACTGTCCCCAGGTACAGTGTAGTTAGTTTTGGATGGTTGGAAATGTTGCATGAAGCTGCTATCTCCGGGTAGAGGGTAGTTAGGTTTGGATGGTTGGAAATCTTGTGTGAAGCTGCTGTCTCTGGGTACAGGGTAGTTAACTTTGGATGGTTGGAAATCTTGTGTGAAGCTGCTGTCTCCGGGTACAGGGTAGTTCGCTTTGGATGGTTGGAAATCTTGTGTAAAGCTGCTGTCTCTGGGTACAGGGTAGTTAACTTTGGATGGTTGGAAATATTGTGTGAAGGTGCTGTCTCCGGGTACAGGTAGTTAGCTCTGGATGGTTGGAAATGTTGTGCGAATATGCTGTCTCCAGGCAAAGGGTAGTTCGCTTTGGATGGCTGGAAATGTTGTGCGAATCTGCTGTCTCCGGGCACATGGTAGTTTGCTTTGGATGGTTCGAAATGTTGTGCGAATCTGCTGTCTCCGGGTACCGGGTAGTTAGCTTTGGATGGTTGGAAATCTTGTGTGAAGCTGCTGTCTCTGGGTACAGGTAGTTAGCTTCGGATGGTTGGAAATGTTGTGCAAATCTGCTGTCTCCGGGCACAGCGTAGTTCGCTTTGGATGGTTGGAAATGTTGAGCGAATCTCCTGTCCCCGGGCACAGGGTAGTTTGCTTTGGATGGTTGGAAATGTTGTGTGAGGCTGCTGTCTCCGGGTACAGGGTAGTTAGCTTTGGATGGTTGGAAATCTTGTGTGAAGCTGCTGTCTCCGGGCACACAGTAGTTAGCTTTGGATGGTTGGAAATCTTGTGTTAAGCTGCTGTCTCCGGGCACACGGTAGTTAGCTTTGGATGGTTGGAAATCTTGTGTGAAGCTACTGTCCCCAGGTACAGTGTAGTTAGTTTTGGATGGTTGGAAATGTTGCATGAAACTGCTGTCTCCGGGTACAGGGTAGTTAGCTTTGGATGTTTGGAAATCTTGTGCGAAGCTGCTGTCTCTGGGTACCGGGTAGTTAGCTTTGGATGGTTGGAAATCTTGTGTGAAGCTACTGTCCCCAGGTACAGTGCAGTTAGTTTTGGATGGTTGGAAATGTTGCATGAAACTGCTGTCTCCGGGTACAGGGTAGTTAGCTTTGGATGTTTGGAAATCTTGTGCGAATCTGCTGTCTCCAGGTACAGGGTAGTTAGGTTTGGATGGTTGGAAATCTTGTGTGAAGCTGCTGTCTCTGGGTACAGGGTAGTTAACTTTGGATGGTTGGAAATCTTGTGTGAAGCTGCTGTCTCCGGGTACAGGGTAGTTCGCTTTGGATGGTTGGAAATCTTGTGTGAAGCTGCTGTCTCTGGGTACAGGGTAGTTAACTTTGGATGGTTGGATATATTGTGTGAAGGTGCTGTCTCCGGGTACAGGTAGTTAGCTTTGGATGGTTGGAAATGTTGTGCGAATCTGCTGTCTCCAGGCACACGGTAGTTCGCTTTGGATGGCTGGAAATGTTGTGCGAATCTGCTGTCTCCGGGCACAGGGTAGTTTGCTTTGGATGGTTTGAAATATTGTGCGAAGCTGCTCTCTCTGGGTACCGGGTAGTTAGCTTTGGATGGTTGGAAATCTTTGTGAAGCTGCTGTCTCCGGGTACAGGGTAGTTAGCTTTGGATGGTTGGAAATCTTGTGTGCAGCTGTGGTCTCCGGGTACAGGGTAGTTAGCTTTGGATGGTTGGAAATCTTGTGTGAAGCTGCTGTCTCCGGGTACAGGTAGTTAGCTTCGGATGGTTGGAAATGTTGTGCGAATCTGCTGTCTCCAGGCACAGCGTAGTTCGCTTTGGGTGGTTGGAAATGTTGTGTGAACCTGCTGTCTCCGGGTACAGGGTAGTTCGCTTTTGGATGGTTGGAAATCTTGTGTGAAGCTGCTGTCTCTGGGTACAGGGTAGTAACTTTGGATGGTTGGAAATATTGTGTGAAGCTGCTGTCTCCGGGCACACGATAGTTAGCTTTGGATGGTTGGAAATCTTGTGTGAAGCTACTGTCCCCAGGTACAGTGTAGTTAGTTTTGGATGGTTGGAAATGTTGCATGAAGCTGCTATCTCCGGGTAGAGGGTAGTTAGGTTTGGATGGTTGGAAATCTTGTGTGAAGCTGCTGTCTCTGGGTACAGGGTAGTTAACTTTGGATGGTTGGAAATCTTGTGTGAAGCTGCTGTCTCCGGGTACAGGGTAGTTCGCTTTGGATGGTTGGAAATCTTGTGTAAAGCTGCTGTCTCTGGGTACAGGGTAGTTAACTTTGGATGGTTGGAAATATTGTGTGAAGGTGCTGTCTCCGGGTACAGGTAGTTAGCTCTGGATGGTTGGAAATGTTGTGCGAATATGCTGTCTCCAGGCAAAGGGTAGTTCGCTTTGGATGGCTGGAAATGTTGTGCGAATCTGCTGTCTCCGGGCACATGGTAGTTTGCTTTGGATGGTTCGAAATGTTGTGCGAATCTGCTGTCTCCGGGTACCGGGTAGTTAGCTTTGGATGGTTGGAAATCTTGTGTGAAGCTGCTGTCTCTGGGTACAGGTAGTTAGCTTCGGATGGTTGGAAATGTTGTGCAAATCTGCTGTCTCCGGGCACAGCGTAGTTCGCTTTGGATGGTTGGAAATGTTGAGCGAATCTCCTGTCCCCGGGCACAGGGTAGTTTGCTTTGGATGGTTGGAAATGTTGTGTGAGGCTGCTGTCTCCGGGTACAGGGTAGTTAGCTTTGGATGGTTGGAAATCTTGTGTGAAGCTGCTGTCTCCGGGCACACAGTAGTTAGCTTTGGATGGTTGGAAATCTTGTGTTAAGCTGCTGTCTCCGGGCACACGGTAGTTAGCTTTGGATGGTTGGAAATCTTGTGTGAAGCTACTGTCCCCAGGTACAGTGTAGTTAGTTTTGGATGGTTGGAAATGTTGCATGAAACTGCTGTCTCCGGGTACAGGGTACTTAGCTTTGGATGTTTGGAAATCTTGTGCGAATCTGCTGTCTCCGGGTACAGGGTAGTTAGGTTTCATTGGTTGGAAATCTTGTGTGAAGCTGCTGTCTCTGGGTACCGGGTAGTTAGCTTTGGATGGTTGGAAATCTTTGTGAAGCTGCTGTCTCCGGGTACAGGGTAGTTAGCTTTGGATGGCTGGAAATCTTGTGTGCAGCTGTGGTCTCCGGGTACAGGGTAGTTAGCTTTGGATGGTTGGAAATCTTGTGTGAAGCTGCTGTCTCCGGGTACAGGTAGTTAGCTTCGGATGGTTGGAAATGTTGTGCGAATCTGCTGTCTCCAGGAACAGCGTAGTTCACTTTGGGTGGTTGGAAATGTTGTGTGAACCTGCTGTCTCCGGGTACAGGGTAGTTCGCTTTTGGATGGTTGGAAATCATGTGTGAAGCTGCTGTCTCTGGGTACAGGGTAGTAACTTTGGATGGTTGGAAATATTGTGTGAAGCTGCTGTCTCCGGGCACACAATAGTTAGCTTTGGATGGTTGGAAATCTTGTGTGAAGCTACTGTCCCCAGGTACAGTGTAGTTAGTTTTGGATGGTTGGAAATGTTGCATGAATCTGCTATCTCCGGGTAGAGGGTAGTTAGGTTTGGATGGTTGGAAATCTTGTGTGAAGCTGCTGTCTCTGGGTACAGGGTAGTTAACTTTGGATGGTTGGAAATCTTGTGTGAAGCTGCTGTCACCGGGTACAGGGTAGTTCGCTTTGGATGGTTGGAAATCTTGTGTGAAGCTGCAGTCTCTGGGTACAGGGTAGATAACTTTGGATGGTTGGAAATGTTGTGCGAATCTGCTGTCCCCGGGTACAGTGTTGTTAGTTTTGAATGGTTAGAAATGTTGCATGAAGCTGCAGTCTCCGGGTACAGGGTAGTTAGCTTTGGATGGTTGGAAATCTTGTGTGAAGCTGCTATCTCCGGGTACAGGGTAGTTCGCTTTGGATGTTTGGAAATGTTATGCGAAGCTGCTGTCTCCGGGTACCGGGTAGTTAGCTTTGGATGGTTGGAAATCTTGTGTGAAGCGGCTATCTCCGGGTACAGGGTAGTTAGGTTTGGATGGTTGGAAATCTTGTGTGAAGCTGCTGTCTCTGGGTACAGGGTAGTTAACTTTGGATGGTTGGAAATCTTGTGTGAAGCTGCTGTCTCCGGGTACAGGGTAGTTCGCTTTGGATGGTTGGAAATCTTGTGTAAAGCTGCTGTCTCTGGGTACAGGGTAGTTAACTTTGGATGGTTGGAAATATTGTGTGAAGGTGCTGTCTCCGGGTACAGGTAGTTAGCTCTGGATGGTTGGAAATGTTGTGCGAATATGCTGTCTCCAGGCAAAGGGTAGTTCGCTTTGGATGGCTGGAAATGTTGTGCGAATCTGCTGTCTCCGGGCACATGGTAGTTTGCTTTGGATGGTTCGAAATGTTGTGCGAATCTGCTGTCTCCGGGTACCGGGTAGTTAGCTTTGGATGGTTGGAAATCTTGTGTGAAGCTGCTGTCTCTGGGTACAGGTAGTTAGCTTCGGATGGTTGGAAATGTTGTGCAAATCTGCTGTCTCCGGGCACAGCGTAGTTCGCTTTGGATGGTTGGAAATGTTGAGCGAATCTCCTGTCCCCGGGCACAGGGTAGTTTGCTTTGGATGGTTGGAAATGTTGTGTGAGGCTGCTGTCTCCGGGTACAGGGTAGTTAGCTTTGGATGGTTGGAAATCTTGTGTGAAGCTGCTGTCTCCGGGCACACGGTAGTTAGCTTTGGATGGTTGGAAATCTTGTGTTAAGCTGCTGTCTCCGGGCACACGGTAGTTAGCTTTGGATGGTTGGAAATCTTGTGTGAAGCTACTGTCCCCAGGTACAGTGTAGTTAGTTTTGGATGGTTGGAAATGTTGCATGAAACTGCTGTCTCTGGGTACAGGGTAGTTAGCTTTGGATGTTTGGAAATCTTGTGCGAATCTGCTGTCTCCGGGTACAGGGTAGTTAGGTTTCATTGGTTGGAAATCTTGTGTGAAGCTGCTGTCTCTGGGTACCGGGTAGTTAGCTTTGGATGGTTGGAAATCTTTGTGAAGCTGCTGTCTCCGGGTACAGGGTAGTTAGCTTTGGATGGCTGGAAATCTTGTGTGCAGCTGTGGTCTCCGGGTACAGGGTAGTTAGCTTTGGATGGTTGGAAATCTTGTGTGAAGCTGCTGTCTCCGGGTACAGGTAGTTAGCTTCGGATGGTTGGAAATGTTGTGCGAATCTGCTGTCTCCAGGAACAGCGTAGTTCACTTTGGGTGGTTGGAAATGTTGTGTGAACCTGCTGTCTCCGGGTACAGGGTAGTTCGCTTTTGGATGGTTGGAAATCATGTGTGAAGCTGCTGTCTCTGGGTACAGGGTAGTAACTTTGGATGGTTGGAAATATTGTGTGAAGCTGCTGTCTCCGGGCACACAATAGTTAGCTTTGGATGGTTGGAAATCTTGTGTGAAGCTACTGTCCCCAGGTACAGTGTAGTTAGTTTTGGATGGTTGGAAATGTTGTGCGAATCTGCTGTCTCCAGGAACAGCGTAGTTCACTTTGGGTGGTTGGAAATGTTGTGTGAACCTGCTGTCTCCGGGTACAGGGTAGTTAGCTTTGGATGGTTGGAAATCTTGTGTGCAGCTGTGGTCTCCGGGTACAGGGTAGTTAGCTTTGGATGGTTGGAAATCTTGTGTGAAGCTGCTGTCTCCGGGTACAGGTAGTTAGCTTCGAATGGTTGGAAATGTTGCTTGAAGCTGCTGTCTCCGGGTACAGGGTAGTTTGCTTTGAACGGTTGGATATCTTGTGTGAAGCTCCTATCTCCGGGTACACGGTAATTAGCTTTGGATGGTTGGAAATCTTGTGTGAAGCTGCTGTCTCCGGGTACAGGGTAGTTAGCTTTGGATGGTTGGAAATCTTGTGTGAAGCTGCTGTCTCCGGGTACAGGGTAATTCGCTTTGGATGGTTGGAAATCTTATGTGAAGCTGCTGTCCCCGGGCATAGGGTAGTTCGCTTTGGATGGTTGGAAATGTTGTGTGAACCTGCTGTCCCCGGGTACAGGGTAGTTAGCTTTGGATGGTTGGAAATCTTGTGTGAAGTTGCTGTCTCCGGGTACAGGGTAGTTCGCTTTGGATGGTTGGAAATCTTGTGTGAAGCTGCTGTCTCTGGGTACAGGGTAGTTAACTTTGGATGGTTGGAAATCTTGTGTGAAGCTGCTGTCTCCGGGTACAGGGTAGTTCGCTTTGGATGGTTGGAAATCTTGTGTGAAGCTGCTGTCTCTGGGTACAGGGTAGTTAACTTTGGATGGTTGGAAATCTTGTGTGAAGCTGCTGTCTCCGGGTACAGGTAGTTAGCTTCGGATGGTTGGAAATGTTGTGCAAATCTGCTGTCTCCGGGCACAGCTTAGTTCGCTTTGGATGGTTGGAAATGTTGAGCGAATCTCCTGTCTCCGGGCACAGGGTAGTTTGCTTTGGATGGTTGGAAATGTTGTGTGAGGCTGCTGTCTCCGGGTACAGGGTAGTTAGCTTTGGATGGTTGGAAATCTTGTGTGAAGCTGCTGTCTCCGGGCACACGGTAGTTAGCTTTGGATGGTTGGAAATCTTGTGTGAAGCTGCTGTCTCCGGGCACACGGTAGTTAGCTTTGGATGGTTGGAAATCTTGTGTGAAGCTACTGTCCCCAGGAACAGTGTAGTTAGTTTTGGATGGTTGGAAATGTTGCATGAAACTGCTGTCTCCGGGTACAGGGTAGTTAGCTTTGGATGTTTGGAAATCTTGTGCGAATCTGCTGTCTTCGGGTACAGGGTAGTTAGGTTTGGATGGTTGGAAATCTTGTGTGAAGCTGCTGTCTCTGGGTACAGGGTAGTTAACTTTGGATGGTTGGAAATCTTGTGTGAAGCTGCTGTCTCCGGGTACAGGGTAGTTCGCTTTGGATGGTTGGAAATCTTGTGTGAAGCTGCTGTCTCTGGGTACAGGGTAGTTAACTTTGGATGGTTGGATATATTGTGTGAAGGTGCTGTCTCCGGGTACAGGTAGTTAGCTTTGGATGGTTGGAAATGTTGTGCGAATCTGCTGTCTCCAGGCACAGGGTAGTTTGCTTTGGATGGTTCGAAATATTGTGCGAAGCTGCTGTCTCTGGGTACCGGGTAGTTAGCTTTGGATGGTTGGAAATCTTTGTGAAGCTGCTGTCTCCGGGTACAGGGTAGTTAGCTTTGGATGGTTGGAAATCTTGTGTGCAGCTGTGGTCTCCGGGTACAGGGTAGTTAGCTTTGGATGGTTGGAAATCTTGTGTGAAGCTGCTTTCTCCGGGTACAGGTAGTTAGCTTCGGATGGTTGGAAATGTTGCTTGAAGCTGCTGTCTCCGGGTACAGGGTAGTTTGCTTTGAATGGTTGGATATCTTGTGTGAAGCTCCTATCTCCGAGTACAGGGTAGTTAGCTTTGGATGGTTGGAAATCTTGTGTGAAGCTGCTGTCTCTGGGTACAGGGTAGTTAACTTTGGATGGTTGGATATATTGTGTGAAGGTGCTGTCTCCGGGTACAGGTAGTTAGCTTTGGATGGTTGGAAATGTTGTGCGAATCAGCTGTCTCCAGGCACACGGTAGTTCGCTTTGGATGTTTGGAAATCTTGTGCGAATCTGCTGTCTCCGGGTACAGGGTAGTTAGGTTTGGATGGTTGGAAATCTTGTGTGAAGCTGCTGTCTCTGGGTACAGGGTAGTTAACTTTGGATGGTTGGAAATCTTGTATGAAGCTGCTGTCTCCGGGTACAGGGTAGTTCGCTTTGGATGGTTGGAAATCTTGTGTGAAGCTGCTGTCTCTGGGTATAGGGTAGTTAACTTTGGATGGTTGGAAATATTGTGTGAAGGTGCTGTCTCCGGGTACAGGTAGTTAGCTTTGGATGGTTGGAAATGTTGTGCGAATCTGCTGTCTCCAGGCACAGGGTAGTTCGCTTTGGATGGCTGGAAATGTTGTGCGAATCTGCTGTCTCTGGGCACAGGGTAGTTTGCTTTGGATGGTTGGAAATATTGTGTGAAGGTGCTGTCTCTGGGTACAGGTAGTTAGCTTTGGATGGTTGGAAATGTTGTGCGAATCTGCTGTCTCCAGGCACAGGGTAGTTCGCTTTGGATGGTTGGAAATGTTGAGCGAATCTCCTGTCTCCGGGCACAGGGTAGTTCACACAACATTTCCAACCATCCAAAGCTAAGCTACTGTCTCTGGGTACAGGGTAGTTAGCTTTGGATGGTTGGAAATCTTGTGTGACGCTGCACTCTCCGGGTACAGGGTAGTTAGCTTTGGATGGTTGGAAATATTGTGTGGAGCTACTGTCCCCGGGTACAGTGTTGTTAGTTTTGGATGGTTAGAAATGTTGCATGAAGCTGCAGTCTCCAGGTACAGGGTAGTTAGCTTTGGATGGTTGGAAATCTTGTGTGAAGCTGCTATCTCCGGGTACAGGGTAGTTCGCTTTGGATGTTTGGAAATGTTATGCGAAGCTGCTGTCTCCGGGTACCGGGTAGTTAGCTTTGGATGGTTGGAAATCTTGTGTGAAGCGGCTATCTCCGGGTACAGGGTAGTTCGCTTTGGATGGTTGGAAATGTTATGCGAAGCTGCTGTCTCCGGGTACCGGGTAGTTAGCTTTGGATGGTTGGAAATCTTGTGTGAAGCGGCTATCTCCGGGTACAGGGTAGTTCGCTTTGGATGGTTGGAAATCTTGTGTGAAGCTGCTGTCTTCGGGTAGAGGGTAGTTTGCTTTGGATGGTTGGAAATCTTGTGTGAAGCTGCTATCTCCGGGTACAGGGTAGTTAGCTTTGGATGATTGGAAATGTTGCTTGAAGCTGCTGTCTCCGGGTACAGGGTAGTTTGCTTTGGATGGTTGGAAATCTTGTGTGAAGCTGCTATCTCCGGGTACAGGGTAGTTCGATTTGGATGTTTGGAAATGTTATGCGAAGCTGCTGTCTCCGGGTACCAGGTAGTTAGCTTTGGATGGTTGGAAATCTTGTGTGAAGCGGCTATCTCCGGGTACAGGGTAGTTCGCTTTGGATGGTTGGAAATCTTGTGTGAAGCTGCTGTCTTCGGTACAGGGTAGTTTGCTTTGGATGGTTGGAAATCTTGTGTGAAGCTGCTATCTCCGGGTACAGGGTAGTTAGCTTTGGATGGTTGGAAATGTTGCTTGAAGCTGCTGTCTCCGGGTACAGGGTAGTTTGCTTTGAATGGTTGGATATCTTGTGTGAAGCTCCTATCTCCGGGTATAGGGTAGTTAACTTTGGATGGTTGGAAATATTGTGTGAAGGTGCTGTCTCCGGGTACAGGTAGTTAGCTTTGGATGGTTGGAAATGTTGTGCGAATCTGCTGTCTCCAGGCACAGGGTAGTTCGCTTTGGATGGCTGGAAATGTTGTGCGAATCTGCTGTCTCTGGGCACAGGGTAGTTTGCTTTGGATGGTTGGAAATATTGTGTGAAGGTGCTGTCTCTGGGTACAGGTAGTTAGCTTTGGATGGTTGGAAATGTTGTGCGAATCTGCTGTCTCCAGGCACAGGGTAGTTCGCTTTGGATGGTTGGAAATGTTGAGCGAATCTCCTGTCTCCGGGCACAGGGTAGTTCACACAACATTTCCAACCATCCAAAGCTAAGCTACTGTCTCTGGGTACAGGGTAGTTAGCTTTGGATGGTTGGAAATCTTGTGTGACGCTGCACTCTCCGGGTACAGGGTAGTTAGCTTTGGATGGTTGGAAATATTGTGTGGAGCTACTGTCCCCGGGTACAGTGTTGTTAGTTTTGGATGGTTAGAAATGTTGCATGAAGCTGCAGTCTCCGGGTACAGGGTAGTTAGCTTTGGATGGTTGGAAATCTTGTGTGAAGCTGCTATCTCCGGGTACAGGGTAGTTCGCTTTGGATGTTTGGAAATGTTATGCGAAGCTGCTGTCTCCGGGTACCGGGTAGTTAGCTTTGGATGGTTGGAAATCTTGTGTGAAGCGGCTATCTCCGGGTACAGGGTAGTTCGCTTTGGATGGTTGGAAATGTTATGCGAAGCTGCTGTCTCCGGGTACCGGGTAGTTAGCTTTGGATGGTTGGAAATCTTGTGTGAAGCGGCTATCTCCGGGTACAGGGTAGTTCGCTTTGGATGGTTGGAAATCTTGTGTGAAGCTGCTGTCTTCGGGTAGAGGGTAGTTTGCTTTGGATGGTTGGAAATCTTGTGTGAAGCTGCTATCTCCGGGTACAGGGTAGTTAGCTTTGGATGATTGGAAATGTTGCTTGAAGCTGCTGTCTCCGGGTACAGGGTAGTTTGCTTTGGATGGTTGGAAATCTTGTGTGAAGCTGCTATCTCCGGGTACAGGGTAGTTCGATTTGGATGTTTGGAAATGTTATGCGAAGCTGCTGTCTCCGGGTACCGGGTAGTTATCTTTGGATGGTTGGAAATCTTGTGTGAAGCGGCTATCTCCGGGTACAGGGTAGTTCGCTTTGGATGGTTGGAAATCTTGTGTGAAGCTGCTGTCTTCGGTACAGGGTAGTTTGCTTTGGATGGTTGGAAATCTTGTGTGAAGCTGCTATCTCCGGGTACAGGGTAGTTAGCTTTGGATGGTTGGAAATGTTGCTTGAAGCTGCTGTCTCCGGGTACAGGGTAGTTTGCTTTGAATGGTTGGATATCTTGTGTGAAGCTCCTATCTCCGGGTACAGGGTAGTTAGCTTTGGATGGTTGGAAATCTTGTGTGAAGCTGCTGTCTCCGGGTACAGGGTAGTTAGCTTTGGATGGTTGGAAATCTTGTGTGAAGCTGCTGTCTCCGGGTACAGGGTAATTTGCTTTGGATGGTTGGAAATCTTATGTGAAGCTGCTGTCCCCGGGCATAGGGTAGTTCGCTTTGGATGGTTGGAAGTGTTGTGTGAACCTGCTGTCCCCGGGTACAGGGTAGTTAGCTTTGGATGGTTGGAAATCTTGTGTGAAGCTGCTGTCTCCGGGTACAGGGTAGTTCGCTTTGGATGGTTGGAAATCTTTTGTGAAGCTGCTGTCTCTGGGCACAGGGTAGTTTGCTTTGGATGTTTCGAAATATTGTGCGAAGCTGCTGTCTCTGGGTACCGGGTAGTTAGCTTTGGATGGTTGGAAATCTTGTGTGAAGCTACTGTCCCCAGGTACAGTGCAGTTAGTTTTGGATGGTTGGAAATGTTGCATGAAACTGCTGTCTCCGGGTACAGGGTAGTTAGCTTTGGATGTTTGGAAATCTTGTGCGAATCTGCTGTCTCCAGGTACAGGGTAGTTAGGTTTGGATGGTTGGAAATCTTGTGTGAAGCTGCTGTCTCTGGGTACAGGGTAGTTAACTTTGGATGGTTGGAAATCTTGTGTGAAGCTGCTGTCTCCGGGTACAGGGTAGTTCGCTTTGGATGGTTGGAAATCTTGTGTGAAGCTGCTGTCTCTGGGTACAGGGTAGTTAACTTTGGATGGTTGGATATATTGTGTGAAGGTGCTGTCTCCGGGTACAGGTAGTTAGCTTTGGATGGTTGGAAATGTTGTGCGAATCTGCTGTCTCCAGGCACACGGTAGTTCGCTTTGGATGGCTGGAAATGTTGTGCGAATCTGCTGTCTCCGGGCACAGGGTAGTTTGCTTTGGATGGTTTGAAATATTGTGCGAAGCTGCTCTCTCTGGGTACCGGGTAGTTAGCTTTGGATGGTTGGAAATCTTTGTGAAGCTGCTGTCTCCGGGTACAGGGTAGTTAGCTTTGGATGGTTGGAAATCTTGTGTGCAGCTGTGGTCTCCGGGTACAGGGTAGTTAGCTTTGGATGGTTGGAAATCTTGTGTGAAGCTGCTGTCTCCGGGTACAGGTAGTTAGCTTCGGATGGTTGGAAATGTTGTGCGAATCTGCTGTCTCCAGGCACAGCGTAGTTCGCTTTGGGTGGTTGGAAATGTTGTGTGAACCTGCTGTCTCCGGGTACAGGGTAGTTCGCTTTTGGATGGTTGGAAATCTTGTGTGAAGCTGCTGTCTCTGGGTACAGGGTAGTAACTTTGGATGGTTGGAAATATTGTGTGAAGCTGCTGTCTCCGGGCACACGATAGTTAGCTTTGGATGGTTGGAAATCTTGTGTGAAGCTACTGTCCCCAGGTACAGTGTAGTTAGTTTTGGATGGTTGGAAATGTTGCATGAAGCTGCTATCTCCGGGTAGAGGGTAGTTAGGTTTGGATGGTTGGAAATCTTGTGTGAAGCTGCTGTCTCTGGGTACAGGGTAGTTAACTTTGGATGGTTGGAAATCTTGTGTGAAGCTGCTGTCTCCGGGTACAGGGTAGTTCGCTTTGGATGGTTGGAAATCTTGTGTAAAGCTGCTGTCTCTGGGTACAGGGTAGTTAACTTTGGATGGTTGGAAATATTGTGTGAAGGTGCTGTCTCCGGGTACAGGTAGTTAGCTCTGGATGGTTGGAAATGTTGTGCGAATATGCTGTCTCCAGGCAAAGGGTAGTTCGCTTTGGATGGCTGGAAATGTTGTGCGAATCTGCTGTCTCCGGGCACATGGTAGTTTGCTTTGGATGGTTCGAAATGTTGTGCGAATCTGCTGTCTCCGGGTACCGGGTAGTTAGCTTTGGATGGTTGGAAATCTTGTGTGAAGCTGCTGTCTCTGGGTACAGGTAGTTAGCTTCGGATGGTTGGAAATGTTGTGCAAATCTGCTGTCTCCGGGCACAGCCTAGTTCGCTTTGGATGGTTGGAAATGTTGAGCGAATCTCCTGTCCCCGGGCACAGGGTAGTTTGCTTTGGATGGTTGGAAATGTTGTGTGAGGCTGCTGTCTCCGGGTACAGGGTAGTTAGCTTTGGATGGTTGGAAATCTTGTGTGAAGCTGCTGTCTCCGGGCACACAGTAGTTAGCTTTGGATGGTTGGAAATCTTGTGTTAAGCTGCTGTCTCCGGGCACACGGTAGTTAGCTTTGGATGGTTGGAAATCTTGTGTGAAGCTACTGTCCCCAGGTACAGTGTAGTTAGTTTTGGATGGTTGGAAATGTTGCATGAATCTGCTGTCTCCGGGTACAGGGTAGTTAGCTTTGGATGTTTGGAAATCTTGTGCGAAGCTGCTGTCTCTGGGTACCGGGTAGTTAGCTTTGGATGGTTGGAAATCTTGTGTGAAGCTACTGTCCCCAGGTACAGTGCAGTTAGTTTTGGATGGTTGGAAATGTTGCATGAAACTGCTGTCTCCGGGTACAGGGTAGTTAGCTTTGGATGTTTGGAAATCTTGTGCGAATCTGCTGTCTCCAGGTACAGGGTAGTTAGGTTTGGATGGTTGGAAATCTTGTGTGAAGCTGCTGTCTCTGGGTACAGGGTAGTTAACTTTGGATGGTTGGAAATCTTGTGTGAAGCTGCTGTCTCCGGGTACAGGGTAGTTCGCTTTGGATGGTTGGAAATCTTGTGTGAAGCTGCTGTCTCTGGGTACAGGGTAGTTAACTTTGGATGGTTGGATATATTGTGTGAAGGTGCTGACTCCGGGTACAGGTAGTTAGCTTTGGATGGTTGGAAATGTTGTGCGAATCTGCTGTCTCCAGGCACACGGTAGTTCGCTTTGGATGGCTGGAAATGTTGTGCGAATCTGCTGTCTCCGGGCACAGGGTAGTTTGCTTTGGATGGTTTGAAATATTGTGCGAAGCTGCTCTCTCTGGGTACCGGGTAGTTAGCTTTGGATGGTTGGAAATCTTTGTGAAGCTGCTGTCTCCGGGTACAGGGTAGTTAGCTTTGGATGGTTGGAAATCTTGTGTGCAGCTGTGGTCTCCGGGTACAGGGTAGTTAGCTTTGGATGGTTGGAAATCTTGTGTGAAGCTGCTGTCTCCGGGTACAGGTAGTTAGCTTCGGATGGTTGGAAATGTTGTGCGAATCTGCTGTCTCCAGGCACAGCGTAGTTCGCTTTGGGTGGTTGGAAATGTTGTGTGAACCTGCTGTCTCCGGGTACAGGGTAGTTCGCTTTTGGATGGTTGGAAATCTTGTGTGAAGCTGCTGTCTCTGGGTACAGGGTAGTAACTTTGGATGGTTGGAAATATTGTGTGAAGCTGCTGTCTCCGGGCACACGATAGTTAGCTTTGGATGGTTGGAAATCTTGTGTGAAGCTACTGTCCCCAGGTACAGTGTAGTTAGTTTTGGATGGTTGGAAATGTTGCATGAAGCTGCTATCTCCGGGTAGAGGGTAGTTAGGTTTGGATGGTTGGAAATCTTGTGTGAAGCTGCTGTCTCTGGGTACAGGGTAGTTCACTTTGGATGGTTGGAAATCTTGTGTGAAGCTGCTGTCTCCGGGTACAGGGTAGTTCGCTTTGGATGGTTGGAAATCTTGTGTAAAGCTGCTGTCTCTGGGTACAGGGTAGTTAACTTTGGATGGTTGGAAATATTGTGTGAAGGTGCTGTCTCCGGGTACAGGTAGTTAGCTCTGGATGGTTGGAAATGTTGTGCGAATATGCTGTCTCCAGGCAAAGGGTAGTTCGCTTTGGATGGCTGGAAATGTTGTGCGAATCTGCTGTCTCCGGGCACATGGTAGTTTGCTTTGGATGGTTCGAAATGTTGTGCGAATCTGCTGTCTCCGGGTACCGGGTAGTTAGCTTTGGATGGTTGGAAATCTTGTGTGAAGCTGCTGTCTCTGGGTACAGGTAGTTAGCTTCGGATGGTTGGAAATGTTGTGCAAATCTGCTGTCTCCGGGCACAGCGTAGTTCGCTTTGGATGGTTGGAAATGTTGAGCGAATCTCCTGTCCCCGGGCACAGGGTAGTTTGCTTTGGATGGTTGGAAATGTTGTGTGAGGCTGCTGTCTCCGGGTACAGGGTAGTTAGCTTTGGATGGTTGGAAATCTTGTGTGAAGCTGCTGTCTCCGGGCACACCGTAGTTAGCTTTGGATGGTTGGAAATCTTGTGTTAAGCTGCTGTCTCCGGGCACACGGTAGTTAGCTTTGGATGGTTGGAAATCTTGTGTGAAGCTACTGTCCCCAGGTACAGTGTAGTTAGTTTTGGATGGTTGGAAATGTTGCATGAAACTGCTGTCTCCGGGTACAGGGTACTTAGCTTTGGATGTTTGGAAATCTTGTGCGAATCTGCTGTCTCCGGGTACAGGGTAGTTAGGTTTCATTGGTTGGAAATCTTGTGTGAAGCTGCTGTCTCTGGGTACCGGGTAGTTAGCTTTGGATGGTTGGAAATCTTTGTGAAGCTGCTGTCTCCGGGTACAGGGTAGTTAGCTTTGGATGGCTGGAAATCTTGTGTGCAGCTGTGGTCTCCGGGTACAGGGTAGTTAGCTTTGGATGGTTGGAAATCTTGTGTGAAGCTGCTGTCTCCGGGTACAGGTAGTTAGCTTCGGATGGTTGGAAATGTTGTGCGAATCTGCTGTCTCCAGGAACAGCGTAGTTCACTTTGGGTGGTTGGAAATGTTGTGTGAACCTGCTGTCTCCGGGTACAGGGTAGTTCGCTTTTGGATGGTTGGAAATCATGTGTGAAGCTGCTGTCTCTGGGTACAGGGTAGTAACTTTGGATGGTTGGAAATATTGTGTGAAGCTGCTGTCTCCGGGCACACAATAGTTAGCTTTGGATGGTTGGAAATCTTGTGTGAAGCTACTGTCCCCAGGTACAGTGTAGTTAGTTTTGGATGGTTGGAAATGTTGCATGAATCTGCTATCTCCGGGTAGAGGGTAGTTAGGTTTGGATGGTTGGAAATCTTGTGTGAAGCTGCTGTCTCTGGGTACAGGGTAGTTAACTTTGGATGGTTGGAAATCTTGTGTGAAGCTGCTGTCACCGGGTACAGGGTAGTTCGCTTTGGATGGTTGGAAATCTTGTGTGAAGCTGCAGTCTCTGGGTACAGGGTAGATAACTTTGGATGGTTGGAAATGTTGTGCGAATCTGCTGTCCCCGGGTACAGTGTTGTTAGTTTTGGATGGTTAGAAATGTTGCATGAAGCTGCAGTCTCCGGGTACAGGGTAGTTAGCTTTGGATGGTTGGAAATCTTGTGTGAAGCTGCTATCTCCGGGTACAGGGTAGTTCGCTTTGGATGTTTGGAAATGTTATGCGAAGCTGCTGTCTCCGGGTACCGGGTAGTTAGCTTTGGATGGTTGGAAATCTTGTGTGAAGCGGCTATCTCCGGGTACAGGGTAGTTAGGTTTGGATGGTTGGAAATCTTGTGTGAAGCTGCTGTCTCTGGGTACAGGGTAGTTAACTTTGGATGGTTGGAAATCTTGTGTGAAGCTGCTGTCTCCGGGTACAGGGTAGTTCGCTTTGGATGGTTGGAAATCTTGTGTAAAGCTGCTGTCTCTGGGTACAGGGTAGTTAACTTTGGATGGTTGGAAATATTGTGTGAAGGTGCTGTCTCCGGGTACAGGTAGTTAGCTCTGGATGGTTGGAAATGTTGTGCGAATATGCTGTCTCCAGGCAAAGGGTAGTTCGCTTTGGATGGCTGGAAATGTTGTGCGAATCTGCTGTCTCTGGGCACATGGTAGTTTGCTTTGGATGGTTCGAAATGTTGTGCGAATCTGCTGTCTCCGGGTACCGGGTAGTTAGCTTTGGATGGTTGGAAATCTTGTGTGAAGCTGCTGTCTCTGGGTACAGGTAGTTAGCTTTGGATGGTTGGAAATGTTGTGCAAATCTGCTGTCTCCGGGCACAGCGTAGTTCGCTTTGGATGGTTGGAAATGTTGAGCGAATCTCCTGTCCCCGGGCACAGGGTAGTTTGCTTTGGATGGTTGGAAATGTTGTGTGAGGCTGCTGTCTCCGGGTACAGGGTAGTTAGCTTTGGATGGTTGGAAATCTTGTGTGAAGCTGCTGTCTCCGGGCACACGGTAGTTAGCTTTGGATGGTTGGAAATCTTGTGTTAAGCTGCTGTCTCCGGGCACACGGTAGTTAGCTTTGGATGGTTGGAAATCTTGTGTGAAGCTACTGTCCCCAGGTACAGTGTAGTTAGTTTTGGATGGTTGGAAATGTTGCATGAAACTGCTGTCTCTGGGTACAGGGTAGTTAGCTTTGGATGTTTGGAAATCTTGTGCGAATCTGCTGTCTCCGGGTACAGGGTAGTTAGGTTTCATTGGTTGGAAATCTTGTGTGAAGCTGCTGTCTCTGGGTACCGGGTAGTTAGCTTTGGATGGTTGGAAATCTTTGTGAAGCTGCTGTCTCCGGGTACAGGGTAGTTAGCTTTGGATGGCTGGAAATCTTGTGTGCAGCTGTGGTCTCCGGGTACAGGGTAGTTAGCTTTGGATGGTTGGAAATGTTGTGCGAATCTGCTGTCTCCAGGAACAGCGTAGTTCACTTTGGGTGGTTGGAAATGTTGTGTGAACCTGCTGTCTCCGGGTACAGGGTAGTTCGCTTTTGGATGGTTGGAAATCATGTGTGAAGCTGCTGTCTCTGGGTACAGGGTAGTAACTTTGGATGGTTGGAAATATTGTGTGAAGCTGCTGTCTCCGGGCACACAATAGTTAGCTTTGGATGGTTGGAAATCTTGTGTGAAGCTACTGTCCCCAGGTACAGTGTAGTTAGTTTTGGATGGTTGGAAATGTTGCATGAAGCTGCTATCTCCGGGTAGAGGGTAGTTAGGTTTGGATGGTTGGAAATCTTGTGTGAAGCTGCTGTCTCTGGGTACAGGGTAGTTAACTTTGGATGGTTGGAAATCTTGTGTGAAGCTGCTGTCACCGGGTACAGGGTAGTTCACTTTGGATGGTTGGAAATCTTGTGTGAAGCTGCAGTCTCTGGGTACAGGGTAGATAACTTTGGATGGTTGGAAATGTTGTGCGAATCTGCTGTCCCTGGGTACAGTGTTGTTAGTTTTGGATGGTTAGAAATGTTGCATGAAGCTGCAGTCTCCGGGTACAGGGTAGTTAGCTTTGGATGGTTGGAAATCTTGTGTGAAGCTGCTATCTCCGGGTACAGGGTAGTTCGCTTTGGATGTTTGGAAATGTTATGCGAAGCTGCTGTCTCCGGGTACCGGGTAGTTAGCTTTGGATGGTTGGAAATCTTGTGTGAAGCGGCTATCTCCGGGTACAGGGTAGTTCGCTTTGGATGGTTGGAAATGTTATGCGAAGCTGCTGTCTCCGGGTACCGGGTAGTTAGCTTTGGATGGTTGGAAATCTTGTGTGAAGCGGCTATCTCCGGGTACAGGGTAGTTCGCTTTGGATGGTTGGAAATCTTGTGTGAAGCTGCTGTCTTCGGGAAGAGGGTAGTTTGCTTCGGATGGTTGGAAATCTTGTGTGAAGCTGCTATCTCCGGGTACAGGGTAGTTAGCTTTGGATGATTGGAAATGTTGCTTGAAGCTGCTGTCTCCGGGTACAGGGTAGTTTGCTTTGGATGGTTGGAAATCTTGTGTGAAGCTGCTATCTCCGGGTACAGGGTAGTTCGCTTTGGATGTTTGGAAATGTTATGCGAAGCTGCTGTCTCCGGGTACCGGGTAGTTAGCTTTGGATGGTTGGAAATCTTGTGTGAAGCGGCTATCTCCGGGTACAGGGTAGTTCGCTTTGGATGGTTGGAAATCTTGTGTGAAGCTGCTGTCTTCGGTACAGGGTAGTTTGCTTTGGATGGTTGGAAATCTTGTGTGAAGCTGCTATCTCCGGGTACAGGGTAGTTAGCTTTGGATGGCTGGAAATCTTGTGTGCAGCTGTGGTCTCCGGGTACAGGGTAGTTAGCTTTGGATGGTTGGAAATGTTGTGCGAATCTGCTGTCTCCAGGAACAGCGTAGTTCACTTTGGGTGGTTGGAAATGTTGTGTGAACCTGCTGTCTCCGGGTACAGGGTAGTTCGCTTTTGGATGGTTGGAAATCATGTGTGAAGCTGCTGTCTCTGGGTACAGGGTAGTAACTTTGGATGGTTGGAAATATTGTGTGAAGCTGCTGTCTCCGGGCACACAATAGTTAGCTTTGGATGGTTGGAAATCTTGTGTGAAGCTACTGTCCCCAGGTACAGTGTAGTTAGTTTTGGATGGTTGGAAATGTTGCATGAAGCTGCTATCTCCGGGTAGAGGGTAGTTAGGTTTGGATGGTTGGAAATCTTGTGTGAAGCTGCTGTCTCTGGGTACAGGGTAGTTAACTTTGGATGGTTGGAAATCTTGTGTGAAGCTGCTGTCACCGGGTACAGGGTAGTTCACTTTGGATGGTTGGAAATCTTGTGTGAAGCTGCAGTCTCTGGGTACAGGGTAGATAACTTTGGATGGTTGGAAATGTTGTGCGAATCTGCTGTCCCTGGGTACAGTGTTGTTAGTTTTGGATGGTTAGAAATGTTGCATGAAGCTGCAGTCTCCGGGTACAGGGTAGTTAGCTTTGGATGGTTGGAAATCTTGTGTGAAGCTGCTATCTCCGGGTACAGGGTAGTTCGCTTTGGATGTTTGGAAATGTTATGCGAAGCTGCTGTCTCCGGGTACCGGGTAGTTAGCTTTGGATGGTTGGAAATCTTGTGTGAAGCGGCTATCTCCGGGTACAGGGTAGTTCGCTTTGGATGGTTGGAAATGTTATGCGAAGCTGCTGTCTCCGGGTACCGGGTAGTTAGCTTTGGATGGTTGGAAATCTTGTGTGAAGCGGCTATCTCCGGGTACAGGGTAGTTCGCTTTGGATGGTTGGAAATCTTGTGTGAAGCTGCTGTCTTCGGGAAGAGGGTAGTTTGCTTCGGATGGTTGGAAATCTTGTGTGAAGCTGCTATCTCCGGGTACAGGGTAGTTAGCTTTGGATGATTGGAAATGTTGCTTGAAGCTGCTGTCTCCGGGTACAGGGTAGTTTGCTTTGGATGGTTGGAAATCTTGTGTGAAGCTGCTATCTCCGGGTACAGGGTAGTTCGCTTTGGATGTTTGGAAATGTTATGCGAAGCTGCTGTCTCCGGGTACCGGGTAGTTAGCTTTGGATGGTTGGAAATCTTGTGTGAAGCGGCTATCTCCGGGTACAGGGTAGTTCGCTTTGGATGGTTGGAAATCTTGTGTGAAGCTGCTGTCTTCGGTACAGGGTAGTTTGCTTTGGATGGTTGGAAATCTTGTGTGAAGCTGCTATCTCCGGGTACAGGGTAGTTAGCTTTGGATGGTTGGAAATGTTGCTTGAAGCTGCTGTCTCCGGGTACAGGGTAGTTTGCTTTGAATGGTTGGATATCTTGTGTGAAGCTCCTATCTCCGGGTACAGGGTAGTTAGCTTTGGATGGTTGGAAATCTTGTGTGAAGCTGCTGTCTCCGGGTACAGGGTAGTTAGCTTTGGATGGTTGGAAATCTTGTGTGAAGCTGCTGTCTCCGGGTACAGGGTAATTTGCTTTGGATGGTTGGAAATCTTATGTGAAGCTGCTGTCCCCGGGCATAGGGTAGTTCGCTTTGGATGGTTGGAAATGTTGTGTGAACCTGCTGTCCCCGGGTACAGGGTAGTTAGCTTTGGATGGTTGGAAATCTTGTGTGAAGCTGCTGTCTCCGGGTACAGGGTAGTTCGCTTTGGATGGTTGGAAATCTTTTGTGAAGCTGCTGTCTCTGGGCACAGGGTAGTTTGCTTTGGATGGTTCGAAATATTGTGCGAAGCTGCTGTCTCTGGGTACCGGGTAGTTAGCTTTGGATGGTTGGAAATCTTGTGTGAAGCTACTGTCCCCAGGTACAGTGCAGTTAGTTTTGGATGGTTGGAAATGTTGCATGAAACTGCTGTCTCCGGGTACAGGGTAGTTAGCTTTGGATGTTTGGAAATCTTGTGCGAATCTGCTGTCTCCAGGTACAGGGTAGTTAGGTTTGGATGGTTGGAAATCTTGTGTGAAGCTGCTGTCTCTGGGTACAGGGTAGTTAACTTTGGATGGTTGGAAAACTTGTGTGAAGCTGCTGTCTCCGGGTACAGGGTAGTTCGCTTTGGATGGTTGGAAATCTTGTGTGAAGCTGCTGTCTCTGGGTACAGGGTAGTTAACTTTGGATGGTTGGATATATTGTGTGAAGGTGCTGTCTCCGGGTACAGGTAGTTAGCTTTGGATGGTTGGAAATGTTGTGCGAATCTGCTGTCTCCAGGCACACGGTAGTTCGCTTTGGATGGCTGGAAATGTTGTGCGAATCTGCTGTCTCCGGGCACAGGGTAGTTTGCTTTGGATGGTTTGAAATATTGTGCGAAGCTGCTGTCTCTGGGTACCGGGTAGTTAGCTTTGGATGGTTGGAAATCTTTGTGAAGCTGCTGTCTCCGGGTACAGGGTAGTTAGCTTTGGATGGTTGGAAATCTTGTGTGCAGCTGTGGTCTCCGGGTACAGGGTAGTTAGCTTTGGATGGTTGGAAATCTTGTGTGAAGCTGCTGTCTCCGTGTACAGGTAGTTAGCTTCGGATGGTTGGAAATGTTGTGCGAATCTGCTGTCTCCAGGAACAGCGTAGTTCACTTTGGGTGGTTGGAAATGTTGTGTGAACCTGCTGTCTCTGGGTACAGGGTAGTTCGCTTTTGGATGGTTGGAAATATTGTGTGAAGCTGCTGTCTCCGGGCACACGATAGTTAGCTTTGGATGGTTGGAAATCTTGTGTGAAGCTACTGTCCCCAGGTACAGTGTAGTTAGTTTTGGATGGTTGGAAATGTTGCATGAAGCTGCTATCTCCGGGTAGAGGGTAGTTAGGTTTGGATGGTTGGAAATCTTGTGTGAAGCTGCTGTCTCTGGGTACAGGGTAGTTAACTTTGGATGGTTGGAAATCTTGTGTGAAGCTGCTGTCTCCGGGTACAGGGTAGTTCGCTTTGGATGGTTGGAAATTTTGTGTAAAGCTGCTGTCTCTGGGTACAGGGTAGTTAACTTTGGATGGTTGGAAATATTGTGTGAAGGTGCTGTCTCCGGGTACAGGTAGTTCGCTTTGGATGGCTGGAAATGTTGTGCAAATCTGCTGTCTCCGGGCACATGGTAGTTTGCTTTGGATGGTTCGAAATGTTGTGCGAATCTGCTGTCTCCGGGTACCGGGTAGATAGCTTTGGATGGTTGGAAATCTTGTGTGAAGCTGCTGTCTCTGGGTACAGGTAGTTAGCTTCGGATGGTTGGAAATGTTGTGCAAATCTGCTGTCTCCGGGCACAGCGTAGTTCGCTTTGGATGGTTGGAAATGTTGAGCGAATCTCCTGTCCCCGGGCACAGGGTAGTTTGCTTTGGATGGTTGGAAATGTTGTGTGAGGCTGCTGTCTCCGGGTACAGGGTAGTTAGCTTTGGATGGTTGGAAATCTTGTGTGAAGCTGCTGTCTCCGGGCACACGGTAGTTAGCTTTGGATGGTTGGAAATCTTGTGTTAAGCTGCTGTCTCCGGGCACACGGTAGTTAGATTTGGATGGTTGGAAATCTTGTGTGAAGCTACTGTCCCCAGGTACAGTGTAGTTAGTTTTGGATGGTTGGAAATGTTGCATGAAACTGCTGTCTCCGGGTACAGGGTAGTTAGCTTTGGATGTTTGGAAATCTTGTGCGAATCTGCTGTCTCCGGGTACAGGGTAGTTAGGTTTGGATGGTTGGAAATCTTGTGTGAAGCTGCTGTCTCTGGGTACCGGGTAGTTAGCTTTGGATGGTTGGAAATCTTTGTGAAGCTGCTGTCTCCGGGTACAGGGTAGTTAGCTTTGGATGGCTGGAAATCTTGTGTGCAGCTGTGGTCTCCGGGTACAGGGTAGTTAGCTTTGGATGGTTGGAAATCTTGTGTGAAGCTGCTGTCTCCGGGTACAGGGTAGTTTGCTTTGGATGGTTGGAAATGTTGTGTGAGGCTGCTGTCTCCGGGTACAGGGTAGTTAGCTTTGGATGGTTGGAAATCTTGTGTGAAGCTGCTGTCTCCGGGCACACGGTAGTTAGCTTTGGATGGTTGGAAATCTTGTGTGAAGCTGCTGTCTCCGGGCACACGGTAGTTAGCTTTGGATGGTTGGAAATCTTGTGTGAAGCTACTGTCCCCAGGTACAGTGTAGTTAGTTTTGGATGGTTGGAAATGTTGCATGAAACTGCTGTCTCCGGGTACAGGGTAGTTAGCTTTGGATGTTTGGAAATCTTGTGTGAATCTGCTGTCTTCGGGTACAGGGTATTTAGGTTTGGATGGTTGGAAATCTTGTGTGAAGCTGCTGTCTCTGGGTACAGGGTAGTTAACTTTGGATGGTTGGAAATCTTGTGTGAAGCTGCTGTCTCCGGGTACAGGGTAGTTCGCTTTGGATGGTTGGAAATCTTGTGTGAAGCTGCTGTCTCTGGGTACAGGGTAGTTAACTTTGGATGGTTGGATATATTGTGTGAAGGTGCGGTCTCCGGGTACAGGTAGTTAGCTTTGGATGGTTGGAAATGTTGTGCGAATCTGCTGTCTCCAGGCACACGGTAGTTAGCTTTGGATGGTTGGAAATCTTTGTGAAGCTGCTGTCTCCGGGTACAGGGTAGTTAGCTTTGGATGGTTGGAAATCTTGTATGCAGCTGTGGTCTCCGGGTACAGGGTAGTTAGCTTTGGATGGTTGGAAATCTTGTGTGAAGCTGCTGTCTCCGGGTACAGGTAGTTAGCTTCGAATGGTTGGAAATGTTGCTTGAAGCTGCTGTCTCCGGGTACAGGGTAGTTTGCTTTGAACGGTTGGATATCTTGTGTGAAGCTCCTATCTCCGGGTACACGGTAGTTAGCTTTGGATGGTTGGAAATCTTGTGTGAAGCTGCTGTCTCCGGGTACAGGGTAGTTAGCTTTGGATGGTTGGAAATCTTGTGTGAAGCTGCTGTCTCCGGGTACAGGGTAATTCGCTTTGGATGGTTGGAAATCTTATGTGAAGCTGCTGTCCCCGGGCATAGGGTAGTTTGCTTTGGATGGTTGGAAATGTTGTGTGAACCTGCTGTCCCCGGGTACAGGGTAGTTAGCTTTGGATGGTTGGAAATCTTGTGTGAAGCTGCTGTCTCTGGGTACAGGGTAGTTCGCTTTGGATGGTTGGAAATCTTGTGTGAAGCTGCTGTCTCTGCGTACAGGGTAGTTAACTTTGGATGGTTGGAAATCTTGTGTGAAGCTGCTGTCTCCGGGTACAGGGTAGTTCGCTTTGGATGGTTGGAAATCTTGTGTGAAGCTGCTGTCTCTGGGTACAGGGTAGTTAACTTTGGATGGTTGGAAATCTTGTGTGAAGCTGCTGTCTCCGGGTACAGGTAGTTAGCTTCGGATGGTTGGAAATGTTGTGCAAATCTGCTGTCTCCGGGCACAGCTTAGTTCGCTTTGGATGGTTGGAAATGTTGAGCGAATCTCCTGTCTCCGGGCACAGGGTAGTTTGCTTTGGATGGTTGGAAATGTTGTGTGAGGCTGCTGTCTCCGGGTACAGGGTAGTTAGCTTTGGATGGTTGGAAATCTTGTGTGAAGCTGCTGTCTCCGGGCACACGGTAGTTAGCTTTGGATGGTTGGAAATCTTGTGTGAAGCTGCTGTCTCCGGGCACACGGTAGTTAGCTTTGGATGGTTGGAAATCTTGTGTGAAGCTACTGTCCCCAGGAACAGTGTAGTTAGTTTTGGATGGTTGGAAATGTTGCATGAAACTGCTGTCTCCGGGTACAGGGTAGTTAGCTTTGGATGTTTGGAAATCTTGTGCGAATCTGCTGTCTTCGGGTACAGGGTAGTTAGGTTTGGATGGTTGGAAATCTTGTGTGAAGCTGCTGTCTCTGGGTACAGGGTAGTTAACTTTGGATGGTTGGAAATCTTGTGTGAAGCTGCTGTCTCCGGGTACAGGGTAGTTCGCTTTGGATGGTTGGAAATCTTGTGTGAAGCTGCTGTCTCTGGGTACAGGGTAGTTAACTTTGGATGGTTGGATATATTGTGTGAAGGTGCTGTCTCCGGGTACAGGTAGTTAGCTTTGGATGGTTGGAAATGTTGTGCGAATCTGCTGTCTCCAGGCACACAGTAGTTCGCTTTGGATGGCTGGAAATGTTGTGCGAATCTGCTGTCTCCGGGCACAGGGTAGTTTGCTTTGGATGGTTCGAAATATTGTGCGAAGCTGCTGTCTCTGGGTACCGGGTAGTTAGCTTTGGATGGTTGGAAATCTTTGTGAAGCTGCTGTCTCCGGGTACAGGGTAGTTAGCTTTGGATGGTTGGAAATCTTGTGTGCAGCTGTGGTCTCCGGGTACAGGGTAGTTAGCTTTGGATGGTTGGAAATCTTGTGTGAAGCTGCTTTCTCCGGGTACAGGTAGTTAGCTTCGGATGGTTGGAAATGTTGCTTGAAGCTGCTGTCTCCGGGTACAGGGTAGTTTGCTTTGAATGGTTGGATATCTTGTGTGAAGCTCCTATCTCCGAGTACAGGGTAGTTAGCTTTGGATGGTTGGAAATCTTGTGTGAAGCTGCTGTCTCTGGGTACAGGGTAGTTAACTTTGGATGGTTGGCTATATTGTGTGAAGGTGCTGTCTCCGGGTACAGGTAGTTAGCTTTGGATGGTTGGAAATGTTGTGCGAATCAGCTGTCTCCAGGCACACGGTAGTTCGCTTTGGATGTTTGGAAATCTTGTGCGAATCTGCTGTCTCCGGGTACAGGGTAGTTAGGTTTGGATGGTTGGAAATCTTGTGTGAAGCTGCTGTCTCTGGGTACAGGGTAGTTAACTTTGGATGGTTGGAAATCTTGTATGAAGCTGCTGTCTCCGGGTACAGGGTAGTTCGCTTTGGATGGTTGGAAATATTGTGTGAAGGTGCTGTCTCCGGGTACAGGTAGTTAGCTTTGGATGGTTGGAAATGTTGTGCGAATCTGCTGTCTCCAGGCACAGGGTAGTTCGCTTTGGATGGCTGGAAATGTTGTGCGAATCTGCTGTCTCCGGGCACAGGGTAGTTTGCTTTGGATGGTTGGAAATATTGTGTGAAGGTGCTGTCTCTGGGTACAGGTAGTTAGCTTTGGATGGTTGGAAATGTTGTGCGAATCTGCTGTCTCCAGGCACAGGGTAGTTCGCTTTGGATGGTTGGAAATGTTGAGCGAATCTCCTGTCTCCGGGCACAGGGTAGTTCACACAACATTTCCAACCATCCAAAGCTAAGCTACTGTCTCTGGGTACAGGGTAGTTAGCTTTGGATGGTTGGAAATCTTGTGTGACGCTGCACTCTCCGGGTACAGGGTAGTTAGCTTTGGATGGTTGGAAATATTGTGTGGAGCTACTGTCCCCGGGTACAGTGTTGTTAGTTTTGGATGGTTAGAAATGTTGCATGAAGCTGCAGTCTCCGGGTACAGGGTAGTTAGCTTTGGATGGTTGGAAATCTTGTGTGAAGCGGCTATCTCCGGGTACAGGGTAGTTCACTTTGGATGGTTGGAAATGTTATGCGAAGCTGCTGTCTCTGGGTACCGGGTAGTTAGCTTTGGATGGTTGGAAATCTTGTGTGAAGCGGCTATCTCCGGGTACAGGGTAGTTCGCTTTGGATGGTTGGAAATGTTATGCGAAGCTGCTGTCTCCGGGTACCGGGTAGTTAGCTTTGGATGGTTGGAAATCTTGTGTGAAGCGGCTATCTCCGGGTACAGGGTAGTTCGCTTTGGATGGTTGGAAATCTTGTGTGAAGCTGCTGTCTTCGGGTAGAGGGTAGTTTGCTTTGGATGGTTGGAAATCTTGTGTGAAGCTGCTATCTCCGGGTACAGGGTAGTTAGCTTTGGATGATTGGAAATGTTGCTTGAAGCTGCTGTCTCCGGGTACAGGATAGTTTGCTTTGGATGGTTGGAAATCTTGTGTGAAGCTGCTATCTCCGGGTACAGGGTAGTTCGCTTTGGATGTTTGGAAATGTTATGCGAAGCTGCTGTCTCCGGGTACCGGGTAGTTAGCTTTGGATGGTTGGAAATCTTGTGTGAAGCGGCTATCTCCGGGTACAGGGTAGTTCGCTTTGGATGGTTGGAAATCTTGTGTGAAGCTGCTGTCTTCGGTACAGGGTAGTTTGCTTTGGATGGTTGGAAATCTTGTGTGAAGCTGCTATCTCCGGGTACAGGGTAGTTAGCTTTGGATGGTTGGAAATGTTGCTTGAAGCTGCTGTCTCCGGGTACAGGGTAGTTTGCTTTGAATGGTTGGATATCTTGTGTGAAGCTCCTATCTCCGGGTACAGGGTAGTTAGCTTTGGATGGTTGGAAATCTTGTGTGAAGCTGCTGTCTCCGGGTACAGGGTAGTTAGCTTTGGATGGTTGGAAATCTTGTGTGAAGCTGCTGTCTCCGGGTACAGGGTAATTTGCTTTGGATGGTTGGAAATCTTATGTGAAGCTGCTGTCCCCGGGCATAGGGTAGTTCGCTTTGGATGGTTGGAAATGTTGTGTGAACCTGCTGTCCCCGGGTACAGGGTAGTTAGCTTTGGATGGTTGGAAATCTTGTGTGAAGCTGCTGTCTCCGGGTACAGGGTAGTTCGCTTTGGATGGTTGGAAATCTTGTGTGAAGCTACTGTCCCCAGGTACAGTGCAGTTAGTTTTGGATGGTTGGAAATATTGCATGAAACTGCTGTCTCCGGGTACAGGGTAGTTAGCTTTGGATGTTTGGAAATCTTGTGCGAATCTGCTGTCTCCAGGTACAGGGTAGTTAGGTTTGGATGGTTGGAAATCTTGTGTGAAGCTGCTGTCTCTGGGTACAGGGTAGTTAACTTTGGATGGTTGGAAATCTTGTGTGAAGCTGCTGTCTCCGGGTACATGGTAGTTCGCTTTGGATGGTTGGAAATCTTGTGTGAAGCTGCTGTCTCTGGGTACAGGGTAGTTAACTTTGGATGGTTGGATATATTGTGTGAAGGTGCTGTCTCCGGGTACAGGTAGTTAGCTTTGGATGGTTGGAAATGTTGTGCGAATCTGCTGTCTCCAGGCACACGGTAGTTCGCTTTGGATGGCTGGAAATGTTGTGCGAATCTGCTGTCTCCGGGCACAGGGTAGTTTGCTTTGGATGGTTTGAAATATTGTGCGAAGCTGCTGTCTCTGGGTACCGGGTAGTTAGCTTTGGATGGTTGGAAACCTTTGTGAAGCTGCTGTCTCCGGGTACAGGGTAGTTAGCTTTGGATGGTTGGAAATCTTGTGTGCAGCTGTGGTCTCCGGGTACAGGGTAGTTAGCTTTGGATGGTTGGAAATCTTGTGTGAAGCTGCTGTCTCCGGGTACAGGTAGTTAGCTTCGGATGGTTGGAAATGTTGTGCGAATCTGCTGTCTCCAGGCACAGCGTAGTTCACTTTGGGTGGTTGGAAATGTTGTGTGAACCTGCTGTCTCCGGGTACAGGGTAGTTCGCTTTTGGATGGTTGGAAATCTTGTGTGAAGCTGCTGTCTCTGGGTACAGGGTAGTTCGCTTTGGATGGTTGGAAATCTTGTGTGAAGCTGCTGTCTCTGGGTACAGGGTAGTTAACTTTGGATGGTTGGAAATCTTGTGTGAAGCTGCTGTCTCCGGGTACAGGGTAGTTCGCTTTGGATGGTTGGAAATCTTGTGTGAAGCTGCTGTCTCTGGGTACAGGGTAGTTAACTTTGGATGGTTGGAAATCTTGTGTGAAGCTGCTGTCTCCGGGTACAGGTAGTTAGCTTCGGATGGTTGGAAATGTTGTGCAAATCTGCTGTCTCCGGGCACAGCTTAGTTCGCTTTGGATGGTTGGAAATGTTGAGCGAATCTCCTGTCTCCGGGCACAGGGTAGTTTGCTTTGGATGGTTGGAAATGTTGTGTGAGGCTGCTGTCTCCGGGTACAGGGTAGTTAGCTTTGGATGGTTGGAAATCTTGTGTGAAGCTGCTGTCTCCGGGCACACGGTAGTTAGCTTTGGATGGTTGGAAATCTTGTGTGAAGCTGCTGTCTCCGGGCACACGGTAGTTAGCTTTGGATGGTTGGAAATCTTGTGTGAAGCTACTGTCCCCAGGAACAGTGTAGTTAGTTTTGGATGGTTGGAAATGTTGCATGAAACTGCTGTCTCCGGGTACAGGGTAGTTAGCTTTGGATGTTTGGAAATCTTGTGCGAATCTGCTGTCTTCGGGTACAGGGTAGTTAGGTTTGGATGGTTGGAAATCTTGTGTGAAGCTGCTGTCTCTGGGTACAGGGTAGTTAACTTTGGATGGTTGGAAATCTTGTGTGAAGCTGCTGTCTCCGGGTACAGGTAGTTAGCTTTGGATGGTTGGAAATGTTGTGCGAATCTGCTGTCTCCAGGCACACAGTAGTTCGCTTTGGATGGCTGGAAATGTTGTGCGAATCTGCTGTCTCCGGGCACAGGGTAGTTTGCTTTGGATGGTTCGAAATACTGTGCGAAGCTGCTGTCTCTGGGTACCGGGTAGTTAGCTTTGGATGGTTGGAAATCTTTGTGAAGCTGCTGTCTCCGGGTACAGGGTAGTTAGCTTTGGATGGTTGGAAATCTTGTGTGCAGCTGTGGTCTCCGGGTACAGGGTAGTTAGCTTTGGATGGTTGGAAATCTTGTGTGAAGCTGCTTTCTCCGGGTACAGGTAGTTAGCTTCGGATGGTTGGAAATGTTGCTTGAAGCTGCTGTCTCCGGGTACAGGGTAGTTTGCTTTGAATGGTTGGATATCTTGTGTGAAGCTCCTATCTCCGAGTACAGGGTAGTTAGCTTTGGATGGTTGGAAATCTTGTGTGAAGCTGCTGTCTCTGGGTACAGGGTAGTTAACTTTGGATGGTTGGCTATATTGTGTGAAGGTGCTGTCTCCGGGTACAGGTAGTTAGCTTTGGATGGTTGGAAATGTTGTGCGAATCAGCTGTCTCCAGGCACACGGTAGTTCGCTTTGGATGTTTGGAAATCTTGTGCGAATCTGCTGTCTCCGGGTACAGGGTAGTTAGGTTTGGATGGTTGGAAATCTTGTGTGAAGCTGCTGTCTCTGGGTACAGGGAAAACGACGTTTACACTTTACACGTCGCTAACTTCACGTGACTTGCTTCGTCACGTGAACTACGGTATCACGTATTTAAGCAGCGTAGAAACTTCACTCGCTGCTTCTGATCGTCTCTATTGGCGTCGTGTAGCTGAACCTCTGATCTACAACCTGGTATTTTCCTACAGCTACTTTTGGGCCTTCGATAGCGTGTGTTCCGCCACACGCTGATTCCTGGAGCTATCCCTTCGCGTGCTATTCCACACGCGCTCTTCGTCTGCAAGTGCGGCCGGCCCAGGCTGCGTGAATCCTGCCCGCGTGTAAAATCCACACGCGCTCTTTGTCTTCATACGCGGCTGGCCAAGGCTGCGTAAATCCTGCCCGCGTGTAACATCCACACGCGCTCTTCGTCTTCAAGTGCGGCCGGCCCAGGCTGCGTGAATCCTGCCCGCGTGTAAAGTCCACACGCGCTCTTTGTCTTCATACGCGGCTGGCCAAGGCTGCGTAAATCCTGCCCGCGTGTAACATCCACACGCGCTCTTCGTCTTCAAGTGCGGCCGGCCCAGGCTGCGTGAATCCTGCCCGCGTGTAAAGTCCACACGCGCTCTTTGTCTTCATACGCGGCTGGCCAAGGCTGCGTAAATCCTGCCCGCGTGTAACATCCACACGCGCTCTTCGTCTTCAAGCGCGGCCGGCCCAGGCTGCGTGAAACCTGCCCGCGTGTAAAGTCCACACGCGCTCTTTGTCTTCATACGCGGCTGGCCAAGGCTGCGTAAATCCTGTCCGCGTGTAACATCCACACGCGCTCTTCGTCTTCAAGTGCGGCTGGCCAAGGCTGCGCGAACCCTGCCCGCGTGTAAATCCACACGCGCACGTTGTCTTCACACGCGGCTGGCCCAGGCTGCGCGATTCCTGCCCGCGTGTAAATCCACACGCTCACGTTGTCTTCAAACACTGTTTTCTTCTACCTCCTGCATCTGTGGAATTAACAGAAGGATTGATCCCTAAGTGGGAAGGAAGCCTTTCAAGGATTATTGGAAGTGACTTTGAACTGAACTTTGAACGCTATCCTGTGGTGAATTCAACCCGTATCTAGCGTGAGCCTCGTTCCGTCCGGGATAAGTCTCCCTTACTAATTTTCCCTTCCCTGTCGTTTTGTTCTTCATTTCGAATCCATCAAGAGACTTCTGGATTGTTCTACCCAGAGATACAGGTCAGTGTGATCATTCCTGTCATTATCTAACTCATCATACTCAGGTTGGAGCAGTTATTCATGATACTTTAATTTGTCCTAGGCTGGATTACTATACCTTACCCACGCCCTTTCCAGTGATCCATCGCTCTGCCTGTTTTATCAGCCAGAGGGTTGTATCATTTGGAAGGTCTTTGTTGACTTCACGACTATCAAGTCGGGTGAACAAGGATCCGGAAGACCCTACCTCCTGTATCCTTTTGAATATTGTATCCTTTTCGGTTGATACTTTGGTGCATTCTGACAGAATCAGAAGCCATGGAGGGTACGGATCCTTTAACTGTTTTGACACAGTTGATCCACGATTTAAGAAACGAAATGGTTACTGCACAGGACATGTTACGGCACCGTATGGACGTTATGCAAGACGCCCTACATGGTAGTCCTCAGGGAACACAAGCGTCTATGGCTACCGCATCCGGATCTGGGACCACGGCACCCCCACAGGAGACTATTAACGTGGTTATGCCCACTCAGTTTCCCTTGGCCCCTCCAGAAAGGTTCACGGGTGATCCCAAAACCTACAGAACCTTTGTAAACCAGTGCCGACTCCATTTCCTTTGCCGTCCTACATCTTTTCCTGACCTAACTACAAAAGCAGCCTTCGTGCTTTCCCATTTAGGGGGCACGGCTGCTGCTTGGGCTAACCCTTTGTTGGAAACTAATAGCCCTTTGTTGTACGATTGTGACGATCTCTTGACTGCTATGAGTAAAGTTTTTGACATGCGTTACTCTACTCAAGCCACAGATTTGGAGTTGCTTAACCTACAACAAGGCAGCCAACCCCTTATGTCTTACGTCGCCCGGTTCAATCAACTGACGGCGGAAACCCAATGGCCTGACAGCAAGAAAACGGCTGTTTTTTACAAGGGTCTTTCTGAAGAACTGAAAGACGCCTTATCTACTGTTCCTGTGGTTCCTACGGGTTTCCCAGAGCTGCTTGATTTGGTTCTACAAATCGACGCCCGAAGGAATGCTCGAAAGGGAGAGAAAAAGCCCTTCATGCCAGTCTCGGGGCGGTCAGAGACACCAGCAGTCATCTCTAACGACCCTGAACCCATGCAAATAGGCGCCGTGAGAGGCCGCTTGTCCAATACAGAACGGGAGAACCGAAGAAAAAACCACTTATGTATGTATTGTGGTTCTTCCGAGCATTTATTGGCAACATGTCCTAAAAAACCCGTCAAGCGTGCGGGAAACGCCAAAACTCGACATTAGCAGGAGTCCCTATGTCGAGTGTTTCATCGGACTCCAGTACCATTCCTAAACATGCACCTGTAATAGTTCAGGTGACGTTACATTGTGATGAGCGAGAAGTGGTTTCCAAGGCCATGGTTGATTCTGGCGCCACCAGCAATTATATAGACATCACCTATGCCAAGAACCGCTCCTTACCCCTAGTAAACAAAAAAAACCCCGAAACGGTGAATACCGTGGACGGATCTGTGTTAACTTCTGGTATGGTAACCCAGGAGACGGTACCTGTTCGGATGACGTTATCAAATAACCATTCAGAAGAAATCGTCTTCGATGTTATTGCTGCTCCGCAGTACGAGATCATACTTGGTCTTGCATGGTTAACCCTTCACAATCCTACTGTTGACTGGGTTTCGGGATCGCTCCAATATCCTTCGACTCATTGCAACGAACATTGCTTTACCAGTCAGGAGGTGTCAAATAAACAACACTTATTGGCCTCTGTGGTGGAGGATTCTGCTATCAGCGTTGTACATCAATGCGACAATATCATACCATGCGAATACGCTGATTACGCTGATGTCTTTGATAAAGGCCAGGCAGAACAATTACCTCCTCATCGACAGTACGACTGTCCTATCGAACTGATTCCGGGTGCCAAAATTCCTACAGGCCGTGTTTATTCTTTAACACCTAAAGAAGATGTCGTGTTAAAGGAATACATTGACAAGGCGCTAGCCATGGGCTTTATACGACCCTCGCAATCTCCTGCTGCATCTCCTCTATTCTTTGTTCCTAAGAAAGAGGGAGACCTCAGACCCTGCATTGATTACAGGGCACTCAATGATATCACCATCAAAAACCAATACCCCTTACCGCTAATAAACGTGCTGTTGGATCAGTTAGGCACTTCCAGCTACTTCACCAAACTGGACTTGCGAGGTGCATACAATTTGGTTCGCATTCGTGAAGGCGACGAATGGAAGACCGCTTTTAAGACACGGTATGGTCTTTACGAATATTCAGTGATGCCTTTTGGTCTGTGCAATGCTCCCGCCACATTTCAATTCTTCATGAATGATATATTCAGAGACATCATGGACCGATTTGTGGTTGTCTATCTGGACGACATTCTGATTTACTCCTCGTCTCTATCGGAACACGTCAGACATGTTTCTACAGTCCTACAAAGACTTAGGGAGAACCACCTCTATGTGAAAGCCGAAAAATGTGTCTTCCATTCGCAGGAAGTGGAATTCCTTGGTTACGACATTACCAATCTAGGTGCTCGAATGAGTCGTTCCAAGGTAAAGGCCGTCCTGAATTGGCCAATCCCACATAACGTCAAATCGCTACAGTCTTTCTTGGGCTTTGCGAATTTCTATCGCAGATTCATCCATTCCTTCTCCAAAACAGTAGCTCCTTTGACGGCTTTAACTAGCTCCAAAGTGCCTTTCTGTTGGAACCAACATGCCCAAGCAGCATTTGAAAAACTGAAGGAAGCATTTACCACTGCACCCGTGCTTCAACATCCGGATCCTGATCGCCAGTTTGTCGTTGAAGCGGATGCATCCAGTGTCGCTATTGGCGCCGTGCTCTCACAAGTCTGCACAGAAACCAAGGAGGAACACCCAGTGGCTTTCTTCTCTCGTAAACTCACCTCATATGAACGGAACTACACCGTTACTGAACGGGAACTACTGGCTATCAAAGATGCCTTCCGAGAATGGCGTCATCATCTTCTTGGGGCCAAACAACAGGTGTTGGTGTACTCCGACCATAGAAATCTCCAAGCATTCAAATCCATGAAATGCCTTACGGCCCGTCAGGCCAGATGGCATGTCTTTTTTGCCCAATACGATTTCCAGGTCACTTATCGTCCTGCCCGAGAACATGTTAAGTCGGACGCTTTGTCCCGTATGAGTAAAGAGGCGCAGGAAGAAAAACAAGTACAGATCCAGCTGTTGGCAGATCATGTGATTTGTGGGTGTTCGGTTCAACCATCCTTAAAAACCGAAATACAAGAGTGGGTAAAAAATAACCCACAAGTAGTCCGGGATATGAATCTAGACGTGCATAACGGTTTACCATTCACACAGGGGGTGCTTTATCTATCAACTCCTTCAATGCGGGATAAAGCCCTCAAATGGAATCATGATTCCTTGATTGCAGCACATCCTGGACAGAAGAAAACACTGGACCTGCTCAAAAGGTGGTGCTGGTGGCCATCCATGGCAAAAGACGTTATAAACTACGTGTCTTCTTGCTCTGTATGTATCCAATGTAAAAATACTCCTGGTAAACCAGTGGGCTTACTCCAATCCCTGCCTGTGCCTACCAAACCATGGGACATGATATCTATGGACTTTGTGGTGGAACTCCCCCCAAATCAAGGATATGATACCCTATGGGTCGTAGTGGATTATTTCACTAAATTGGCCCTATTTATACCTTGTATTGGTTTACCAACTGCTACTGTTCTGGCTGATCTATTCATCCAACATATATTCCGTTTCTTTGGTCTACCATCAGTAATCATTACTGACAGGGGCTCGCAGTTTGCGTCACGCTTTTGGAGAGCCTTAACATCTGCATTACTAATTGATGATAGAATGTCCAGCGCTTATCATCCTCAAACCGACGGACAGACCGAAAGGGTCAATTGTACTATGGAACAATATCTGCGGTGTCTGTGTTTGCAATACCAATCGGATTGGCTCACGGTACTGCCGGCGGCTGAATTCGCCTATAACAACTCTTATCATAGTGCCATAGGCACTTCACCGTTCTATGCTCTCTATGGACAACACCCCCGATCAATACCTCTAGATTCCGGTCTATCCCTGGACACGCCTGCCGCAGGCCGTACGCTTCGTGATCTGAAGAGATTACAAAGAAGGGTGAAGCAGCATTTGGAGCAAGCCAAACGACGTGACAAGTTCTATGCCGATGCTCATAGGGTGTCCGCACCTGTCTATAAGGCTGGGATGAAAGTCTGGCTATCCACTAAGAACTTAAGAATTCCGGGCAAGAAGAAGTTGTTGCCTAGATTCATCGGTCCGTATGTTGTGCTCCATGTTCTTAATCCTGCTGCTGTACGTCTGGCTTTGCCACAACGATGGCGGGTGCATCCTGTATTCCACGTCTCGCTCATCAAGCCTTTCTCTGACACTACTAGACTGCCGGTACGGCCTGTGGCTATTTCTGTGCGGGGGTCTGATGAATACGAGGTACAAGACATACTGGATATGAAACTCCGTTCTGGTAGACCATTTTATCTGGTGGACTGGAAGGGCTATGGACCCGAAGATAGGTCTTGGGAACCTCTTTCCAACATTCATGCTCCTGCTTTATTGAAGCGCTTCCACACAAGAAGGGGAGAGGTTGTCCCTTTGGGGGATGGCACTGTCATGCATGCTGGACGCTACGCTCGTAGAACAGCTAGACCGTTCTACACTAAATGGAGGCTATTCGATACGTTACCGGGAAAACGACGTTTACACTTTACACGTCGCTAACTTCACGTGACTTGCTTCGTCACGTGAACTACGGTATCACGTATTTAAGCAGCGTAGAAACTTCACTCGCTGCTTCTGATCGTCTCTATTGGCGTCGTGTAGCTGAACCTCTGATCTACAACCTGGTATTTTCCTACAGCTACTTTTGGGCCTTCGATAGCGTGTGTTCCGCCACACGCTGATTCCTGGAGCTATCCCTTCGCGTGCTATTCCACACGCGCTCTTCGTCTGCAAGTGCGGCCGGCCCAGGCTGCGTGAATCCTGCCCGCGTGTAAAATCCACACGCGCTCTTTGTCTTCATACGCGGCTGGCCAAGGCTGCGTAAATCCTGCCCGCGTGTAACATCCACACGCGCTCTTCGTCTTCAAGTGCGGCCGGCCCAGGCTGCGTGAATCCTGCCCGCGTGTAAAGTCCACACGCGCTCTTTGTCTTCATACGCGGCTGGCCAAGGCTGCGTAAATCCTGCCCGCGTGTAACATCCACACGCGCTCTTCGTCTTCAAGTGCGGCCGGCCCAGGCTGCGTGAATCCTGCCCGCGTGTAAAGTCCACACGCGCTCTTTGTCTTCATACGCGGCTGGCCAAGGCTGCGTAAATCCTGCCCGCGTGTAACATCCACACGCGCTCTTCGTCTTCAAGCGCGGCCGGCCCAGGCTGCGTGAAACCTGCCCGCGTGTAAAGTCCACACGCGCTCTTTGTCTTCATACGCGGCTGGCCAAGGCTGCGTAAATCCTGTCCGCGTGTAACATCCACACGCGCTCTTCGTCTTCAAGTGCGGCTGGCCAAGGCTGCGCGAACCCTGCCCGCGTGTAAATCCACACGCGCACGTTGTCTTCACACGCGGCTGGCCCAGGCTGCGCGATTCCTGCCCACGTGTAAATCCACACGCTCACGTTGTCTTCAAACACTGTTTTCTTCTACCTCCTGCATCTGTGGAATTAACAGAAGGATTGATCCCTAAGTGGGAAGGAAGCCTTTCAAGGATTATTGGAAGTGACTTTGAACTGAACTTTGAACGCTATCCTGTGGTGAATTCAACCCGTATCTAGCGTGAGCCTCGTTCCGTCCGGGATAAGTCTCCCTTACTAATTTTCCCTTCCCTGTCGTTTTGTTCTTCATTTCGAATCCATCAAGAGACTTCTGGATTGTTCTACCCAGAGATACAGGTCAGTGTGATCATTCCTGTCATTATCTAACTCATCATACTCAGGTTGGAGCAGTTATTCATGATACTTTAATTTGTCCTAGGCTGGATTACTATACCTTACCCACGCCCTTTCCAGTGATCCATCGCTCTGCCTGTTTTATCAGCCAGAGGGTTGTATCATTTGGAAGGTCTTTGTTGACTTCACGACTATCAAGTCGGGTGAACAAGGATCCGGAAGACCCTACCTCCTGTATCCTTTTGAATATTGTATCCTTTTCGGTTGATACTTTGGTGCATTCTGACAGAATCTGCTGTCTCCGGGCACAGGGTAGTTTGCTTTGGATGGTTGGAAATATTGTGTGAAGGTGCTGTCTCTGGGTACAGGTAGTTAGCTTTGGATGGTTGGAAATGTTGTGCGAATCTGCTGTCTCCAGGCACAGGGTAGTTCGCTTTGGATGGTTGGAAATGTTGAGCGAATCTCCTGTCTCCGGGCACAGGGTAGTTCACACAACATTTCCAACCATCCAAAGCTAAGCTACTGTCTCTGGGTACAGGGTAGTTAGCTTTGGATGGTTGGAAATCTTGTGTGACGCTGCACTCTCCGGGTACAGGGTAGTTAGCTTTGGATGGTTGGAAATATTGTGTGGAGCTACTGTCCCCGGGTACAGTGTTGTTAGTTTTGGATGGTTAGAAATGTTGCATGAAGCTGCAGTCTCCGGGTACAGGGTAGTTAGCTTTGGATGGTTGGAAATCTTGTGTGAAGCGGCTATCTCCGGGTACAGGGTAGTTCGCTTTGGATGGTTGGAAATGTTATGCGAAGCTGCTGTCTCCGGGTACCGGGTAGTTAGCTTTGGATGGTTGGAAATCTTGTGTGAAGCGGCTATCTCCGGGTACAGGGTAGTTCGCTTTGGATGGTTGGAAATGTTATGCGAAGCTGCTGTCTCCGGGTACCAGGTAGTTAGCTTTGGATGGTTGGAAATCTTGTGTGAAGCGGCTATCTCCGGGTACAGGGTAGTTCGCTTTGGATGGTTGGAAATCTTGTGTGAAGCTGCTGTCTTCGGGTAGAGGGTAGTTTGCTTTGGATGGTTGGAAATCTTGTGTGAAGCTGCTATCTCCGGGTACGGGGTAGTTAGCTTTGGATGATTGGAAATGTTGCTTGAAGCTGCTGTCTCCGGGTACAGGATAGTTTGCTTTGGATGGTTGGAAATCTTGTGTGAAGCTGCTATCTCCGGGTACAGGGTAGTTCGCTTTGGATGTTTGGAAATGTTATGCGAAGCTGCTGTCTCCGGGTACCGGGTAGTTAGCTTTGGATGGTTGGAAATCTTGTGTGAAGCGGCTATCTCCGGGTACAGGGTAGTTCGCTTTGGATGGTTGGAAATCTTGTGTGAAGCTGCTGTCTTCGGTACAGGGTAGTTTGCTTTGGATGGTTGGAAATCTTGTGTGAAGCTGCTATCTCCGGGTACAGGGTAGTTAGCTTTGGATGGTTGGAAATGTTGCTTGAAGCTGCTGTCTCCGGGTACAGGGTAGTTTGCTTTGAATGGTTGGATATCTTGTGTGAAGCTCCTATCTCCGGGTACAGGGTAGTTAGCTTTGGATGGTTGGAAATCTTGTGTGAAGCTGCTGTCTCCGGGTACAGGGTAGTTAGCTTTGGATGGTTGGAAATCTTGTGTGAAGCTGCTGTCTCCGGGTACAGGGTAATTTGCTTTGGATGGTTGGAAATCTTATGTGAAGCTGCTGTCCCCGGGCATAGGGTAGTTCGCTTTGGATGGTTGGAAATGTTGTGTGAACCTGCTGTCCCAGGGTACAGGGTAGTTAGCTTTGGATGGTTGGAAATCTTGTGTGAAGCTGCTGTCTCCGGGTACAGGGTAGTTCGCTTTGGATGGTTGGAAATCTTTTGTGAAGCTGCTGTCTCTGGGCACAGGGTAGTTTGCTTTGGATGGTTCGAAATATTGTGCGAAGCTGCTGTCTCTGGCTACCGGGTAGTTAGCTTTGGATGGTTGGAAATCTTGTGTGAAGCTACTGTCCCCAGGTACAGTGCAGTTAGTTTTGGATGGTTGGAAATATTGCATGAAACTGCTGTCTCCGGGTACAGGGTAGTTAGCTTTGGATGTTTGGAAATCTTGTGCGAATCTGCTGTCTCCAGGTACAGGGTAGTTAGGTTTGGATGGTTGGAAATCTTGTGTGAAGCTGCTGTCTCTGGGTACAGGGTAGTTAACTTTGGATGGTTGGAAATCTTGTGTGAAGCTGCTGTCTCCGGGTACATGGTAGTTCGCTTTGGATGGTTGGAAATCTTGTGTGAAGCTGCTGTCTCTGGGTACAGGGTAGTTAACTTTGGATGGTTGGATATATTGTGTGAAGGTGCTGTCTCCGGGTACAGGTAGTTAGCTTTGGATGGTTGGAAATGTTGTGCGAATCTGCTGTCTCCAGGCACACGGTAGTTCGCTTTGGATGGCTGGAAATGTTGTGCGAATCTGCTGTCTCCGGGCACAGGGTAGTTTGCTTTGGATGGTTTGAAATATTGTGCGAAGCTGCTGTCTCTGGGTACCGGGTAGTTAGCTTTGGATGGTTGGAAATCTTTGTGAAGCTGCTGTCTCCGGGTACAGGGTAGTTAGCTTTGGATGGTTGGAAATCTTGTGTGCAGCTGTGGTCTCCGGGTACAGGGTAGTTAGCTTTGGATGGTTGGAAATCTTGTGTGAAGCTGCTGTCTCCGGGTACAGGTAGTTAGCTTCGGATGGTTGGAAATGTTGTGCGAATCTGCTGTCTCCAGGCACAGCGTAGTTCACTTTGGGTGGTTGGAAATGTTGTGTGAACCTGCTGTCTCCGGGTACAGGGTAGTTCGCTTTTGGATGGTTGGAAATCTTGTGTGAAGCTGCTGTCTCTGGGTACAGGGTAGTAACTTTGGATGGTTGGAAATATTGTGTGAAGCTGCTGTCTCCGGGCACACGATAGTTAGCTTTGGATGGTTGGAAATCTTGTGTGAAGCTACTGTCCCCAGGTACAGTGTAGTTAGTTTTGGATGGTTGGAAATGTTGCATGAAGCTGCTATCTCCGGGTAGAGGGTAGTTAGGTTTGGATGGTTGGAAATCTTGTGTGAAGCTGCTGTCTCTGGGTACAGGGTAGTTAACTTTGGATGGTTGGAAATCTTGTGTGAAGCTGCTGTCTCCGGGTACAGGGTAGTTCGCTTTGGATGGTTGGAAATCTTGTGTAAAGCTGCTGTCTCTGGGTACAGGGTAGTTAACTTTGGATGGTTGGAAATATTGTGTGAAGGTGCTGTCTCCGGGTACAGGTAGTTAGCTTTGGATGGTTGGAAATGTTGTGCGAATATGCTGTCTCCAGGCAAAGGGTAGTTCGCTTTGGATGGCTGGAAATGTTGTGCGAATCTGCTGTCTCCGGGCACATGGTAGTTTGCTTTGGATGGTTCGAAATGTTGTGCGAATCTGCTGTCTCCGGGTACCGGGTAGTTAGCTTTGGATGGTTGGAAATCTTGTGTGAAGCTGCTGTCTCTGGGTACAGGTAGTTAGCTTCGGATGGTTGGAAATGTTGTGCAAATCTGCTGTCTCCGGGCACAGCGTAGTTCGCTTTGGATGGTTGGAAATGTTGAGCGAATCTCCTGTCCCCGGGCACAGGGTAGTTTGCTTTGGATGGTTGGAAATGTTGTGTGAGGCTGCTGTCTCCGGGTACAGGGTAGTTAGCTTTGGATGGTTGGAAATCTTGTGTGAAGCTGCTGTCTCCGGGCACACGGTAGTTAGCTTTGGATGGTTGGAAATCTTGTGTTAAGCTGCTGTCTCCGGGCACACGGTAGTTAGCTTTGGATGGTTGGAAATCTTGTGTGAAGCTACTGTCCCCAGGTACAGTGTAGTTAGTTTTGGATGGTTGGAAATGTTGCATGAAACTGCTGTCTCCGGGTACAGGGTAGTTAGCTTTGGATGTTTGGAAATCTTGTGCGAATCTGCTGTCTCCGGGTACAGGGTAGTTAGGTTTGGATGGTTGGAAATCTTGTGTGAAGCTGCTGTCTCTGGGTACCGGGTAGTTAGCTTTGGATGGTTGGAAATCTTTGTGAAGCTGCTGTCTCCGGGTACAGGGTAGTTAGCTTTGGATGGCTGGAAATCTTGTGTGCAGCTGTGGTCTCCGGGTACAGGGTAGTTAGCTTTGGATGGTTGGAAATCTTGTGTGAAGCTGCTGTCTCCGGGTACAGGTAGTTAGCTTCGGATGGTTGGAAATGTTGTGCGAATCTGCTGTCTCCAGGAACAGCGTAGTTCACTTTGGGTGGTTGGAAATGTTGTGTGAACCTGCTGTCTCCGGGTACAGGGTAGTTCGCTTTTGGATGGTTGGAAATCTTGTGTGAAGCTGCTGTCTCTGGGTACAGGGTAGTAACTTTGGATGGTTGGAAATATTGTGTGAAGCTGCTGTCTCCGGGCACACAATAGTTAGCTTTGGATGGTTGGAAATCTTGTGTGAAGCTACTGTCCCCAGGTACAGTGTAGTTAGTTTTGGATGGTTGGAAATGTTGCATGAAGCTGCTATCTCCGGGTACAGGGTAGTTAGGTTTGGATGGTTGGAAATCTTGTGTGAAGCTGCTGTCTCTGGGTACAGGGTAGTTAACTTTGAATGGTTGGAAATCTTGTGTGAAGCTGCTGTCACCGGGTACAGGGTAGTTTGCTTTGGATGGTTGGAAATCTTGTGTGAAGCTGCAGTCTCTGGGTACAGGGTAGTTAACTTTGGATGGTTGGAAATGTTGTGCGAATCTGCTGTCCCCGGGTACAGTGTTGTTAGTTTTGGATGGTTAGAAATGTTGCATGAAGCTGCAGTCTCCGGGTACAGGGTAGTTAGCTTTGGATGGTTGGAAATCTTGTGTGAAGCTGCTATCTCCGGGTACAGGGTAGTTCGCTTTGATGTTTGGAAATATTATGCGAAGCTGCTGTCTCCGGGTACCGGGTAGTTAGCTTTGGATGGTTGGAAATCTTGTGTGAAGCGGCTATCTCCGGGTACAGGGTAGTTCGCTTTGGATGGTTGGAAATGTTATGCGAAGCTGCTGTCTCCGGGTACCGGGTAGTTAGCTTTGGATGGTTGGAAATCTTGTGTGAAGCGGCTATCTCCGGGTACAGGGTAGTTCGCTTTGGATGGTTGGAAATCTTGTGTGAAGCTGCTGTCTTCGGGTAGAGGGTAGTTTGCTTTGGATGGTTGGAAATCTTGTGTGAAGCTGCTATCTCCGGGTACAGGGTAGTTAGCTTTGGATGATTGGAAATGTTGCTTGAAGCTGCTGTCTCCGGGTACAGGGTAGTTTGCTTTGGATGGTTGGAAATCTTGTGTGAAGCTGCTATCTCCGGGTACAGGGTAGTTCGCTTTGGATGTTTGGAAATGTTATGCGAAGCTGCTGTCTCCGGGTACCGGGTAGTTAGCTTTGGATGGTTGGAAATCTTGTGTGAAGCTGCTATCTCCGGGTACAGGGTAGTTCGCTTTGGATGGTTGGAAATCTTGTGTGAAGCTGCTGTCTTCGGTACAGGGTAGTTTGCTTTGGATGGTTGGAAATCTTGTGTGAAGCTGCTATCTCCGGGTACAGGGTAGTTAGCTTTGGATGGTTGGAAATGTTGCTTGAAGCTGCTGTCTCCGGGTACAGGGTAGTTTGCTTTGAATGGTTGGATATCTTGTGTGAAGCTCCTATCTCCGGGTACAGGGTAGTTAGCTTTGGATGGTTGGAAATCTTGTGTGAAGCTGCTGTCTCCGGGTACAGGGTAGTTAGCTTTGGATGGTTGGAAATCTTGTGTGAAGCTGCTGTCTCCGGGTACAGGGTAATTTGCTTTGGATGGTTGGAAATCTTATGTGAAGCTGCTGTCCCCGGGCATAGGGTAGTTCGCTTTGGATGGTTGGAAATGTTGTGTGAACCTGCTGTCCCCGGGTACAGGGTAGTTAGCTTTGGATGGTTGGAAATCTTGTGTGAAGCTGCTGTCTCCGGGTACAGGGTAGTTCGCTTTGGATGGTTGGAAATCTTTTGTGAAGCTGCTGTCTCTGGGCACAGGGTAGTTTGCTTTGGATGGTTCGAAATATTGTGCGAAGCTGCTGTCTCTGGGTACCGGGTAGTTAGCTTTGGATGGTTTGAAATCTTGTGTGAAGCTACTGTCCCCAGGTACAGTGCAGTTAGTTTTGGATGGTTGGAAATGTTGCATGAAACTGCTGTCTCCGGGTACAGGGTAGTTAGCTTTGGATGTTTGGAAATCTTGTGCGAATCTGCTGTCTCCAGGTACAGGGTAGTTAGGTTTGGATGGTTGGAAATCTTGTGTGAAGCTGCTGTCTCTGGGTACAGGGTAGTTAACTTTGGATGGTTGGAAATCTTGTGTGAAGCTGCTGTCTCCGGGTACAGGGTAGTTCGCTTTGGATGGTTGGAAATCTTGTGTGAAGCTGCTGTCTCTGGGTACAGGGTAGTTAACTTTGGATGGTTGGATATATTGTGTGAAGGTGCTGTCTCCGGGTACAGGTAGTTAGCTTTGGATGGTTGGAAATGTTGTGCGAATCTGCTGTCTCCAGGCACACGGTAGTTCGCTTTGGATGGCTGGAAATGTGCGAATCTGCTGTCTCCGGGCACATGGTAGTTTGCTTTGGATGGTTTGAAATATTGTGCGAAGCTGCTGTCTCTGGGTACCGGGTAGTTAGCTTTGGATGGTTGGAAATCTTTGTGAAGCTGCTGTCTCCGGGTACAGGGTAGTTAGCTTTGGATGGTTGGAAATCTTGTGTGCAGCTGTGGTCTCCGGGTACAGGGTAGTTAGCTTTGGATGGTTGGAAATCTTGTGTGAAGCTGCTGTCTCCGTGTACAGGTGTCAGGATTAGTCAGGCGAGTACAAAGGCAGCGAATATGGCAAGGGAAATGTGCACCCAGGAACTACGACTCAGGTATGCTAGAACCCAGGAGTGCAAAATAGAGTGTGACATCAAAACCAATATATGAAAAGGGATGTGGGGTAAGCACCTGACCGCGAGGAAAGTCGGCAAGCGCCTTACCCCCAATTGCTGTTACAGGTACTGACAGCGCTAAACCCACGTGGAGGGCAAGCAATGACAGGATCTGTGTACTAACACTCTTGATGGTATTACATAAGGGAACTTAAGAACTGTACTCACGAGGACGAGATAAACCTCTTGAATGTCAGCTAGCCCACGAATCCTGTTGAAGAAACTGGGACCCCGAAAGGCTAGAACAGCAATGGAAGGAAAACTAAATACCTAAGTGGGAATAGTGTTTACAAAATAGTGAGGAAAACATAAGCATTCACACAGGAGCTAGCTACTACCGCACACCACACCTAATAATCAAAGGGAAAATAAATGCAGAAGTGCAGTGGAAAACATGGAATGGATCCTCTAGAAAGTAAGGATCAGGAGCAGGGAAAAACGAAATAACCTATGCAAACTTCTCCCTACCCCTCCAAGGAAAAGACAGGAAACTAAACTAAGAGGAAGGCTAAGGCAAATGGGTAACAGCAGCAAAGGACAGAGTCAAAGAAATATAGAACACAGACAAACTGGGCTGCATCTAAAAAGGGAAAGCACTGAGAAATGCTGCCTGCAAACAGAGGAAGACAAAAAGGGAAATCAAGGGAGCAGAAATCAATTAGCGCATGAATCTGAAATTCAGGGCGGAGGAAACAAGAAAACAGGAACAAGGAAGTAGGTACAAAGGTAAGGAACCAGGAACCAGGGACTAGTCAAAAACAGGAACACTGCAATCGATGACCAGCGCTGGACTGAAGTAAGACTGAGGCTTTTAAAGCTGCTTAACGAGCACACGCCTCGGGTGTGCTGATTGCTGCACCTGCCGCCACAGCTGTTACCTATCCTCCACCCAACCTTGTGTTGCAAGGGTGGAGGTGGAGCAGTGGGCCAGGCATTCTGGGAAGCATAGTCATTTGGTTAAAGAAGCATGCTGGCTGCCAAAAACCTGGAATGGATCCGGAAGGGAAGTGGCTGGAAAAATAGGGATTTAGCGCTCCCAAATCATCACAGCACTGGAGCATAACGTTCGGAGGAAAAGTCCAGTAGGGAATAAACCCCAAATCATGTCCCCAAATGGTGGGAACGGGAGCGAAGGGAGCGAGTCGTGACAGTATACCCCCTCCTACGGCCGGCTTCGGGTGCCCGCCACCCGCACGAAACATCTTCTTTCCATGATGGGAGTGCTTTTTCTTTGGAGGTGGCACTGATGGAAATGGTGGCCTGTGGGCAAAGGCAGATGGACTTCCATGATAGGAGTGCTTTGTCTTTGGAGGTGGTACTGATGGAAACGGTGGCTTCTGGTGAGGAAGAGACTCATGGTTCGAAGAAAGGCATGAAGGACTTGCAGGACCAGAAGCAGAGTTGGAAGGTCCAGGAAGCTCAGTCACTGGGAGTGGACCCTTATAAGTCTTTGAGGAGGGAGGCAGGCTGGTGCAACATGCCTTAGGCAATGGGAGAAGCTCTGTTAGCCTTTCTGCCGAAAGTGGACATGCGGGAGGTGTGGAAAATGCTGGCTTCAGGAAAGGTTTATGCTCAGCCATTAGAGAAGGTGGTGGCTGAGGTAGAGGTTCAGATTTCCTTCTGTCTTCCATCTGGGAAAAGGCTTTTGGTTGAAAGTGACTTAGGTTTGACTGCACATGTTCTACGCCTTGGAGACCTGAAAGTCCTATGGGTTGTACAAGGCTAGTACTCCTGGTGACAGTCGTGTAGCCACTTTGTTTCACGTGGGATACCACAGCAGGGATGTTTGGCATCCTGATAGGAGTGATAGACGCAGTACTTGGTATTTCAGGCAGACTCGCAGAAGGAGCAATAACAGACACATCTTGAACTGCAGCAGTCATTCCCTTCCTTTGGCTACTAGCACCCGACTGGTGCTTCTTGGCGGAATTCTGTTGCACAAGTCCTGTAGGTAATACGCCGGTCTGCACCACCCCTTGTGCACACCCAAGTGAGTGGTTCTGACTCACCACTTGGTCCAGCTTGATGACTCTGAAGCGGGAGCTGGCAAAAGTCTCAAACTCTGATGCTGCATCTTTAGGAGGCTCTGATGCTAAAGTGAAGCAGTTGGGAGAATCGTCTTGTGGAAAAGGCAGGCATTCTGATGCTCCTCCTGAAGCAAAAGAAAGGCAGGCTAGACGTTCATCGACTGTAAATGGTTGGGATTCAGGAGGAATCGCTGGAGCAGAAGAAAATACAGCAGAATCTGATGGTGTAGACAGGTATACCTCTGATATTGGCAGCGAGGCTATGCAGGATACAGGCGTCTCATGAACTGAAGGCAAATACTCAGTATACTCCGGGACTGAAGACATGCTCTTTTGATGGATTTCCGGAGGCTCTAAAGCTGAAGGATGATCTGCAGGATGAGTCACTGTAGCTGAAGACAGGCAGGTCAGGGGAAACCTTGAGGCTGAAGGCATGCAAGCTGGAGCAATCTCGGTTGCTGGATACAAGCATGTCCAGGTCTTTGGGACTGGCTCTTGAGTAAATGGCAGACATGGCAGCGGTTCATTGGTTGAAGACAGGTGTGCCAAAGATGACTGCAGGGCTGTGGATTGAATCATAGAAGAGTCAATGGTTGTAGGAGGACAGACAGAAGTCTCAGAAGTTGACAGACCCATCGGTGGCTCAGGAATGAAGGGCACCTTTAGGGCAGTAGACTCCTTGGCACCAGTAACCAAAGACTGAGCTGTACCCTTGCAGTCCCTTTCTTTAGTGGGTGACACAGAGTCTTTTTCTTTGTAGAAGTCAAAATCAATCAGTGGAATCACCATAGTAAAGTCTCTGTTAATCAGGATTTCGTCTATTGTCCATTCCTCTGTTTTAGCTTCTGAAAGAGGTAGATTAACAATCAACAGTTCAGGAACCGCCTGACGGTTCTTTGGTTCAGTATACTGTGGAATGAGTCCATCAGAACATGAAATCTGTACTGTCTCTGACTGTTCGTATTGATCAGAAGTGGCAGAAGGAAGAGTGAACCCAGAGATAACATTGTTTTCCACATCAGCTTTAACATCTACTTCAGTCTCAGCAGCTGTATCAAGAGCAGGGCCTAAGCCTACGGTAGTGACTGAATCTGTGTATGCCACCATTGTGGATTGTGTTTGGAAATCAGAAGTTTGTATGTGTGCTAGCTCAGAATTATGACAAACTGCTACACAGGGTATTTTTGGTAAAGGAGTGGCTTGTAACTCTTCAGCTAACTGCAATCCCTGATAAACAGCAGAACAATGGTTAGAACCTGTGCCTAGATTAAGCGCTGTGCTAGTCGTAAGACCTTCACTCCCAATAGATCTAACATATCGACAAATATCATGGTTTACCAAAGTCTCTGCACTCAGGGGCTGAACAGTGTTCACTTCCTCCACATCAACAGATAAAGTCTGAGGTGTATTCAGTAAAGAGTGTAAGGTTTTATTTTCCTCTTGTGCAGAAATGAGTTCTTGTCTTAACTCCTCAAGTTTAGCTCTTAGCATGCCCTGCATTAACTGTAAATCACTATCAGTAGACACAGGGGGAAGCATAGTGGCATCAGGGCTGGATCCTGCACTAGCAATCTGGATGTGCATCGATTGTACATTGTCCTCTACTGCTTGCAGGTTCTGTGATTTATAGTTTATCTTTCCAACTTGGTCTGTGTTTCCCTTAAACAAACTATTGACATTAGACCTCTTGGCATTAGGGACTACAGTATGTACCTGTGCAACGGAGTATGCGTTAGACTGAGGGTAGAAAACAGAAGTTATGTAAGAAACCCCTCCATTCTTTATGTTGGTATCATGAAACTGTTCTATCTGAGGTGAAGCACAACTGGAATCATGGGGTTCAACAACAGAGGTACTCTCGTATAATAAGTCTAACAGTGTGTTGTTTTCTGCGGCTAAGGCTTGTGCTGACATAGAATCGGGATCAAAACCAAAGATAGAACTAGGATCAGGCCATGTAGGATGTGCCATCCTATGGGAAAAATATTTTGCACGTAAATGCCCATTCGTGACAAGGAGTTCATTGGAGTCAGGACTAGTGATTTGATTGTCACAGGTAAATGTAGGGGAAGCTTTCTGTACAAACTTGTTAGAGGCCTTGCTGCCTTTCTTTCTTAAACTTGCCATATTCAATGGGAATTTTGGGCTGGTCATACTGTCAGGATTAGTCAGGCGAGTACAAAGGCAGCGAATATGGCAAGGGAAATGTGCACCCAGGAACTACGACTCAGGTATGCTAGAACCCAGGAGTGCAAAATAGAGTGTGACATCAAAACCAATATATGAAAAGGGATGTGGGGTAAGCACCTGACCGCGAGGAAAGTCGGCAAGCGCCTTACCCCCAATTGCTGTTACAGGTACTGACAGCGCTAAACCCACGTGGAGGGCAAGCAATGACAGGATCTGTGTACTAACACTCTTGATGGTATTACATAAGGGAACTTAAGAACTGTACTCACGAGGACGAGATAAACCTCTTGAATGTCAGCTAGCCCACGAATCCTGTTGAAGAAACTGGGACCCCGAAAGGCTAGAACAGCAATGGAAGGAAAACTAAATACCTAAGTGGGAATAGTGTTTACAAAATAGTGAGGAAAACATAAGCATTCACACAGGAGCTAGCTACTACCGCACACCACACCTAATAATCAAAGGGAAAATAAATGCAGAAGTGCAGTGGAAAACATGGAATGGATCCTCTAGAAAGTAAGGATCAGGAGCAGGGAAAAACGAAATAACCTATGCAAACTTCTCCCTACCCCTCCAAGGAAAAGACAGGAAACTAAACTAAGAGGAAGGCTAAGGCAAATGGGTAACAGCAGCAAAGGACAGAGTCAAAGAAATATAGAACACAGACAAACTGGGCTGCATCTAAAAAGGGAAAGCACTGAGAAATGCTGCCTGCAAACAGAGGAAGACAAAAAGGGAAATCAAGGGAGCAGGAATCAATTAGCGCATGAATCTGAAATTCAGGGCGGAGGAAACAAGAAAACAGGAACAAGGAAGTAGGTACAAAGGCAAGGAACCAGGAACCAGGGACTAGTCAAAAACAGGAACACTGCAATCGATGACCAGCTCTGGACTGAAGTAAGACTGAGGCTTTTAAAGCTGCTTAACGAGCACACGCCTCGGGTGTGCTGATTGCTGCACCTGCCGCCACAGCTGTTACCTATCCTCCACCCAACCTTGTGTTGCAAGGGTGGAGGTGGAGCAGTGGGCCAGGCATTCTGGGAAGCATAGTCATTTGGTTAAAGAAGCATGCTGGCTGCCAAAAACCTGGAATGGATCCGGAAGGGAAGTGGCTGGAAAAATAGGGATTTAGCGCTCCCAAATCATCACAGCACTGGAGCATAACGTTCGGAGGAAAAGTCCAGTAGGGAATAAACCCCAAATCATGTCCCCAAATGGTGGGAACGGGAGCGAAGGGAGCGAGTCGTGACAACAGGTAGTTAGCTTCGGATGGTTGGAAATGTTGTGCGAATCTGCTGTCTCCAGGCACAGCGTAGTTCGCTTTGGGTGGTTGGAAATGTTGTGTGAACCTGCTGTCTCCGGGTACAGGGTAGTTCGCTTTTGGATGGTTGGAAATCTTGTGTGAAGCTGCTGTCTCTGGGTACAGGGTAGTAACTTTGGATGGTTGGAAATATTTTGTGAAGCTGCTGTCTCCGGGCACACAATAGTTAGCTTTGGATGGTTGGAAATCTTGTGTGAAGCTACTGTCCCCAGGTACAGTGTAGTTAGTTTTGGATGGTTGGAAATGTTGCATGAAGCTGCTATCTCCGGGTAGAGGGTAGTTAGGTTTGGATGGTTGAAAATCTTGTGTGAAGCTGCTGTCTCTGGGTACAGGGTAGTTAACTTTGGATGGTTGGAAATCTTGTGTGAAGCTGCTGTCTCCGGGTACAGGGTAGTTCGCTTTGGATGGTTGGAAATCTTGTGTAAAGCTGCTGTCTCTGGGTACAGGGTAGTTAACTTTGGATGGTTGGAAATCTTGTGTGAAGCTGCTGTCTCCGGGTACAGGGTAGTTCGCTTTGGATGGTTGGAAATCTTGTGTGAAGCTGCTGTCTCTGGGTACAGGGTAGTTAACTTTGGATGGTTGGATATATTGTGTGAAGGTGCTGTCTCCGGGTACAGGTAGTTAGCTTTGGATGGTTGGAAATGTTGTGCGAATCTGCTGTCTCCAGGCACACGGTAGTTCGCTTTGGATGGCTGGAAATGTTGTGCGAATCTGCTGTCTCCGGGCACAGGGTAGTTTGCTTTGGATGGTTTGAAATATTGTGCGAAGCTGCTGTCTCTGGGTACCGGGTAGTTAGCTTTGGATGGTTGGAAATCTTTGTGAAGCTGCTGTCTCCGGGTACAGGGTAGTTAGCTTTGGATGGTTGGAAATCTTGTGTGCAGCTGTGGTCTCCGGGTACAGGGTAGTTAGCTTTGGATGGTTGGAAATCTTGTGTGAAGCTGCTGTCTCAGGGTACAGGTAGTTAGCTTCGGATGGTTGGAAATGTTGTGCGAATCTGCTGTCTCCAGGCACAGCGTAGTTCGCTTTGGGTGGTTGGAAATGTTGTGTGAACCTGCTGTCTCCGGGTACAGGGTAGTTCGCTTTTGGATGGTTGGAAATCTTGTGTGAAGCTGCTGTCTCTGGGTACAGGGTAGTAACTTTGGATGGTTGGAAATATTGTGTGAAGCTGCTGTCTCCGGGCACACGATAGTTAGCTTTGGATGGTTGGAAATCTTGTGTGAAGCTACTGTCCCCAGGTACAGTGTAGTTAGTTTTGGATGGTTGGAAATGTTGCATGAAGCTGCTATCTCCGGGTAGAGGGTAGTTAGGTTTGGATGGTTGGAAATCTTGTGTGAAGCTGCTGTCTCTGGGTACAGGGTAGTTAACTTTGGATGGTTGGAAATCTTGTGTGAAGCTGCTGTCTCCGGGTACAGGGTAGTTCGCTTTGGATGGTTGGAAATCTTGTGTAAAGCTGCTGTCTCTGGGTACAGGGTAGTTAACTTTGGATGGTTGGAAATATTGTGTGAAGGTGCTGTCTCCGGGTACAGGTAGTTAGCTTTGGATGGTTGGAAATGTTGTGCGAATATGCTGTCTCCAGGCAAAGGGTAGTTCGCTTTGGATGGCTGGAAATGTTGTGCGAATCTGCTGTCTCCGGGCACATGGTAGTTTGCTTTGGATGGTTCGAAATGTTGTGCGAATCTGCTGTCTCCGGGTACTGGGTAGTTAGCTTTGGATGGTTGGAAATCTTGTGTGAAGCTGCTGTCTCTGGGTACAGGTAGTTAGCTTTGGATGGTTGGAAATGTTGTGCAAATCTGCTGTCTCCGGGCACAGCGTAGTTCGCTTTGGATGGTTGGAAATGTTGAGCGAATCTCCTGTCCCCGGGCACAGGTTAGTTTGCTTTGGATGGTTGGAAATGTTGTGTGAGGCTGCTGTCTCCGGGTACAGGGTAGTTAGCTTTGGATGGTTGGAAATCTTGTGTGAAGCTGCTGTCTCCGGGCACACGGTAGTTAGCTTTGGATGGTTGGAAATCTTGTGTTAAGCTGCTGTCTCCGGGCACACGGTAGTTAGCTTTGGATGGTTGGAAATCTTGTGTGAAGCTACTGTCCCCAGGTACAGTGTAGTTAGTTTTGGATGGTTTGAAATGTTGCATGAAACTGCTGTCTCCGGGTTCAGGGTAGTTAGCTTTGGATGTTTGGAAATCTTGTGCGAATCTGCTGTCTCCGGGTACAGGGTAGTTAGGTTTGGATGGTTGGAAATCTTGTGTGAAGCTGCTGTCTCTGGGTACCGGGTAGTTAGCTTTGGATGGTTGGAAATCTTTGTGAAGCTGCTGTCTCCGGGTACAGGGTAGTTAGCTTTGGATGGCTGGAAATCTTGTGTGCAGCTGTGGTCTCCGGGTACAGGGTAGTTAGCTTTGGATGGTTGGAAATCTTGTGTGAAGCTGCTGTCTCCGGGTACAGGTAGTTAGCTTCGGATGGTTGGAAATGTTGTGCGAATCTGCTGTCTCCAGGAACAGCGTAGTTCACTTTGGGTGGTTGGAAATGTTGTGTGAACCTGCTGTCTCTGGGTACAGGGTAGTTCGCTTTTGGATGGTTGGAAATCTTGTGTGAAGCTGCTGTCTCTGGGTACAGGGTAGTAACTTTGGATGGTTGGAAATATTGTGTGAAGCTGCTGTCTCCGGGCACACAATAGTTAGCTTTGGATGGTTGGAAATCTTGTGTGAAGCTACTGTCCCCAGATACAGTGTAGTTAGTTTTGGATGGTTGGAAATGTTGCATGAAGCTGCTATCTCCGGGTAGAGGGTAGTTAGGTTTGGATGGTTGGAAATCTTGTGTGAAGCTGCTGTCTCTGGGTACAGGGTAGTTAACTTTGGATGGTTGGAAATCTTGTGTGAAGCTGCTGTCACCGGGTACAGGGTAGTTCGCTTTGGATGGTTGGAAATCTTGTGTGAAGCTGCAATCTCTGGGTACAGGGTAGATAACTTTGGATGGTTGGAAATGTTGTGCGAATCTGCTGTCCCCGGGTACAGTGTTGTTAGTTTTGGATGGTTAGAAATGTTGCATGAAGCTGCAGTCTCCGGGTACAGGGTAGTTAGCTTTGGATGGTTGGAAATCTTGTGTGAAGCTGCTATCTCCGGGTACAGGGTAGTTCGCTTTGGATGTTTGGAAATGTTATGCGAAGCTGCTGTCTCCGGGTACCGGGTAGTTAGCTTTGGATGGTTGGAAATCTTGTGTGAAGCGGCTATCTCCGGGTACAGGGTAGTTCGCTTTGGATGGTTGGAAATGTTATGCGAAGCTGCTGTCTCCGGGTACCGGGTAGTTAGCTTTGGATGGTTGGAAATCTTGTGTGAAGCGGCTATCTCCGGGTACAGGGTAGTTCGCTTTGGATGGTTGGAAATCTTGTGTGAAGCTGCTGTCTTCGGGTAGAGGGTAGTTTGCTTTGGATGGTTGGAAATCTTGTGTGAAGCTGCTATCTCCGGGTACAGGGTAGTTAGCTTTGGATGATTGGAAATGTTGCTTGAAGCTGCTGTCTCCGGGTACAGGGTAGTTTGCTTTGGATGGTTGGAAATCTTGTGTGAAGCTGCTATCTCCGGGTACAGGGTAGTTCGCTTTGGATGTTTGGAAATGTTATGCGAAGCTGCTGTCTCCGGGTACCGGGTAGTTAGCTTTGGATGGTTGGAAATCTTGTGTGAAGCGGCTATCTCCGGGTACAGGGTAGTTCGCTTTGGATGGTTGGAAATCTTGTGTGAAGCTGCTGTCTTCGGTACAGGGTAGTTTGCTTTGGATGGTTGGAAATCTTGTGTGAAGCTGCTATCTCCGGGTACAGGGTAGTTAGCTTTGGATGGTTGGAAATGTTGCTTGAAGCTGCTGTCTCCGGGTACAGGGTAGTTTGCTTTGAATGGTTGGATATCTTGTGTGAAGCTCCTATCTCCGGGTACAGGGTAGTTAGCTTTGGATGGTTGGAAATCTTGTGTGAAGCTGCTGTCTCCGGGTACAGGGTAGTTAGCTTTGGATGGTTGGAAATCTTGTGTGAAGCTGCTGTCTCCGGGTACAGGGTAATTTGCTTTGGATGGTTGGAAATCTTATGTGAAGCTGCTGTCCCCGGGCATAGGGTAGTTCGCTTTGGATGGTTGGAAATGTTGTGTGAACCTGCTGTCCCCGGGTACAGGGTAGTTAGCTTTGGATGGTTGGAAATCTTTTGTGAAGCTGCTGTCTCTGGGCACAGGGTAGTTTGCTTTGGATGGTTCAAAATATTGTGCGAAGCTGCTGTCTCTGGGTACCGGGTAGTTAGCTTTGGATGGTTGGAAATCTTGTGTGAAGCTACTGTCCCCAGGTACAGTGCAGTTAGTTTTGGATGGTTGGAAATGTTGCATGAAACTGCTGTCTCCGGGTACAGGGTAGTTAGCTTTGGATGTTTGGAAATCTTGTGCGAATCTGCTGTCTCCAGGTACAGGGTAGTTAGGTTTGGATGGTTGGAAATCTTGTGTGAAGCTGCTGTCTCTGGGTACAGGGTAGTTAACTTTGGATGGTTGGAAATCTTGTGTGAAGCTGCTGTCTCCGGGTACAGGGTAGTTCGCTTTGGATGGTTGGAAATCTTGTGTGAAGCTGCTGTCTCTGGGTACAGGGTAGTTAACTTTGGATGGTTGGATATATTGTGTGAAGGTGCTGTCTCCGGGTACAGGTAGTTAGCTTTGGATGGTTGGAAATGTTGTGCGAATCTGCTGTCTCCAGGCACACGGTAGTTCGCTTTGGATGGCTGGAAATGTTGTGCGAATCTGCTGTCTCCGGGCACAGGGTAGTTTGCTTTGGATGGTTTGAAATATTGTGCAAAGCTGCTGTCTCTGGGTACCGGGTAGTTAGCTTTGGATGGTTGGAAATCTTTGTGAAGCTGCTGTCTCCGGGTACAGGGTAGTTAGCTTTGGATGGTTGGAAATCTTGTGTGCAGCTGTGGTCTCCGGGTACAGGGTAGTTAGCTTTGGATGGTTGGAAATCTTGTGTGAAGCTGCTGTCTCCGTGTACAGGTAGTTAGCTTCGGATGGTTGGAAATGTTGTGCGAATCTGCTGTCTCCAGGCACAGCGTAGTTCGCTTTGGGTGGTTGGAAATGTTGTGTGAACCTGCTGTCTCCGGGTACAGGGTAGTTCGCTTTTGGATGGTTGGAAATCTTGTGTGAAGCTGCTGTCTCTGGGTACAGGGTAGTAACTTTGCGAACTCTCAAGTGGTTAATAACCACTGAACAGGTTATCATGTCTGTTCTTGCGAGAGAGGGGCGCCCGCTACCTTTGTAAAATTATTTTTTAAGGAACCTGGGATTGGTAACCCTAGGTCTCCTGGGGGCAACCAGACGTGGTCTCCCTCTCACTGTGCTTAGAGAGGCATCAGCTTCACCTCACTGATGATCCCCAACAAGGGTGAAACACGTGTATGGGGTTGCTGGTGGTACTCTCGTTCAGATTGGAGTTGCCATTGTATTTCGGTGCTGGACTGCCCCTGGGCAGGACAAAGACTGATATGCAAATGGATATTTCCCATCTGTGAAAGGCACAGTGAGTAAAAGCAGTGGCTGCGAACTCTCAAGTGGTTAATAACCACTGAACAGGTTATCATGTCTGTTCTTGCGAGAGAGGGGCGCCCGCTACCTTTGTAAAATTATTTTTTAAGGAACCTGGCATTGGTAACCCTAGGTCTCCTGGGGGCAACCAGACGTGGTCTCCCTCTCACTGTGCTTAGAGAGGCATCAGCTTCACCTCACTGATGATCCCCAACAAGGGTGAAACACGTGTATGGGGTTGCTGGTGGTACTCTCGTTCAGATTGGAGTTGCCATTGTATTTCGGTGCTGGACTGCCCCTGGGCAGGACAAAGACTGATATGCAAATGGATATTTCCCATCTGTGAAAGGCACAGTGAGTAAAAGCAGTGGCTGCGAACTCTCAAGTGGTTAATAACCACTGAACAGGTTATCATGTCTGTTCTTGCGAGAGAGGGGCGCCCGCTACCTTTGTAAAATTAGTAACTTTGGATGGTTGGAAATATTGTGTGAAGCTGCTGTCTCCGGGCACACGATAGTTAGCTTTGGATGGTTGGAAATCTTGTGTGAAGCTACTGTCCCCAGGTACAGTGTAGTTAGTTTTGGATGGTTGGAAATGTTGCATGAAGCTGCTATCTCCGGGTAGAGGGTAGTTAGGTTTGGATGGTTGGAAATCTTGTGTGAAGCTGCTGTCTCTGGGTACAGGGTAGTTAACTTTGGATGGTTGGAAATCTTGCGTGAAGCTGCTGTCTCCGGGTACAGGGTAGTTCGCTTTGGATGGTTGGAAATCTTGTGTAAAGCTGCTGTCTCTGGGTACAGGGTAGTTAACTTTGGATGGTTGGAAATATTGTGTGAAGGTGCTGTCTCCGGGTACAGGTAGTTAGCTTTGGATGGTTGGAAATGTTGTGCAAATATGCTGTCTCCAGGCAAAGGGTAGTTCGCTTTGGATGGCTGGAAATGTTGTGCGAATCTGCTGTCTCCGGGCACATGGTAGTTTGCTTTGGATGGTTCAAAATGTTGTGCGAATCTGCTGTCTCCGGGTACCGGGTAGTTAGCTTTGGATGGTTGGAAATCTTGTGTGAAGCTGCTGTCTCTGGGTACAGGTAGTTAGCTTCGGATGGTTGGAAATGTTGTGCAAATCTGCTGTCTCCGGGCACAGCGTAGTGCGCTTTGGATGGTTGGAAATGTTGAGCGAATCTCCTGTCCCCGGGCACAGGGTAGTTTGCTTTGGATGGTTGGAAATGTTGTGTGAGGCTGCTGTCTCCGGGTACAGGGTAGTTAGCTTTGGATGGTTGGAAATCTTGTGTGAAGCTGCTGTCTCCGGGCACACGGTAGTTAGCTTTGGATGGTTGGAAATCTTGTGTTAAGCTGCTGTCTCCGGGCACACGGTAGTTAGCTTTGGATGGTTGGAAATCTTGTGTGAAGCTACTGTCCCCAGGTACAGTGTAGTTAGTTTTGGATGGTTGGAAATGTTGCATGAAACTGCTGTCTCCGGGTACAGGGTAGTTAGCTTTGGATGTTTGGAAATCTTGTGCGAATCTGCTGTCTCCGGGTACAGGGTAGTTAGGTTTGGATGGTTGGAAATCTTGTGTGAAGCTGCTGTCTCTGGGTACCGGGTAGTTAGCTTTGGATGGTTGGAAATCTTTGTGAAGCTGCTGTCTCCGGGTACAGGGTAGTTAGCTTTGGATGGCTGGAAATCTTGTGTGCAGCTGTGGTCTCCGGGTACAGGGTAGTTAGCTTTGGATGGTTGGAAATCTTGTGTGAAGCTGCTGTCTCCGGGTACAGGGTAGTTTGCTTTGGATGGTTGGAAATGTTGTGTGAGGCTGCTGTCTCCGGGTACAGGGTAGTTAGCTTTGGATGGTTGGAAATCTTGTGTGAAGCTGCTGTCTCCGGGCACACGGTAGTTAGCTTTGGATGGTTGGAAATCTTGTGTGAAGCTGCTGTCTCCGGGCACACGGTAGTTAGCTTTGGATGGTTGGAAATCTTGTGTGAAGCTACTGTCCCCAGGTACAGTGTAGTTAGTTTTGGATGGTTGGAAATGTTGCATGAAACTGCTGTCTCCGGGTACAGGGTAGTTAGCTTTGGATGTTTGGAAATCTTGTGCGAATCTGCTGTCTTCGGGTACAGGGTATTTAGGTTTGGATGGTTGGAAATCTTGTGTGAAGCTGCTGTCTCTGGGTACAGGGTAGTTAACTTTGGATGGTTGGAAATCTTGTGTGAAGCTGCTGTCTCCGGGTACAGGGTAGTTCGCTTTGGATGGTTGGAAATCTTGTGTGAAGCTGCTGTCTCTGGGTACAGGGTAGTTAACTTTGGATGGTTGGATATATTGTGTGAAGGTGCGGTCTCCGGGTACAGGTAGTTAGCTTTGGATGGTTGGAAATGTTGTGCGAATCTGCTGTCTCCAGGCACACGGTAGTTAGCTTTGGATGGTTGGAAATCTTTGTGAAGCTGCTGTCTCCGGGTACAGGGTAGTTAGCTTTGGATGGTTGGAAATCTTGTGTGCAGCTGTGGTCTCCGGGTACAGGGTAGTTAGCTTTGGATGGTTGGGAATCTTGTGTGAAGCTGCTGTCTCCGGGTAGAGGTAGTTAGCTTCGAATGGTTGGAAATGTTGCTTGAAGCTGCTGTCTCCGGGTACAGGGTAGTTTGCTTTGAACGGTTGGATATCTTGTGTGAAGCTCCTATCTCCGGGTACACGGTAGTTAGCTTTGGATGGTTGGAAATCTTGTGTGAAGCTGCTGTCTCCGGGTACAGGGTAGTTAGCTTTGGATGGTTGGAAATCTTGTGTGAAGCTGCTGTCTCCGGGTACAGGGTAATTCGCTTTGGATGGTTGGAAATCTTATGTGAAGCTGCTGTCCCCGGGCATAGGGTAGTTCGCTTTGGATGGTTGGAAATGTTGTGTGAACCTGCTGTCCCCGGGTACAGGGTAGTTAGCTTTGGATGGTTGGAAATCTTGTGTGAAGCTGCTGTCTCCGGGTACAGGGTAGTTCGCTTTGGATGGTTGGAAATCTTGTGTGAAGCTGCTGTCTCTGGGTACAGGGTAGTTAACTTTGGATGGTTGGAAATCTTGTGTGAAGCTGCTGTCTCCGGGTACAGGGTAGTTCGCTTTGGATGGTTGGAAATCTTGTGTGAAGCTGCTGTCTCTGGGTACAGGGTAGTTAACTTTGGATGGTTGGAAATCTTGTGTGAAGCTGCTGTCTCCGGGTACAGGTAGTTAGCTTCGGATGGTTGGAAATGTTGTGCAAATCTGCTGTCTCCGGGCACAGCTTAGTTCGCGTTGGATGGTTGGAAATGTTGAGCGAATCTCCTGTCTCCGGGCACAGGGTAGTTTGCTTTGGATGGTTGGAAATGCTGTGTGAGGCTGCTGTCTCCGGGTACAGGGTAGTTAGCTTTGGATGGTTGGAAATCTTGCGTGAAGCTGCTGTCTCCGGGCACACGGTAGTTAGCTTTGGATGGTTGGAAATCTTGTGTGAAGCTGCTGTCTCCGGGCACACGGTAGTTAGCTTTGGATGGTTGGAAATCTTGTGTGAAGCTACTGTCCCCAGGAACAGTGTAGTTAGTTTTGGATGGTTGGAAATGTTGCATGAAACTGCTGTCTCCGGGTACAGGGTAGTTAGCTTTGGATGTTTGGAAATCTTGTGCGAATCTGCTGTCTTCGGGTACAGGGTAGTTAGGTTTGGATGGTTGGAAATCTTGTGTGAAGCTGCTGTCTCTGGGTACAGGGTAGTTAACTTTGGATGGTTGGAAATCTTGTGTGAAGCTGCTGTCTCCGGGTACAGGGTAGTTCGCTTTGGATGGTTGGAAATCTTGTGTGAAGCTGCTGTCTCTGGGTACAGGGTAGTTAACTTTGGATGGTTGGATATATTGTGTGAAGGTGCTGTCTCCGGGTACAGGTAGTTAGCTTTGGATGGTTGGAAATGTTGTGCGAATCTGCTGTCTCCAGGCACACAGTAGTTCGCTTTGGATGGCTGGAAATGTTGTGCGAATCTGCTGTCTCCGGGCACAGGGTAGTTTGCTTTGGATGGTTCGAAATATTGTGCGAAGCTGCTGTCTCTGGGTACCGGGTAGTTAGCTTTGGATGGTTGGAAATCTTTGTGAAGCTGCTGTCTCCGGGTACAGGGTAGTTAGCTTTGGATGGTTGGAAATCTTGTGTGCAGCTGTGGTCTCCGGGTACAGGGTAGTTAGCTTTGGATGGTTGGAAATCTTGTGTGAAGCTGCTTTCTCCGGGTACAGGTAGTTAGCTTCGGATGGTTGGAAATGTTGCTTGAAGCTGCTGTCTCCGGGTACAGGGTAGTTTGCTTTGAATGGTTGGATATCTTGTGTGAAGCTCCTATCTCCGAGTACAGGGTAGTTAGGTTTGGATGGTTAGAAATCTTGTGTGAAGCTGCTGTCTCTGGGTACAGGGTAGTTAACTTTGGATGGTTGGAAATCTTGTATGAAGCTGCTGTCTCCGGGTACAGGGTAGTTCGCTTTGGATGGTTGGAAATATTGTGTGAAGGTGCTGTCTCCGGGTACAGGTAGTTAGCTTTGGATGGTTGGAAATGTTGTGCGAATCTGCTGTCTCCAGGCACAGGGTAGTTCGCTTTGGATGGCTGGAAATGTTGTGCGAATCTGCTGTCTCCGGGCACAGGGTAGTTTGCTTTGGATGGTTGGAAATATTGTGTGAAGGTGCTGTCTCTGGGTACAGGTAGTTAGCTTTGGATGGTTGGAAATGTTGTGCGAATCTGCTGTCTCCAGGCACAGGGTAGTTCGCTTTGGATGGTTGGAAATGTTGAGCGAATCTCCTGTCTCCGGGCACAGGGTAGTTCACACAACATTTCCAACCATCCAAAGCTAAGCTACTGTCCCTGGGTACAGGGTAGTTAGCTTTGGATGGTTGGAAATCTTGTGTGACACTGCACTCTCCGGGTACAGGGTAGTTAGCTTTGGATGGTTGGAAATATTGTGTGGAGCTACTGTCCCCGGGTACAGTGTTGTTAGTTTTGGATGGTTAGAAATGTTGCATGAAGCTGCAGTCTCCGGGTACAGGGTAGTTAGCTTTGGATGGTTGGAAATCTTGTGTGAAGCTGCTATCTCCGGGTACAGGGTAGTTCGCTTTGGATGTTTGGAAATGTTATGCGAAGCTGCTGTCTCCGGGTACCGGGTAGTTAGCTCTGGATGGTTGGAAATCTTGTGTGAAGCGGCTATCTCCGGGTACAGGGTAGTTCGCTTTGGATGGTTGGAAATGTTATGCGAAGCTGCTGTCTCCGGGTACCGGGTAGTTAGCTTTGGATGGTTGGAAATCTTGTGTGAAGCAGCTATCTCCGGGTACAGGGTAGTTCGCTTTGGATGGTTGGAAATCTTGTGTGAAGCTGCTGTCTTCGGGTAGAGGGTAGTTTGCTTTGGATGGTTGGAAATCTTGTGTGAAGCTGCTATCTCCGGGTACAGGGTAGTTAGCTTTGGATGATTGGAAATGTTGCTTGAAGCTGCTGTCTCCGGGTACAGGGTAGTTTGCTTTGGATGGTTGGAAATCTTGTGTGAAGCTGCTATCTCCGGGTACAGGGTAGTTCGCTTTGGATGTTTGGAAATGTTATGCGAAGCTGCTGTCTCCGGGTACCGGGTAGTTAGCTTTGGATGGTTGGAAATCTTGTGTGAAGCGGCTATCTCCGGGTACAGGGTAGTTCGCTTTGGATGGTTGGAAATCTTGTGTGAAGCTGCTGTCTTCGGTACAGGGTAGTTTGCTTTGGATGGTTGGAAATCTTGTGTGAAGCTGCTATCTCCGGGTACAGGGTAGTTAGCTTTGGATGGTTGGAAATGTTGCTTGAAGCTGCTGTCTCCGGGTACAGGGTAGTTTGCTTTGAATGGTTGGATATCTTGTGTGAAGCTCCTATCTCCAGGTACAGGGTAGTTAGCTTTGGATGGTTGGAAATCTTGTGTGAAGCTGCTGTCTCCGGGTACAGGGTAGTTAGCTTTGGATGGTTGGAAATCTTGTGTGAAGCTGCTGTCTCCGGGTACAGGGTAATTTGCTTTGGATGGTTGGAAATCTTATGTGAAGCTGCTGTCCCCGGGCATAGGGTAGTTCGCTTTGGATGGTTGGAAATGTTGTGTGAACCTGCTGTCCCCGGGTACAGGGTAGTTAGCTTTGGATGGTTGGAAATCTTGTGTGAAGCTGCTGTCTCCGGGTACAGGGTAGTTCGCTTTGGATGGTTGGAAATCTTTTGTGAAGCTGCTGTCTCTGGGCACAGGGTAGTTTGCTTTGGATGGTTCGAAATATTGTGCGAAGCTGCTGTCTCTGGGTACCGGGTAGTTAGCTTTGGATGGTTGGAAATCTTGTGTGAAGCTACTGTCCCCAGGTACAGTGCAGTTAGTTTTGGATGGTTGGAAATGTTGCATGAAACTGCTGTCTCCGGGTACAGGGTAGTTAGCTTTGGATGTTTGGAAATCTTGTGCGAATCTGCTGTCTCCAGGTACAGGGTAGTTAGGTTTGGATGGTTGGAAATCTTGTGTGAAGCTGCTGTCTCTGGGTACAGGGTAGTTAACTTTGGATGGTTGGAAATCTTGTGTGAAGCTGCTGTCTCCGGGTACAGGGTAGTTCGCTTTGGATGGTTGGAAATCTTGTGTGAAGCTGCTGTCTCTGGGTACAGGGTAGTTAACTTTGGATGGTTGGATATATTGTGTGAAGGTGCTGTCTCCGGGTACAGGTAGTTAGCTTTGGATGGTTGGAAATGTTGTGCGAATCTGCTGTCTCCAGGCACACGGTAGTTCGCTTTGGATGGCTGGAAATGTTGTGCGAATCTGCTGTCTCCGGGCACAGGGTAGTTTGCTTTGGATGGTTTGAAATATTGTGCGAAGCTGCTGTCTCTGGGTACCGGGTAGTTAGCTTTGGATGGTTGGAAATCTTTGTGAAGCTGCTGTCTCCGGGTACAGGGTAGTTAGCTTTGGATGGTTGGAAATCTTGTGTGCAGCTGTGGTCTCCGGGTACAGGGTAGTTAGCTTTGGATGGTTGGAAATCTTGTGTGAAGCTGCTGTCTCCGGGTACAGGTAGTTAGCTTCAGATGGTTGGAAATGTTGTGCGAATCTGCTGTCTCCAGGCACAGCGTAGTTCGCTTTGGGTGGTTGGAAATGTTGTGTGAACCTGCTGTCTCCGGGTACAGGGTAGTTCGCTTTTGGATGGTTGGAAATCTTGTGTGAAGCTGCTGTCTCTGGGTACAGGGTAGTAACTTTGGATGGTTGGAAATATTGTGTGAAGCTGCTGTCTCCGGGCACACGATAGTTAGCTTTGGATGGTTGGAAATCTTGTGTGAAGCTACTGTCCCCAGGTACAGTGTAGTTAGTTTTGGATGGTTGGAAATGTTGCATGAAGCTGCTATCTCCGGGTAGAGGGTAGTTAGGTTTGGATGGTTGGAAATCTTGTGTGAAGCTGCTGTCTCTGGGTACAGGGTAGTTAACTTTGGATGGTTGGAAATCTTGTGTGAAGCTGCTGTCTCCGGGTACAGGGTAGTTCGCTTTGGATGGTTGGAAATCTTGTGTAAAGCTGCTGTCTCTGGGTACAGGGTAGTTAACTTTGGAAGGTTGGAAATATTGTGTGAAGGTGCTGTCTCCGGGTACAGGTAGTTAGCTTTGGATGGTTGGAAATGTTGTGCGAATATGCTGTCTCCAGGCAAAGGGTAGTTCGCTTTGGATGGCTGGAAATGTTGTGCGAATCTGCTGTCTCCGGGCACATGGTAGTTAGCTTTGGATGGTTGGAAATCTTGTGTGAAGCTGCTGTCTCTGGGTACAGGTAGTTAGCTTCGGATGGTTGGAAATGTTGTGCAAATCTGCTGTCTCCGGGCACAGCGTAGTTCGCTTTGGATGGTTGGAAATGTTGAGCGAATCTCCTGTCCCCGGGCACAGGGTAGTTTGCTTTGGATGGTTGGAAATGTTGTGTGAGGCTGATGTCTCCGGGTACAGGGTAGTTAGCTTTGGATGGTTGGAAATCTTGTGTGAAGCTGCTGTCTCCGGGCACACAGTAGTTAGCTTTGGATGGTTGGAAATCTTGTGTTAAGCTGCTGTCTCCGGGCACACGGTAGTTAGCTTTGGATGGTTGGAAATCTTGTGTGAGGCTACTGTCCCCAGGTACAGTGTAGTTAGTTTTGGATGGTTGGAAATGTTGCATGAAACTGCTGTCTCCGGGTACAGGGTAGTTAGCTTTGGATGTTTGGAAATCTTGTGCGAATCTGCTGTCTCCGGGTACAGGGTAGTTAGGTTTGGATGGTTGGAAATCTTGTGTGAAGCTGCTGTCTCTGGGTACCGGGTAGTTAGCTTTGGATGGTTGGAAATCTTTGTGAAGCTGCTGTCTCCGGGTACAGGGTAGTTAGCTTTGGATGGCTGGAAATCTTGTGTGCAGCTGTGGTCTCCGGGTACAGGGTAGTTAGCTTTGGATGGTTGTAAATCTTGTGTGAAGCTGCTGTCTCCGGGTACAGGTAGTTAGCTTCGGATGGTTGGAAATGTTGTGCGAATCTGCTGTCTCCAGGAACAGCGTAGTTCACTTTGGGTGGTTGGAAATGTTGTGTGAACCTGCTGTCTCCGGGTACAGGGTAGTTCGCTTTTGGATGGTTGGAAATCTTGTGTGAAGCTGCTGTCTCTGGGTACAGGGTAGTAACTTTGGATGGTTGGAAATATTGTGTGAAGCTGCTGTCTCCGGGCACACAATAGTTAGCTTTGGATGGTTGGAAATCTTGTGTGAAGCTACTGTCCCCAGGTACAGTGTAGTTAGTTTTGGATGGTTGGAAATGTTGCATGAAGCTGCTATCTCCGGGTAGAGGGTAGTTAGGTTTGGATGGTTGGAAATCTTGTGTGAAGCTGCTGTCTCTGGGTACAGGGTAGTTAACTTTGGATGGTTGGAAATCTTGTGTGAAGCTGCTGTCACCGGGTACAGGGTAGTTCGCTTTGGATGGTTGGAAATCTTGTGTGAAGCTGCAGTCTCTGGGTACAGGGTAGTTAACTTTGGATGGTTGGAAATGTTGTGCGAATCTGCTGTCCCCGGGTACAGTGTTGTTAGTTTTGGATGGTTAGAAATGTTGCATGAAGCTGCAGTCTCCGGGTACAGGGTAGTTAGCTTTGGATGGTTGGAAATCTTGTGTGAAGCTGCTATCTCCGGGTACAGGGTAGTTCGCTTTGGATGTTTGGAAATGTTATGCGAAGCTGCTGTCTCCGGGTACCGGGTAGTTAGCTTTGGATGGTTGGAAATCTTGTGTGAAGCGGCTATCTCCGGGTACAGGGTAGTTCGCTTTGGATGGTTGGAAATGTTATGCGAAGCTGCTGTCTCCGGGTACCGGGTAGTTAGCTTTGGATGGTTGGAAATCTTGTGTGAAGCGGCTATCTCCGGGTACAGGGTAGTTCGCTTTGGATGGTTGGAAATCTTGTGTGAAGCTGCTGTCTTCGGGTAGAGGGTAGTTTGCTTTGGATGGTTGGAAATCTTGTGTGAAGCTGCTATCTCCGGGTACAGGGTAGTTAGCTTTGGATGATTGGAAATGTTGCTTGAAGCTGCTGTCTCCGGGTACAGGGTAGTTTGCTTTGGATGGTTGGAAATCTTGTGTGAAGCTGCTATCTCCGGGTACAGGGTAGTTCGCTTTGGATGTTTGGAAATGTTATGCGAAGCTGCTGTCTCCGGGTATTGTTAGGAACGATTTCGTAATTGTAGGGAATTTTCCTTCCATGTGGCAACCCCTAAACTTTTTGCTATTGTTTTTAACCTTGTTCTTGACTTTGCCAGAGAAGTACAGCCTTCTGCCGCACTTCTCTGGGCTTTCGCTCCTTTTCTTATGGGGAAACTGACATGCCCTTAAGACAGTCAGTACCGGGGAACGCTGTTTCCCGTAGTTTCTTTTATCGTGTTGCGGCTTTAGTGCAACATGACACAAGAGGGCACTGTAAGCTAAGTTACAGCTCTCTTGGGTCTCTAGCCTTCTACAGACCCTAGATACTCTTTTAGGATGGTATTTGATCGGAGCAAGTCATTCAGGGACTCGAATGGTGGCAGCGATCATTTTGTTTATTTTGAGCTCCTTTTGGCGTTCTGAGCACGTTTTTGCACTGAACCCAAAATGGTGGCCTGGCTCTCCAAAATGGCCAGACCACGAGGCTCCTTTGTCTTGTCCACTGACCGTCTTGCTCCCTTCACCTTCCCCAGGTCGGGCGACCCGGGGCCTTCCTTATTTGGGCATGTACTTTCCCGCGAAACGTGGTTGCTTTCGCGGGCTTCTACATGTCGTTTGTGTGCCTCCAGGGTGTGGGCTGGGATGTCTGGTCCCAATACACATCCTGGGTGCCAGAGAGTCTGGGGTAGTGTGAATGCCTGGGACCACCGTGGTCCGTGATTGGTCCACGTATGGTATGTGTGTTGATGAGCGGATCTCCCATTGCCTCCCCTCCGTTTTGGCGCGAAGGGAACCGTGGATAAGAGGGAGCTGGAAACACCACTGCCATGTCGATCTCCTGAGTTCTCACGAACGAAGGAATACAGGAGCCAAGTATCCTGCAACCCAGAGGCTGGACCGAGGAATCGCTGGTGACCCGCTGAAGGAATCCTCCTTTGCACTGCTGTCGTCCTGTGAAACCCTTTCCTCCTTGGATCGAACCAGAAGGCCTGTACTGGTGCTTCGACCTTTGGAATAGCAGGAACAGCTATTCCCGGCGACTTCATCATCTCCTGCCAAGTAAGCCTTCGGAAGTGTCTCTGGGCCATCCAGTTGACTGACCAGCTTACAAGGGAGTCCTGCTCTGTAACTGCCGCCAGGTTGTGTTGTATTTCGAGTCCTTGTCACTCTCCCACGCTTCGTACACTTGGCGTTCCCAAGTCTGAAGGGAGGAGTGTACATTTGGCTTGAATACACACGGCCGCTCCGTTGTCCTGCTGCGGCAACAAAACTGTGCTGGTTTCGTCGATTGGGACGTCTTTTTGCTCTACACGACTACGAGGCGTTCCCTGCTCTTCTGAACCTGCCAGCTGCTGAAACAAACGTGGAGAAGCCTGGGTCTGCTTGCTTCGGGGACCGGTGAGTAGTTTAGCTAGGATCTGGTCGCCCTCCTGCAGTATCCCATTGCTTTTCCCTGCTGTGTAAAAACAGCACCCTTTTGGCCGTACTCGCGCTCTGCTTCTGCCTGCTGTGGAGGCTGCGCTTGAGTTGCGGAACCTGTTCTCCTTCTGCTGTGCACTAACCCAAACTGCCTGACTTCCTCCGAAGAGCTTCCCCTTTTGCCCGTTGGCACCGGCGTGGCAGGTACTTTGAGCACAAGGCTCCACTCTTCGCAGGGCTCGGACTTCCATCTAGTTAGGTGCCTCTAAAGGCGAACTGAGTCAAAAGCGTTATCGCACTGCCTGTTTTCCTTTCCTTTCAGGTGGACTACATATTTCGTGCTTTAAACGCTTGCGACTGTGTATTTGTATATATATTGTGTTGATTTGGTATGTGTTGGCTTAATACTGTGTTATTGTGATTTTCTCGCTACGGTCGTTGTTTTAAAGGCCTTAAAATAAATGTGTTTATATTTTTGATATAACAACTGTTTGGAGTAGTTTGTAAGCGCTCTTGCTTTGTGTGCTCATTGCGGGCTTTCAGTCACCCTCACCCCTCTTGAGACCTAGTCTTGACCGCCGCGATCGCTACCTTGATTGGTCTGGCTTGTCCAGAGGTTACCCTGTTCCAAGTAATTAGGTTGGCCTTCTGAACTTCTGCGCCACCAGGACAGAGTTCAGAAATCCGTCTTAACAAATTGGTGTACAGCGGTGGGATACGACTGAAGGTATCCAGTGTTGCGCTCGAACTAAGGCATTTCAGGTTATTCCAAACAGTACACGTAGTGAATTGTTGTAATATAACTTTAAAAAGGCCATAGTCCTATCAAACAGTATGGAAGCAAATACCTTGTTAACTTTAAATGCTTCCAAATCAGAAACGCTGAAAAAGATGTGTGCGGAGAGAGGTGTTTCCTCTCAAGGCACAAAATTGGAAATGATCCAGAGAATCGTGGCGTGGCAAGAAGCGCAGCTTGACGCTATAACTTCCGAGGACAGTGCAGAAGGTGGTGGGGCTGCTCTCACTGGCAGAACCGACGGTTCTGGCGCTGCACTGATCCATCGCGACCACGAGGACAGGGAGGATGTAATGTCTAATGTTTCCTCTGCCAGTGTTGATGGGGAGGCTATGCTTGAATTCAAGAAGCAAGAGCTGCGGTTTAGGCAGCAGGAGCTTGAATTCAGCATAGCCAAACTAAAAATCGAACAGGCAGAAAAGCAGAAAGACAGGGATCACCAGTTGGAACTGGCCAAGCTTCAGGTTGCAAATGGATCCAAGGGTCCTAGACATGGGTCTGGGGCTTCCTCTCATCCACGGTTTCCAAAAGATCTGCTCAGTGTGTATGAAGAGAGGAATGACATTATGGACTGGCTGAATGCGTTTGAGTATGCATGCGAGGTCCAGGAAGTTGACAATGCTGATAAGATTGCGTGGTTGCTCAGTGGACTGCCCCATTCTGGCTGCAGTGCCATTATGGAAATGTCGAAGGCTGAGCGGGCTGATTTCGCAATGTTAAAGCAAACTCTCATTTTAAAGTTTGGGAAGACTCCGGCCCAATATTTAAAGCGTTTTCGAGAGTATAAGAAAAAGGAAGGTGGTACTTGGGTATCTTATGTCGCTGAATCTTTGAAAAACTTAACTGGCTGGGTCGAAGGTTATAAGGTTTCTACCTTCGAAGGCATGATCAATCTGGTCATGCTGGAACATATTTTTGCTTCTTCTTCCCCGGAGCTTAAGCAGCATTTGGCCGATTCGAAGGAGATAGATCCTAAGAAGCTGGCCATTGCAGCAGACTTATGGGTGTCACATCGAGTGTCCCATAAGGACAAAACTCATCCTGGTAAGCAGGAGGAAGGGAAAAAGTCCAAAGATATGGAGGGTGGGGAATCTGCTAAATCTTCTTCCCATAAGGGCCACAAAAAGAAAAACAAGGGTAAGACACAAGAGAACTCACAGGGTAGTGGAGGTCAGCCTCCGAAACAGAACTCGGGTTACAATAAGCCTCCCTACGTAAACAGACCCAATGGGGCTTGTTTTTCTTGTGGAGCAACTGACCATGTGAAGGGGGATCCCCGTTGTAAGGTTAGACCTTTGGGGGTCCACTCCGCTAATCTGGCCTTCTCCTCCTACGAGGAAGAAGAGATTACAGGAGCATCCTTCTCCTCAGACTCATTTCCCAGCGGAATAGAGGCTGAGGTAGTTTTAGTGTCCCTGGGTTCCTGGGAGCCTAAAGTCGCAGAGGCTTATGCTAGGATTCCAGATAATACCAAGCACTACTTTAAAGACAGTGTGCTGATCAATGGAGTGGATACTCCAGCTCTTAGGGATAGTGGGTGCAGTCGCACTGTAGTGGATTCTACCTTGGTAGACTCAGAGGAAGTTGCCAGAGCTACTCTGATGCCCACTAAGTTGGCTGACGGCCCCCTACGTATGTTTCCCGTGATCCCTGTAAATCTTACTTTAAATGGTACAGCAGTCAGGATTCCAGTGAGCATTCAGAGAAACGTCCCGGGAAAGGTCTTGTTGGGGAATGATCTCAGAGCTTTAGGGCTCGTAGGAGACACTGCCGAAAGACCCTACACACGGTCTCAAGCACGGGCAGCATTGGCCAAGTCCAATACGCCGCCCCAGCCAAAGGGGAAACCCAAGGCGAAAGGAGTCTACAAGTCAAGACGAGGGAAAGAGAATATTCCCCCGAGCTCGCCTACCACTGCGGTGGAGGAAGTTGGTCAATCGCCCGGGCCTGACGAGGAGGTGGCGATGCCTGAAGTATTCGACCCCAACGATCATCCTGAACTAAAGGACTTGTTAGTTGAAGGAGGTCCTGATAGGGACGAATTCAGTAAAGGCCAACGTGAGTGCCCATCTCTGGAAGGCCTAAGGAGACAGGCCTGCTCCCAGCTTGAGGGTGAGCCTCCTGGGAAGCATAGGATTTATTGGGAAGGTGGACTCCTGTATAGTGAGCCCACAGAGTCTACAGAAGGAGACCATAGGAGGTTGGTGGTTCCCCTTGCTGTTAGGCCCTTCCTCCTGCAGTTGGCGCATGAAGTTCCCCTTGCTGGTCACCTTGGTATGAAGAGGACCAAGCAAAGGTTATCCATGCACTTCTACTGGCCCAAGATGGGGGTGCAAGTAGAAAGTCACTGCAGGAGTTGTGCCTCCTGCCAGTTGTCTGGTAAGGTTGGCGCGACAATCCAAGCTCCGTTGGTACCGCTCCCAGTTGTGGGGGTACCATTTGAAAGGGTAGGGATCGACATCGTTGGTCCCCTTGACCCGCAAACATCCTCGGGCAATAGGTTTATCCTGGTGCTGGTCGACCATGCAACCAGGTATCCTGAGGCCGTCCCATTTACAACTGTAACTGCCAAGCCAGTTGCAGAAGCTTTACTCGGCATGTTTACTAGGGTTGGCTTCCCTAAAGAAGTTGTGTCGGATCATGGCAGCAACTTTATGTCGAAGTATAGGCAGGCTATGTGGAAAGAATGTGGGGACACCTACAGGTTCTCTTCTGCATACCGCCCCCAGACCAATGGTCTGGGGGGGCGTTTCAGCAGGACGTTAAAGAGCATGATTGGGGCTCTGGAGGAGCCTCAGAGAAGAAAATGGGATCTTCTTGTTTCATGCTTACTGTTTGCCTACCGAGAGGTACCACAGGAGGGTGTTGGCTTCAGCCCCTTCGAACTTCTGTTCGGTCATCCCGTACGGGGACCCTTAGCCATTGTCAAGGAGGGATGGGAGATGCCCACTCCCCCTGTTACTACCAATGTAGTTGATTATGTGCTAGGGCTCAGAAAACGGATGGTACTTCTGATGGGCTTGGCTAGTGATAAATTGAAGGCCGGGCAAGCGCTGGTGAAACATTGGTACGACCAGAAAGCTTCCCTCATCAACTTTACACTTGGTCAGCAAGTCCTGATCATGAATCTCATAAGGCCTCGAGCTTTACAGGACACATGGTCAGGCCCTTACCCAGTGGTGGATCCCCTGGGTGAGGTTAACTATTCAGTGGACCATGGAAGGCCTGGTCAGGCTCCAAAAGTGCTTCCCGTGAATAGGCTGAAGGCTTTCGGCCCAAGCGTCGAAATCGCAGCACTGCTACTGGCTTCAGATGTTGAGGAAGAGGAGTCTGAACCTCTCCCCGAGCTGTTCCCAAGCAGTCCTTCAGTTAGCTCTTTTGAGGGTGTCCGAGTGGCCCCTCACCAAAATGGACAAGGCTCAGTGGTTTACCTTGGACATGAAGTAGGTGGAGGGAGGAGACAGCCTCTATCCAGTAAGGTACCAGCGGTACAAGACTGGCCTACCCCCACTACGCAAACCCAAGTGAGAGCCTTTTTAGGACTCACGGGGTATTACCGCAATTTTGTGGCAGACTATGGCACCATAGCTGCTCCTCTGACTGCCCTCACAACTCCGAAGAAACCCAATAAGGTAACTTGGACTGACGAGTGTGAGAAGGCCTTCAATGGCTTAAAAGACTCCTTGTGCCAGGCCCCTGTGCTCAGGGCCCCTGATTATCAAAGACCTTTTATCGTGCAGACGGATGCCTCTGACACTGGGATAGGAGCTGTACTATCACAAGTAGATGAGAAGGGTAAGGAACACCCTATCGGTTTTATTAGTCGCCAGCTTAAGGACAGAGAGCTCAGATGGTCCACGGTAGAGAAAGAATGTTTCTCTGTTGTGTGGGCCCTAAGGAAGCTGAGGCCCTACCTCTATGGGACCCACTTCACTGTGCAGACTGACCATAAGCCGTTAAAGTGGCTAATGAACATGAAGGGGGAGAATCCAAAGTTGCTTAGGTGGTCCATAAGTCTACAAGGCTTCGACTTCACTATTGAGCATAGGCCAGGTGTCCAACATAGCAATGCTGATGGGTTGTCCAGAATGTTTTACCGACCTGAACAAGAGACTCATCCAGGGGTGGATTAGTTCCCCCTGTCCATAGTCTGGGAGGGGCGAGTGTTAGGAAAGATTTCGTAATTGTAGGGAATTTTCCTTCCATGTGGCAACCCCTAAACTTTTTGCTATTGTTTTTAACCTTGTTCTTGACTTTGCCAGAGAAGTACAGCCTTCTGCCGCACTTCTCTGGGCTTTCGCTCCTTTTCTTATGGGGAAACTGACATGCCCTTAAGACAGTCAGTACCGGGGAACGCTGTTTCCCGTAGTTTCTTTTATCGTGTTGCGGCTTTAGTGCAACATGACACAAGAGGGCACTGTAAGCTAAGTTACAGCTCTCTTGGGTCTCTAGCCTTCTACAGACCCTAGATACTCTTTTAGGATGGTATTTGATCGGTGCAAGTCATTCAGGGACTCGAATGGTGGCAGCGATCATTTTGTTTATTTTGAGCTCCTTTTGGCGTTCTGAGCACGTTTTTGCACTGAACCCAAAATGGTGGCCTGGCTCTCCAAAATGGCCAGACCACGAGGCTCCTTTGTCTTGTCCACTGACCGTCTTGCTCCCTTCACCTTCCCCAGGTCGGGCGACCCGGGGCCTTCCTTATTTGGGCATGTACTTTCCCGCGAAACGTGGTTGCTTTCGCGGGCTTCTACATGTCGTTTGTGTGCCTCCAGGGTGTGGGCTGGGATGTCTGGTCCCAATACACATCCTGGGTGCCAGAGAGTCTGGGGTAGTGTGAATGCCTGGGACCACCGTGGTCCGTGATTGGTCCACGTATGGTATGTGTGTTGATGAGCGGATCTCCCATTGGCTCCCCTCCGTTTTGGCGCGAAGGGAACCGTGGATAAGAGGGAGCTGGAAACACCACTGCCATGTCGATCTCCTGAGTTCTCACGAACGAAGGAATACAGGAGCCAAGTATCCTGCAACCCAGAGGCTGGACCGAGGAATCGCTGGTGACCCGCTGAAGGAATCCTCCTTTGCACTGCTGTCGTCCTGTGAAACCCTTTCCTCCTTGGATCGAACCAGAAGGCCTGTACTGGTGCTTCGACCTTTGGAATAGCAGGAACAGCTATTCCCGGCGACTTCATCATCTCCTGCCAAGTAAGCCTTCGGAAGTGTCTCTGGGCCATCCAGTTGACTGACCAGCTTACAAGGGAGTCCTGCTCTGTAACTGCCGCCAGGTTGTGTTGTATTTCGAGTCCTTGTCACTCTCCCACGCTTCGTACACTTGGCGTTCCCAAGTCTGAAGGGAGGAGTGTACATTTGGCTTGAATACACACGGCCGCTCCGTTGTCCTGCTGCGGCAACAAAACTGTGCTGGTTTCGTCGATTGGGACGTCTTTTTGCTCTACACGACTACGAGGCGTTCCCTGCTCTTCTGAACCTGCCAGCTGCTGAAACAAACGTGGAGAAGCCTGGGTCTGCTTGCTTCGGGGACCGGTGAGTAGTTTAGCTAGGATCTGGTCGCCCTCCTGCAGTATCCCATTGCTTTTCCCTGCTGTGTAAAAACAGCACCCTTTTGGCCGTACTCGCGCTCTGCTTCTGCCTGCTGTGGAGGCTGCGCTTGAGTTGCGGAACCTGTTCTCCTTCTGCTGTGCACTAACCCAAACTGCCTGACTTCCTCCGAAGAGCTTCCCCTTTTGCCCGTTGGCACCGGCGTGGCAGGTACTTTGAGCACAAGGCTCCACTCTTCGCAGGGCTCGGACTTCCATCTAGTTAGGTGCCTCTAAAGGCGAACTGAGTCAAAAGCGTTATCGCACTGCCTGTTTTCCTTTCCTTTCAGGTGGACTACATATTTCGTGCTTTAAACGCTTGCGACTGTGTATTTGTATATATATTGTGTTGATTTGGTATGTGTTGGCTTAATACTGTGTTATTGTGATTTTCTCGCTACGGTCGTTGTTTTAAAGGCCTTAAAATAAATGTGTTTATATTTTTGATATAACAACTGTTTGGAGTAGTTTGTAAGCGCTCTTGCTTTGTGTGCTCATTGCGGGCTTTCAGTCACCCTCACCCCTCTTGGGACCTAGTCTTGACCGCCGCGATGGCTACCTTGATTGGTCTGGCTTGTCCAGAGGTTACCCTGTTCCAAGTAATTAGGTTGGCCTTCTGAACTTCTGCGCCACCAGGACAGAGTTCAGAAATCCGTCTTAACAGGTACCGGGTAGTTAGCTTTGGATGGTTGGAAATCTTGTGTGAAGCGGCTATCTCCGGGTACAGGGTAGTTCGCTTTGGATGGTTGGAAATCTTGTGTGAAGCTGCTGTCTTCGGTACAGGGTAGTTTGCTTTGGATGGTTGGAAATCTTGTGTGAAGCTGCTATCTCCGGGTACAGGGTAGTTAGCTTTGGATGGTTGGAAATGTTGCTTGAAGCTGCTGTCTCCGGGTACAGGGTAGTTTGCTTTGAATGGTTGGATATCTTGTGTGAAGCTCCTATCTCCGGGTACAGGGTAGTTAGCTTTGGATGGTTGGAAATCTTGTGTGAAGCTGCTGTCTCCGGGTACAGGGTAGTTAGCTTTGGATGGTTGGAAATCTTGTGTGAAGCTGCTGTCTCCGGGTACAGGGTAATTTGCTTTGGATGGTTGGAAATCTTATGTGAAGCTGCTGTCCCCGGGCATAGGGTAGTTCGCTTTGGATGGTTGGAAATGTGTGAACCTGCTGTCCCCGGGTACAGGGTAGTTAGCTTTGGATGGTTGGAAATCTTGTGTGAAGCTGCTGTCTCTGGGTACAGGGTAGTTCGCTTTGGATGGTTGGAAATCTTTTGTGAAGCTGCTGTCTCTGGGCACAGGGTAGTTTGCTTTGGATGGTTCGAAATATTGTGCGAAGCTGCTGTCTCTGGGTACCGGGTAGTTAGCTTTGGATGGTTGGAAATCTTGTGTGAAGCTACTGTCCCCAGGTACAGTGCAGTTAGTTTTGGATGGTTGGAAATGTTGCATGAAACTGCTGTCTCCGGGTACAGGGTAGTTAGCTTTGGATGTTTGGAAATCTTGTGCGAATCTGCTGTCTCCAGGTACAGGGTAGTTAGGTTTGGATGGTTGGAAATCTTGTGTGAAGCTGCTGTCTCTGGGTACAGGGTAGTTAACTTTGGATGGTTGGAAATCTTGTGTGAAGCTGCTGTCTCCGGGTACAGGGTAGTTCGCTTTGGATGGTTGGAAATCTTGTGTGAAGCTGCTGTCTCTGGGTACAGGGTAGTTAACTTTGGATGGTTGGATATATTGTGTGAAGGTGCTGTCTCCGGGTACAGGTAGTTAGCTTTGGATGGTTGGAAATGTTGTGCGAATCTGCTGTCTCCAGGCACACGGTAGTTCGCTTTGGATGGCTGGAAATGTTGTGCGAATCTGCTGTCTCCGGGCACAGGGTAGTTTGCTTTGGATGGTTTGAAATATTGTGCGAAGCTGCTGTCTCTGGGTACCGGGTAGTTAGCTTTGGATGGTTGGAAATCTTTGTGAAGCTGCTGTCTCCGGGTACAGGGTAGTTAGCTTTGGATGGTTGGAAATCTTGTGTGCAGCTGTGGTCTCCGGGTACAGGGTAGTTAGCTTTGGATGGTTGGAAATCTTGTGTGAAGCTGCTGTCTCCATGTACAGGTAGTTAGCTTCGGATGGTTGGAAATGTTGTGCGAATCTGCTGTCTCCAGGCACAGCGTAGTTCGCTTTGGGTGGTTGGAAATGTTGTGTGAACCTGCTGTCTCTGGGTACAGGGTAGTTCGCTTTTGGATGGTTGGAAATCTTGTGTGAAGCTGCTGTCTCTGGGTACAGGGTAGTAACTTTGGATGGTTGGAAATATTGTGTGAAGCTGCTGTCTCCGGGCACACAATAGTTAGCTTTGGATGGTTGGAAATCTTGTGTGAAGCTACTGTCCCCAGGTACAGTGTAGTTAGTTTTGGATGGTTGGAAATGTTGCATGAAGCTGCTATCTCCGGGTAGAGGGTAGTTAGGTTTGGATGGTTGGAAATCTTGTGTGAAGCTGCTGTCTCTGGGTACAGGGTAGTTAACTTTGGATGGTTGGAAATCTTGTGTGAAGCTGCTGTCTCCGGGTACAGGGTAGTTCGCTTTGGATGGTTGGAAATCTTGTGTAAAGCTGCTGTCTCTGGGTACAGGGTAGTTAACTTTGGATGGTTGGAAATATTGTGTGAAGGTGCTGTCTCCGGGTACAGGTAGTTAGCTTTGGATGGTTGGAAATGTTGTGCGAATATGCTGTCTCCAGGCAAAGGGTAGTTCGCTTTGGATGGCTGGAAATGTTGTGCGAATCTGCTGTCTCCGGGCACATGGTAGTTTGCTTTGGATGGTTCGAAATGTTGTGCGAATCTGCTGTCTCCGGGTACCGGGTAGTTAGCTTTGGATGGTTGGAAATCTTGTGTGAAGCTGCTGTCTCTGGGTACAGGTAGTTAGCTTCGGATGGTTGGAAATGTTGTGCAAATCTGCAGTCTCCGGGCACAGCGTAGTTCGCTTTGGATGGTTGGAAATGTTGAGCGAATCTCCTGTCCCCGGGCACAGGGTAGTTTGCTTTGGATGGTTGGAAATGTTGTGTGAGGCTGCTGTCTCCGGGTACAGGGTAGTTAGCTTTGGATGGTTGGAAATCTTGTGTGAAGCTGCTGTCTCCGGGCACACGGTAGTTAGCTTTGGATGGTTGGAAATCTTGTGTTAAGCTGCTGTCCCCGGGCACACGGTAGTTAGCTTTGGATGGTTGGAAATCTTGTGTGAAGCTACTGTCCCCAGGTACAGTGTAGTTAGTTTTGGATGGTTGGAAATGTTGCATGAAACTGCTGTCTCCGGGTACAGGGTAGTTAGCTTTGGATGTTTGGAAATCTTGTGCGAATCTGCTGTCTCCGGGTACAGGGTAGTTAGGTTTGGATGGTTGGAAATCTTGTGTGAAGCTGCTGTCTCTGGGTACCGGGTAGTTAGCTTTGGATGGTTGGAAATCTTTGTGAAGCTGCTGTCTCCGGGTACAGGGTAGTTAGCTTTGGATGGCTGGAAATCTTGTGTGCAGCTGTGGTCTCCGGTTACAGGGTAGTTAGCTTTGGATGGTTGGAAATCTTGTGTGAAGCTGCTGTCTCCGGGTACAGGTAGTTAGCTTCGGATGGTTGGAAATGTTGTGCGAATCTGCTGTCTCCAGGAACAGCGTAGTTCACTTTGGGTGGTTGGAAATGTTGTGTGAACCTGCTGTCTCCGGGTACAGGGTAGTTCGCTTTTGGATGGTTGGAAATCTTGTGTGAAGCTGCTGTCTCTGGGTACAGGGTAGTAACTTTGGATGGTTGGAAATATTGTGTGAAGCTGCTGTCTCCGGGCACACAATAGTTAGCTTTGGATGGTTGGAAATCTTGTGTGAAGCTACTGTCCCCAGGTACAGTGTAGTTAGTTTTGGATGGTTGGAAATGTTGCATGAAGCTGCTATCTCCGGGTAGAGGGTAGTTAGGTTTGGATGGTTGGAAATCTTGTGTGAAGCTGCTGTCTCTGGGTACAGGGTAGTTAACTTTGGATGGTTGGAAATCTTGTGTGAAGCTGCTGTCACCGGGTACAGGGTAGTTCGCTTTGGATGGTTGGAAATCTTGTGTGAAGCTGCAGTCTCTGGGTACAGGGTAGTTAACTTTGGATGGTTGGAAATGTTGTGCGAATCTGCTGTCTCCAGGCAAAGGATAGTTCGCTTTGGATGGCTGGAAATGTTGTGCGAATCTGCTGTCTCCGGGCACAGGGTAGGTTGCTTTGGATGGTTCGAAATATTGTGCGAAGCTGCTGTCTCTGGGTACCGGGTAGTTAGCTTTGGATGGTTGGAAATCTTTGTGAAGCTGCTGTCTCCGGGTACAGGGTAGTTAGCTTTGGATGGTTGGAAATCTTGTGTGAAGCTGCTGTCACCGGGTACAGGGTAGTTCGCTTTGGATGGTTGGAAATCTTGTGTGAAGCTGCAGTCTCTGGGTACAGGGTAGTTAACTTTGGATGGTTGGAAATGTTGTGCGAATCTGCTGTCTCCAGGCAAAGGATAGTTCGCTTTGGATGGCTGGAAATGTTGTGCGAATCTGCTGTCTCCGGGCACAGGGTAGTTTGCTTTGGATGGTTCGAAATATTGTGCGAAGCTGCTGTCTCTGGGTACCGGGTAGTTAGCTTTGGATGGTTGGAAATCTTTGTGAAGCTGCTGTCTCCGGGTACAGGGTAGTTAGCTTTGGATGGTTGGAAATCTTGTGTGCAGCTGCTGTCTCCGGGCACAGCGTAGTTCGCTTTGGATGGTTGGAAATGTTGAGCGAATCTCCTGTCTCCGGGCACAGGGTAGTTTGCTTTGGATGGTTGGAAATGTTGTGTGAGGCTGCTGTCTCCGGGTACAGGGTAGTTAGCTTTGGATGGTTGGAAATCTTATGTGAAGCTGCTGTCTCCGTGCACACGGTAGTTAGCTTTGGATGGTTGGAAATCTTGTGTGAAGCTACTGTCCCCAGGTACAGTGTAGTTAGTTTTGGATGGTTGGAAATGTTGCATGAAGCTGCTGTCTCCGGGTACAGGGTAGTTAGCATTGGATGTTTGGAAATCTTGTGCGAATCTGCTGTCTCCGAGTACAGGGTAGTTAGGTTTGGATGGTTGGAAATTTGTGTGAAGCTGCTGTCTCTGGGTACAGGGTAGTTAACTTTGGATGGTTGGAAATCTTGTGTGAAGCTGCTGTCTCCGGGTACAGGGTAGTTCGCTTTGGATGGCTGGAAATGTTGTGCGAATCTGCTGTCTCCGGGCACAGGGTAGTTTGCTTTGGATGGTTCGAAATGTTGTGCGAAGCTGCTGTCTCTGGGTACCGGGTAGTTAGCTTTGGATGGTTGGAAATCTTTGTGAAGCTGCTGTCTCCGGGTACAGGGTAGTTAGCTTTGGATGGTTGGAAATCTTGTGTGAAGCTGTGGTCTCCGGGTACAGGGTAGTTAGCTTTGGATGGTTGGAAATCTTGTGTGAAGCTGCTGTCTCCGGCTACAGGTAGTTAGCTTCGGATGGTTGGAAATGTTGTGCGAATCTGCTGTCTCCGGGCACAGAGTAGTTCGCTTTGGATGGTTGGAAATGTTGAGCGAATCTCCTGTCTCTGGGCACAGGGTAGTTCGCTTTGGATGGTTGGAAATGTTGTGTGAGGCTGCTGTCTCCGGGTACAGGGTAGTCAGCTTTGGATGGTTGGAAATCTTGTGTGAAGCTGCACTCTCCGGTACAGAGTAGTTAGCTTTGGGTGGTTGGAAATCTTGTGTGAAGCTACTGTCCCCGGGTACAGTGTAGTTAGGTTTGGATGGTTGGAAATGTTGTGTGAAGCTGCTGTCTCCGGGTACAGGGTAGTTCGCTTTGGATGGTTGGAAATGTTGAGCGAATCTCCTGTCTCTGGGCACAGGGTAGTTCGCTTTGGATGGTTGGAAATGTTGTGCGAAGCTGCTGTCTCTGGGTACCGGGTAGTTAGCTTTGGATGGTTGGAAATCTTTGTGAAGCTGCTGTCTCCGGGTACAGGGTAGTTAGCTTTGGATGGTTGGAAATCTTGTGTGAAGCTGTGGTCTCCGGGTACAGGGTAGTTAGCTTTGGATGGTTGGAAATCTTGTGTGAAGCTGCTGTCTCCGGGTACAGGTAGTTAGCTTCGGATGGTTGGAAATGTTGTGCGAATCTGCTGTCTCCGGGCACAGAGTAGTTCGCTTTGGATGGTTGGAAATGTTGAGCGAATCTCCTGTCTCTGGGCACAGGGTAGTTCGCTTTGGATGGTTGGAAATGTTGTGTGAGGCTGCTGTCTCCGGGTACAGGGTAGTCAGCTTTGGATGGTTGGAAATCTTGTGTGAAGCTGCACTCTCCGGTACAGAGTAGTTAGCTTTGGGTGGTTGGAAATCTTGTGTGAAGCTACTGTCCCCGGGTACAGTGTAGTTAGGTTTGGATGGTTGGAAATGTTGTGTGAAGCTGCTGTCTCCGGGTACAGGGTAGTTCGCTTTGGATGGTTGGAAATGTTGAGCGAATCTCCTGTCTCTGGGCACAGGGTAGTTCGCTTTGGATGGTTGGAAATGTTGTGCGAAGCTGCTGTCTCTGGGTACCGGGTAGTTAGCTTTGGATGGTTGGAAATCTTTGTTAAGCTGCTGTCTCCGGGTACAGGGTAGTTAGCTTTGGATGGTTGGAAATCTTGTGTGAAGCTGTGGTCTCCGGGTACAGGGTAGTTAGCTTTGGATGGTTGGAAATCTTGTGTGAAGCTGCTGTCTCCGGGTACAGGTAGTTAGCTTCGGATGGTTGGAAATGTTGTGCGAATCTGCTGTCTCCGGGCACAGAGAAGTTCGCTTTGGATGGTTGGAAATGTTGAGCGAATCTCCTGTCTCTGGGCACAGGGTAGTTCGCTTTGGATGGTTGGAAATGTTGTGTGAGGCTGCTGTCTCCGGGTACAGGGTAGTCAGCTTTGGATGGTTGGAAATCTTGTGTGAAGCTGCACTCTCCGGTACAGAGTAGGTAGCTTTGGGTGGTTGGAAATCTTGTGTGAAGCTACTGTCCCCGGGTACAGTGTAGTTAGGTTTGGATGGTTGGAAATGTTGTGTGAAGCTGCTGTCTCCGGGTACAGGGTAGTTTGCTTTGGATGGTTGGAAATGTTGAGCGAATCTCCTGTCTCTGGGCACAGGGTAGTTAGCTTTGGATGGTTGGAAATCTTGTGTGAAGCTACTGTCCCCAGGTACAGTGTAGTTAGTTTTGGATGGTTGGAAATGTTGCATGAAGCTGCTGTCTCCGGGTACAGGGTAGTTAGCTTTGGATGTTTGGAAATCTTGTGCGAATCTGCTGTCTCCGGGTACAGGGTAGTTAGGTTTGGATGGTTGGAAATCTTGTGTGAAGCTACTGTCCCCAGGTACAGTGTAGTTAGTTTTGGATGGTTGGAAATGTTGCATGAAGCTTCTGTCTCCAGGCACAGGGTAGTTCGCTTTGGATGGCTGGAAATGTTGTGCGAATCTGCTGTCTCCGGGCACAGGGTAGTTTGCTTTGGATGGTTCGAAATGTTGTGCAAAGCTGCTGTCTCCGGGTACCGGGTAGTTAGCTTTGGATGGTTGGAAATCTTGTGTGAAGCTGCTGTCTCCGGGTACAGGGTAGTTAGCTTTGGATGGTTGGAAATCTTGTGTGAAGCTGCGGTCTCCGGGTACAGGGTAGTTAGCTTTGGATGGTTGGAAATCTTGTGTGAAGCTGCTGTCTCTGGGTACAGGTAGTTAGATTTGGATGGTTGGAAATGTTGTGCAAATCTGCTGTCTCCGGGCACAGGGTAGTTCGCTTTGGATGGTTGGAAATGTTGAGTGAATCTCCTGTCTCCGGGCACAGGGTAGTTCACACAACATTTCCAACCATCCAAAGCTAAGCTGCTGTCTCCGGGTACAGGGTAGTTAGCTTTGGATGGTTGGAAATCTTGTGTGAAGCTACTGTCCCCAGGTACAGTGTAGTTAGTTTTGGATGGTTGGAAATGTTGCATGAAGCTGCTGTCTCCGGGTACAGGGTAGTTAGGTTTGGATGGTTGGAAATCTTGTGTGAAGCTGCTGTCTCTGGTTACAGGGTAGTTAACTTTGGATGGTTGGAAATCTTGTGTAAAGCTGCTGTCTCCGGGTACAGGGTAGTTCGCTTTGGATGGTTGGAAATCTTGTGTGAAGCTGCTGTCTCTGGGTACAGGGTAGTTAACTTTGGATGGTTGGAAATATTGTGTGAAGGTGCTTTCTCCGGGTACAGGTAGTTAGCTTTGGATGGTTGGAAATGTTGTGCGAATCTGCTGTCTCCAGGCACAGGGTAGTTCGCTTTGGATGGCTGGAAATGTTTTGCGAATCTGCTGTCTCCGGGCACAGGGTAGTTTGCTTTGGATGGTTCGAAATGTTGTGCGAAGCTGCTGTCTCCGGGTATCGGGTAGTTAGCTTTGGATGGTTGGAAATCTTTGTGAAGCTGCTGTCTCCGGGTACAGGGTAGTTAGCTTTGGATGGTTTTTAATCTTGTGTGCAGCTGTGGTCTCCGGGTACAGGGTAGTTAGCTTTGGATGGTTGGAAATCTTGTGTGAAGCTGCTGTCTCCGGGTACAGGTAGTTAGCTTCAGATAGTTGGAAATGTGCGAATCTGCTGTCTCCAGGCACAGCGTAGTTCGCTTTGGGTGGTCGGAAATCTTGTGTGAACCTGCTGTCCCCGAGTACAGGGTAGTTTGCTTTGGATGGTTGGAAATCTTGTGTGAAGCTGCTGTCTCCGGGTAGGGTAGTTCACTTTGGATGGTTGGAAATGTTGTACGAAGCTGCTGTCTCCGGGTGCAGGGTAGTTAGCATTGGATGGTGGACTGTGGCAACATCTGAAAGGTATGAGATTTGACACTGGAGTAGAGTGTACACTTTCTATTGAAGTAACAGGGCATGTCCGGTGGTGCAGGACTCATTACGAGTTGGCCAGTCCGGAAATAAGGCGCCGGTAATATCGTATACCAGACCTTTCCGGACGGGCCAACACCAAGTCTGCTGGTAGGGGCTCTCAGGTCTGACCTGCCGATCGATCAGGCCCCTACCAGCCAATAAATGCCTGAATCATTGGCACTGTTACTAATGGTGCCAGTGATTCGGGCAACCCCATCCCATAGAGTCCCAAGAACGAAGTTGGGGGTAGACAACCCACGAAAGCCGAACACCAGGGTCTGGGACCCAAACAGAAAGAGAGAAAAGAGTTGTGCAACAAGTCGGGGAGTACCCAAAACAACCCAGAGAGGTCTGCGACCCACGTGAAAGAGAAAGAGACATTTGTTGGAAATCTGAGTTCGATAGTCAAGTCTGACAGGACAGTTCACCTGACTTGGCGCTACAGTTTTGAGTTGGAAAAAGAAACAACATTTTTATACTTAAGTCTGGTGGGATACTGAACCAGACTTAACAGTACATTTGGGAATTGACACTTGTGAACTGTGTTTAAGGAATCAGTCATTGTGCTTCCACACCACAAACTGAACTTTACAGGCCTATATCCAGAGCGAGGGAAAGCGCCCAGTTTTTCCTCAGTTAGTTAAATGCAAGGGACGGAAATAGGTTTGGACACAGGATGGTGGACTCATTATTTAACGAGACATCCTGACAGAGACCTTAGTGTTTTAGTTGAGGTAGGGGAACCCCTCATAGAAATAGGACAAGGTTGTTTTTTTCTTTTCTTTATTTCTACAGTAAAGGTCTTTGATAGCAAGCATGCCACCACTGAGTAAGGCTCGTACTTCTGCACCCTTGTAGACCCCAGGAGCCACCATGCCATAATGAGGCATGGCTTATACTTACTTTTGAATGTGCCACCAGGCAGACTAGGGTATACAATTATTATGTTTTGAATCAGAGGTGCAGGTTATTAAAAAAAAAGCCACTTCTGCATGTATGAACTTTGTGTTCCAGCAGCTGTCAGGAATGCAGGTGTGACCTTTGAACCTAACTGTCTGCCACTGCAGGGCAGTTGCTGGAGATGTCACGAGACTGGTCACAGCAAAAGCACACGAGTGCCCCATCATTTTGGCATGGAGCATTATAAAAGGGGGTCTGATTAGCAGACCTCCCTTTCAGAAACAGAATTATCAATATCATGTTATTACTAGCAGCAACAAAAAACATTCAGGCTATCCGGCCCTCACAAATTGGTATCCTGTCACAGTGACAGACTCATCGTTTTTAATCAATTCTGTTGTGAACGCTGGCTTGATAATGAATGCAATTTCAAGCGTATTTATATAATGAATGACATCATAGCATCCTCATGTAAATACTTGCATTCCCTGTACTTCTGAATAGTAAAGTATAGCTAAAGACATACCTATGATGATTTCACTTCCTGTTCCTGAACCATTGGAGTAGCAATATTGGAAGAAATAAAAGATAAGACATTGGGCCTCATTACACGGAAGGCGGTAATGGTTAACGGCCACCGTTAATGGTAACAGTGACCGTTAACCATTACCGCCTTACTACGATGTCCTTTAGCGGGTTGGTGCTTTAACGCCTGCTTTTTGCAGGCGTTAAAAACCAACCCGCTAAGGGACCTCGGAGCTAATTACGGCACCGCAAAATTGCGGTGCCGTAATTAGCGCCTTCCCCATTCCCATAGAGCCCTATGGGGCAGAAATGGGAATGGGGAAGGGCAATGGCGGAAGGGGGATTTACCGCCCCTCCAACCTTGGAATGGGGCGGTAAATCCCCTTTCCGCCAAGGCGGTGCCGGTAATTTACCGGCATGGTCCAGGGTGCTAATAGCACCCTGGATCACCACCTTCCGTGTAATGAGGCCCATTGTCATATATATCCTGGCAGAAATAAAATGCTCCTAAATTTAAGATTTAAAGAAAGTTCACCAGAACGTACGGCTACCGCCATCAACTTATTCATAGACACGTCTCCCCCCATGCTGCCTATTGCCCACCCTCACCCTCCCCGTAGCTCCACGCTCCTTTTTACTCTGCTCCTCTCACTGTGTTCTTCCCACTAGGATTGTAAAGCGCTCTGTTGCTTCCTAAAGCTGGGTCTGCGCTCAATAAATATCCTAATAAAAATAATAATAAGATTATTGATGTAGACGCGACTCGCCTAACTTTGTAACCCAAAACTGTTGTCCAATCAAATTACACAAAGGCCTTATTTGTAAATGCACCATATCTCAAATTATCAGATTAGGACCAAGCCCAAGATATTTAAGAAAAATTGAGCATGCAATCCTTCATTGAGCCCAGAGACATGTCTGTTATCTCAATGCTTGATAGGGTTTCCTCATCTTTGGTAGTAATATACAAAACAAATGAGTGTATGTCGCTTCCAACTTTGATTCCTCTGCAGGTGGCGTGCCACGTATGCTGCCTAGTCCATGACAAGCCTGATTTTAGATGTGTTTGTGTCATACTGATGTTCCCTGCTCTAGAAGTCACACCCATGTATGCACGCTGACATAGGCATATAACCACGTGCACTACATTGTTACTGTGGGAATTGCTAAAATGCTGAAAATCCAATTTCTTTTTGCATCATTGGATGACACCCACATATGCATTTAACTCTCTTTATAAATGTACTACACTCTGAAATCCTTGTGGTTGAGGCGCTGGGGGATGTTAAGCAAATATCCTCAAATGTATGGTGAGTTTAATGAAGTATGAAACAAACGGTTACCGGTCATTTGGCCGAAATAAAAAGGTTGACAGGACAACTGGTCGACACGATTTGGTCGAAAGACAAATGGTCGAATGTTTTTGTTTTTGGTAGTTTCACATTTTTTTTATTTTTTGGGGGGAGTCCCCCCCAACCCCTTTTTTTTGCTTAAAACCCCTTTTTTTTCCTAAACGAAAACCTGAAAAATATATATATATAAAAAAATTTAAAAAAAATTCGACCATTTGTCGACCAATTTTCTGTCGACCAAATGACCGGACAGCGAAAACAAACACGTGCCTGAAATGTGAGAGAACACTAGGCATTGCCATCTAAGCTACATACGCCACGGGACTAACCAATACTCCTCCCTGGAAGTTCACCTCCAATTCAGAGTCACTATTAATTGAGCAATAAACCATGATGTGGGCGGGACATCAGGTATGGACCGGGGGCTTGAGTCTCGCTCGGGCCTTAACACGTGTGCCCTGAGGCATTACCAGTAATCCCCGCCCACGAAGGGATGTATTGCTATTAGCAACCCGGCATGCTTTCCCGGGTGCTAATAGTGTTTTCTTTAAGTTGAAAAATGGTGCGGTTGATATTTCTCAACTCTACAACCTTACAAACCAAAATGGCCACCATGGAAGTAGGGAGCACATGGTGCACATTGCAGCAGAGGAGCTGTGGCAGATTGCCATTTGGCAAGAGCGTAGAAGCAGTGGCTTTTTTTATTTTTTATAAATTTAATAAAAGGTTACGGGTAATTCCCTCTCTAAAATTAATCTGCCAATCAGATTACTCTTCCATATTCTCCATGCCATAAGCATAGCGTGTACCTGTGCGCTGCTGCATCGGTTTCCTGATCTGCAGCGCCACCCTACCAGTGGTACAGATCAGGTTCAGAGGTCAGAGGTGCCCATTTAAGAGTTGCAGTGACAGCCGCATCTCTGCACCACAGGGGCTGCATTTGAGCTATTCACCGCTGTACCTGCGTGTGAGTTGAGACAGAGGCATGATTTATGCCAGCCTGCAGTATACAAATAAACCTTTACTAGGATTTGAAGGAGGCAGACCACTGGGATTTACACTTTTCCATGCACGAACATGCGTTACCACGCAACCATTTACGTGGCACCACTGGGACAGGGGGTCACATATGGCGTCAGTATTTCAGCATACCCTCCCTCAGAGCCGGCTGAAGATTTGTCAGGACTCGCGGAAGCTCATTTCAATATGATGTTTTGAAGCCCCCTTGCCTTCAGTCCAGGAAAACAGTCTGAGGCAACCGTGGGATGCCTTAATAATAGTGGCTACAAAAGAATGTTGTGAGGATCTTCATCAGTGCAGATTACCATGGGCAGGCACCCAGCAGGGAGCCGAAACATTAAATGTACACTGAAAAGCTAGTAATTGCCCTTTGTCAGCAAGGTGCTAATGCAGATGAAACCGGGGTAAAATGCAACAAGGTGATGACAACATTGATGGAGCCTGGGTGCCATCAAAGGTGGAGTGCGCACTACAAAGCACACGTTTCATGTAAAGAATTAAAGAAATATGTTGCTGCGTGGTAAAACTACTAACTTAGGTGCATCTGCTCAGGAGTACCCCTGAGGTACAGGGCCCATTTCAACTGAAAAGGTTGCAAGGCCCTCAGACCGTCTCTGCCACCCCCCACTTCCAGTGCTGATTTGAACATTATGGTAACATTCTTTGCCAACTCTCATGTCTTAAAATAAGAAGTCAACTGGGCTCACGCCCCTGCTCTGTTCCCCACAGGATTGAAATGGTTGCTGCTATCTATTATTTACAAACTGGTGAGGTGGCAGGTCCCGCTTGTGCCAGGTCCAAAATAGTAATTTGCATATTTAAGTAACTTTGGGTCTCACCCTAAATTACTAGGGGAAGCCAGACGTGGACCCCTTGCTCACTATTCTTAGAGAGGCACAGATCCACCCTACTGATGATGCCCAACCAGACCGAAACACGTGTCTGGGGTTTCTGTTGGTACTCTTGTTCAGAGGAGAATTGCCTAGCTTTTTGGTGCTGGACTTCCCCAGGGCAGGACAAAGTCTGATATGTTTGGGATATTTCTTCTCTGTGAAAGATAGTGAGCTAAAGACTCTGGGTAAGTCTCTCGTAACCAGGACTAATGTCTGGCAGAGGGACTCCCAGGACCCCCCTTGTTAATTTTCATATTTAAGTAACTTTGGGTCTCACCCTAAGTTACTAGGGGAATCCAGACGTGGACCCCTTGCTCACTATTCTTAGAGAGGCACAGATCCACCCTACTGATGAGGTCCAACCAGACCGAAACACGTGTCTGGGGTTTCTGTTGGTACTCTTGTTCAGAGGAGAATTGCCTAGCATTTCGGTGCTGGACTGCCCCAGGGCAGGACAAAGTCTGATATGTTTGGGATATTTCTTCTCTGTGAAAGATAGTGAGCTAAAGACTCTGGGTAAGTCTCTCATAACCAGGACTAATGTCTGGCAGAGGGACTCCCAGGACACCCCTTGTTAATTTGCATATTTAAGTAACTTTGGGTCTCACCCTAAGTTACTAGGGGAATCCAGACGTGGACCCCTTGCTCACTATTCTTAGAGAGGCACAGATCCACCCTACTGATGAGGTCCAACCAGACCGAAACACGTGTCTGGGGTTTCTGTTGGTACTCTTGTTCAGAGGAGAATTGCCTAGCATTTCGGTGCTGGACTGCCCCAGGGCAGGACAAAGTCCGATATGTTTGGGATATTTCTTCTCTGTGAAAGATAGTGAGCTAAAGGCTCTGGGTAAGTCTCTTGTAACCAGGACTAATGTCTGGCAGAGGGACTCCCAGGACCCCCCTTGTTAATTTCCAAAATAGTTATTACCAATCCTGAATGGTGAGTTGATGTACTTCTCTCCCAGCAAAGGTACGCTCAGTGTGTGGGCATCTCCCTTTACTATGGGCAGAAAGATCCCAATATATTGTGATCAAACGGTCCCATGATGTTAAAGACTTATAACTCTTATTTGCATTGCAGAAGGGGGTAGGGTGTCACAGAGCCTCCCAGCCAATCAGGAAAGTCAGAATGCGGGTTATACCTCATGATATTGCCCACGTTCCGAGTGGCAGGTGATCATCACTCCTGGGCAGGTAAGCCCTCACTGCCCACGCCTATTTCTCCCCACCCCTCACCATTTCCACCATCCACTCCCCCTCTCCATCCCAGTCCCACGTACCTGCGGCCACCTCGTTCCTCGCCGACAGCAGCAACACTCCCATATCTGGATGGTGTGACAAATGGGATTCTGCCCTACGGGAGTACAAGGACGAGTATAGGCTAAAGCGCCTACTCAGTTCTCACACTTCTACAAACCAAGAGCCAACTCAATCAGAAAGGTAAAACAGGCACAGTCAAGCGATATGCCTCCTTTGCCTTTTGTGCTAACGTGGGCCGAGGGAAGGCTATGCTCTCAAGGTGGATCTGAATGGGATTCAAGAGCAAACCAAACAGCAAAGTTTAACAGTCTAAAATAAAGGAATTTCTAATCAAGGTTCTATAAAATATATATACATTAATTAAGCATAGCATGTACAATAATAACTAACTAGAAAAGCACTACAGAACACATGCCCCTGGGGAAAGAAGACAGAATAAGAAATGAAAGCAAGATGCAGTACTCGGTAATGAATCAGGGGTCCAAGGCAAGTTATCACCACTATGTTCTTTAAAGGGATATCTTCCTGGGTGCAGATGGGATATAAGTGACCTAATCAGTCTTTAGGGCCCACAGTTGGACCATGGGGCCTGAGTTAGTAGTCAATAGTACCTTTTTGTGGTTTTGGGGGGTCCAGCTGTCCAGAATCAGACTTATTAGCGCTGTGCAAGCAATTTGACGATTGGTAGAGTGCATAATGAAGCACAGGAGGGTCCTGGTGGTTCAAATGTTTTGAACAGTTCTTGAAAACCGCTCCACGCAGTTCAACAGAACAACACTACAGTCCCAGCAGTCTTGGCTCACAGGGTCCTGTGAGTCCCAATCCAGGGGCTCAGGGGCGGGATGAGTCCTTTTCTCATGCTCCCAAACACAGGGGAGACTGGCACACAACTGCAGGGGTCCTTCAACATGGTGAGGTCCTGGTTACTGCTGTTGCTGGCAGAGAGGCAGGTCTTCTTCCACAGCGGAACAGGGCCTACAGGGCTGGCACATGTGTGAAATCAATTTGATGTGGCTGCAATGATTAAGAACAGTGCCTTGCACCATGCCCTAGCTCAGGCATAGTTTATTTCTAGAGTTTACCCTCCCACCAGTATGGGCTACATATATTCATCATCCCGCCACTTAAACAGCTCTCTCACCCGCCAAGCGCCCTACACTCCCATTTGTCTCGAGAGGATAGTTCAGCAGCAACGTGCTCGCCTTGGAAGCAAGACGACACGGAACAACACAGGTTCGATCCCTGCATCTGCGCTAAGAAACCTCTGGGTAATTAAGCACGTTAAAAATAACCTTTCATATCTCATACCATAGGAATCAATGGGCTTTCACCCGCCAAACACAAAATCGGGTGTATTCACTCGCCCAAGGACCATGACAGGTTGAGAGCTGTGCATAAATGAAGGACTATAATTAATTAATCTTTTATCTGCGCCTAATACCGTAGTCCAGTCTTGTATTACCCAAGTTATCCTCTCAGCCTAGGACATAATGTGATGGTAAACTCATAGCATGGCTTCACAGGGCCCAAATCTTTTTCTTTGAAGTCTTATTTTTTATTACTGGGCTGGGCAGAAACAAGTGTGAAGGTAGAGTGCTATTGGCCTCCTTCTCTGTGAAGTCACAGCTCACTGGAAAAGGGCCATTAGCATTCTAAAGCTCCTCATTCTCTGTATATTCCACAGTACATACCTGCACCTCATAAACCTTTTTTAAATTTACCAATGCTGAATAGTCTGTGATGCGTCTAATTTCTTGGCATGAACAGTGCATGCAAGCTTGCACATTTTATTCACAGGAGGCATGTGTGAAACACCTTCTGTGTTGAAGAGGCAACAGGGCAGTACACAGAGATGCATGGTTGTTTTGTGCGATGTAAGATGTTGCAGGTGAAGCAACAGGGAACGACCTTAACTCGCGGTACGCCCTTAAAGACAGAGACAGGAAGGGGACGTCATGGGAGGAAGAGGAAGGGCTAGTAGAGCTCGGGAATCGGCAGTATGATGTAGAGGTGGATAAAGAGAGGTTGCAGATTAGAATGTCTCTGCCTCATTTGTTATAGTGAGGCTGCACCGTCCATACAGGTTATGTAGCCCTACCTGAGAGGGGTCCAACAACTGGCGACGAGGTGAAACGTACCCGCACATGTCCAGTTCCAGCCGATCCCAGCGTCCTGCAATGGTTCCCGCTGATCCCGTCGTCCTGTAATGTTCCTGCCGATCCCGGTGTCCTATGATGGCTCCTGCCTATCCTGGCGTCCTATGATGGCTCCCGCCGATCTGGGTGTCCTATGATGTCTCCTGCCGATCCCGGCGTCCTATAATGACTCCTGCCGGTCCCGGCGTCCTGCAAAGTTTTCCGCCGATCCCAGAGTATTACAGTGCATCTCGCTGATCCCGGCAGAGGAAGAATCCTGCAAGGTTTCCGCTGATCCTGGTGTCTTACAATGAACCTTGCCAATCCTGGCTGAGGAGGGAAACATTATCCGTTGGTCCACGAGGCACCCAGACAATACACGTTCTGCCCTCTGCTGACCTTGCCGTGAGCGGGCACAGTGGCCAGCTGCTACATACATTCTGCAGCTCCCCGCCGCTCAGCTGTACCAGTCCGGAGTCTGTGATCGGAACCATCCTTCTCCGACACGTCGCCCTCCCCGCCCCCGAATCCGGTACCAGTCAGGAATCTGCCACACTGGTGGAGTGGGGCCACATCGAGACAAGTTGCCTGACACTTACAGGTGGAAACATGCACCCGCTGTCCTCGCCACAGCAAGCAAGGAAGCAGTTGCAGCTCGCCATCCGTATCCTCTGCAAACCCCATGCAAGTGAAAAGAAAGGGGGGCAGCAGAGGCCACTACACAGGACGGAGAAATCAGAAGAGGGAAGCCCACAAACCCCAAAGAAATAATAGTGACACACTCAGGAGGAAGTCCCGGCAGTGAAAGGGAATATGGGCTAGATCACCCAGGTGCATACAAACATCACTGCACTACAACGGATCACAGCAAACCATGGAATGTTTCAATTACCCAAAAGCTGCACAGGGAAGGCATTGAATGCCTAATCCACAACGAGCAAAGAAAATAGCAGCCCCTGAGCCACCGCACAACGGAATTTAGTATTCAACAACCCGGTGCATTGCCAGAACACATTCGCTGGTGTGGACAAACACCTGACACCAACCACAGTGAACAGTGAAAGAGCTACACCACCTCACAAGCGCACGTCAAGGTAAGTTAGTCACAGGACCCAATTGTAACAAGGGACAGGTGCATTTGTTTCACTGACTGCTTGGTTTCGGAAATAGGGGGGTTTGTGGGGAAGTCACGTGATCTCGGGAGCATGGTCTCGCGAAATCTGGGCATAATGAGATCTTGCGAGCCCGCGCTCTGCGAGACAACGTTCCCGCCAGAGTGCAGGCGAAGCGCCAGACCAAGCAGGTCGCACGAGAGCGATGCTTCTGTTAAGGAGCCATTGAAACGGAGGCACTGAAGAGCCTAATGACTCCAGCTCCCAGGGCATAAGTCCAAAGCCATAGGAGGCCACATGGGGGCCCTGGAAGCTTGCAGCGTGCCATCCTTGTGCACACCTTGCCCCCAGTGATGTAACTGGGTGGGCCCTGAACTGAACTGTGAGTAGTTCCGCTGTTGCACTCTGCCAAGTTTATGCCCACCTGTTTGTCTTGCAATAAAGACAGTTAGAACCCTCTGCAGCATCCTGTCGTCCTTTAAGGCCACAACAGGGTTGTTCATAGTTTTAAGAGAATGCACAGGAGCATGAGTACCACTTTAGACTGAGAGTGCTTAGACTGGGAGTGCCACCACCAGGCATCCTGTCTCCTGGCTTGGGTACTATGTCCCATAAAATGCCCAAGTCCAGGCCCTCAGGTGACTGCTGAAGTGTGTCTTACTTACTGCCTGGCACAAAAAAACGAAATGTTGAGCAGCCACTACTTTATACGGCCTCCATGCTGACACTAAAACCAGCTCCTCCTCCTCCTCCACAAGATTTCAAGTAACCCGGTTCTGTGGTGGTAACCCAATCTGCCAATGGGATCCGCTCTCACCAACCAGTGGTCCTCCATCCACCAATCATCTCCCGTAGGAGAAACTCATCTACCAATCAGCAGTGAAAGCAGGGGCGGAGCCGGCCCGCCTCTACCAATCAGCGGTCGCACGCGGCGTAGCCGACCTGCCGCTACCAACCAGCGATCGCAGGGGGTGGAGCCGGCCCGCCTCCCCCAATCAGCGGCCGCCGGGCAGGAGTCCGGCACGCCGAGCTTGTGCGTGTGTCTGCGGCGCTTCCTGGTTGGAGCTGCGCCCCCTGCAGGCCTCTCTCATGCCCGCGCGTGACCTCTGCCCCTCCGGGCTCCTGGTGCGCGCTGGGCACACGGCCCTGACCTGGGGGGTCTGTCTGGTGCTGCTGCACTACCGCACAGGTGGGTGAGGACGGGGCGAGGGCGCCGGTGGGTCCATTCCTCTACACGCTTTGCATTCTGGGACTTGGAGTGCTGCCACTGCCAGGTTAAGCACAGCACTGTAAGCAAAGGTCATGCAAATTTAAAAGTGGATTTTTTTTGGCAGAATTAAGTGAGACCAATCATACGAGTCTGATATTGTTAATTTTACATTTTATTTAAATGCATCACAGTTATTAAACGTGTGTAGGGCAATGCTGGGAATATTATTGGCTAGTTTTGGTATCAATGCTTTTTATTTATCAGCTTAATTATTTTTACATGTGTACTGTTAAAAGCTTTATAAACTATATGACACTTTAAATAAAATCAGCAGTAAAAGTCCCAGAATAGGCCGCTCACAAGTGCATCCCTGTCAAGTTTACCCCCTCAGTGCACGAGAAAGGCATGTACTCCCCTTATTGCTTGTGAATCTGGGAAAGTAAAACAGCGAGTTCCATACTTTTGAGTAAAAATGAGCATGCATGCATACCAATTAGCTTCACTGCCCAACCTTGTACCAGCACTATAACCTAGCCATGCACCAATTCATCCTAAATCTCACGACTTTACTTCTTAGCCTGGCCACTTCCTCTCTATGCAAAATGGCAGCACCTACTGCTGACACTACTGCATCTGTCTACAGCAAACACTTACAACCCAACGCCCAAACCTTACCACAGAGACACATTCCTAACTTATCTATGACTGCCAGACTGCCTTCATTGGACAGCGTCACGCCCACTACTTTCCTACCTCAGCTAGACCATGAATAGCCACCAAATTTAACAACCTCACTTCACCAACTCCTACTTATGCCGTGCCACCTACTCCAGACCTACGCCTAACCAACCTTGCCCTACCACAATCAGAAACTCCAGACTTGAGAGTCAACCATTCATCACCCAAGAGTACCAACAAAACCCCCACCAAAGCTATACCTACTTGCCCAAAGCAATCAAATATGTCTGACAAGACCGCTTCACCTTGTAGCAATATCCCGACAAACAAAATAGACCTCGAGGGCATAACTTCCATTAAAGTGGGGCTCATCAATGCCAGATCCCTAACAGCCCACACTCTTGACATTAGCAACCTAGTAACCTCAAACAACCTTGACTTCCTAGCTATTACCGAGACCTGGCTCCAGACCACATCTGGTCCCCTGCTCTCACTTGCCATCCCAGACAAATACACCATTATCAGGCAGGATAGGACATCCGCAAAAGGCAGAGGTGTCACATTTATTGCTAAAACAGAGCTAGGACTAAGGCTCTTGCCCCAACCAAACATTCACCTACACAAACTATAACCATGCACCTTATGTATAGACCACCAGGTCCCATTTCCTCCTTTGAGGAAGATACAACTCTACTCCTCACAGCCAACTCAAAGCCAGGATCTCAAGTGATCTTTCTGGGAGACCTCAACTTAGGCCTACATGACCCTAAAGACGCCAACGTAGTAACCATCGCTAACAGTATCTCAGAGTTAGGCTTCACACAACGCATCTCCCAACCTACTCATAATAAAGGTAGACTTTTAGATTGGATCACTGACATCAACTGCGACATTAACATCCTCTCCAACCACCCATGTGCTTGGTCTGACCATCACACTATTCTCTTTACCTTACAGGACAGCAACCACTCTTACCTAGATGGACCTGTGGCACCTCCCAGACTCTCAAGAAATATGCGCAACATAACCGCTCAAAAGTTTCTCCCGCTCGTTCAACCCCGCATTAATTCATCCACCTCAAATTCTGACACAACCTCTCTAGTGGACTCTTACAACACCACCATACTTAATGCCATCATTAAGATCGCTCCCTTAAAAATGCGGAAAGCTAAACCACGCTCGCATTTGAACACCTGGTTCTTGCCACACCTCAGAACCTTGCGTAAGAACAAAAGAGCTGCAGAACCCTCGTGGAAAAGCCTCCCCTTTAAAACCAAAAAGATAACTTCTTAATAGCCTCTTCCAACTACAAAACAGTAATCCCCGAAGCCAAAAGCGACTCCTACAATGACCGGATTGCTAAAGCTAAATCCAATACAAAAGAACTCGGCATCCTCAGAGAGCTAGAATCCCCTACCGCGCCGTCCCTACTGGTGCACCAATATTGAGAAAGCACCGTGATAAAATTGAGCTCCTTCAAACCAAAATAGAGACCAAAAAAACAGTCTGCCCACCAACACACCCCACGTTGCAACTCAAGTTCGTCTACCTGACAAACATGACCTGTTCAAATTCTCCCCCCTTGCCACGAAGGATGTCGAGGAAATACTCATGAGCCTGAAAGCATCTAGAGGCCTGGGCGACTCCTGTCCAGCAACAGTTATTAAAGAAACAGTGAAAGATCTTGCGCCTTTCATTACAACTTGAATTAATGCATCTTTTGGAACTAGCATAGTACTGACCAATCTGAAGGACGCATGGGCCCTGCCACTTTTAAATAAACCTTCCCTTGACCCTAACATCCCAACGAACTATAGACTGATCACCACTGTACCCTTCCTCCTTAGAATTCTGGACAGGGCAGCTTAGCTAAGGATTCAGCATCACTTGGAAAGCAAAAATTTACTAGGGCTCTGTCAATCAGGATTCCGACCTAGATATTGCACAGACATTCCTGCTAGACCTATTAACACAAACGGAGATCATAAAAGACAAAGGCAACTTAGCACTCGTCTTGTTACTAGATCTATCTGCGGCCTTCGACTTGGTGGACCACAAAGTACTATGTAACCACCTCTCTTCCGCAGCCCATTTCTCTGACAAAGCCACCACTTGGATTCAGTCCTTCTTAAACAATAGAACTACTAGAGTATTTGCACCGGCCGCGCCAGCTATACCAGTCCCTATCACTTGCAGAGTCCCTCATGGATCCTGCGTCCCCCCCACGCTCTACAACATTTTTACTAAGCCCCTCTTAAACTATTTGGGTGTCTCCTGCACAAATTACGCAGACGGCACCCAACTCTTTATCCCTATCTCTGGTGACTATAACACAGATTCCAAACGACATTTACCTAATCATCCAAGCTTGGATGGCCAAACATGGACTATGTCTCAAAGATGGTAAAACCGAGCTGCTCCTTGTAGGTACCCAAGCCAGACTAAACCGACTGGACAAACAATTCAATGTATTCAATATTGATGGCAATACTATCACTGTTTCCAAAGATGTAAAAACCTTAGGCATCTACATTGACCCCTCCATCTCACTGACAAAACAAATTAACGCGACTGCCTCCATTACTGCATACACGTGTTAGCTGATCAACGCCTGCAGACCATGTTTGACTGCAGGTAATTGCATCACCTTATCCAGGGAGTCCTATCCAAGGTACACTACTGCTATGCCCTCTATCTAGGTACTAATCAGCACAACTTAAAAAAGATGCAAATCTTTCAGAATAACACGCTCAGATCAGCGACTAACCACCCTAGATTACACCACATCTCAGAGTTGAGACGTAGTGTACATTGACTTTCAGTCAATCAGAGAATCAGACTTTAAACAATATCACTTACCTTCAAATGCCTGAACAATCTAGCACCCAAGTACTTATATGACAAATTCATACGTAAAATCCTCGGATCAACCTGTTAGATCCTCACAATTCAACTGCCTAGGTTCAAACTCCAAAAGGCAGGAGGCAGAAGTTTTCCGGTTTTAGCAGCCAAAATGTGGAATTCCCTACCTACAACCCTTAGAGCTGAACCTTCCCTCTGCAAATTCAGAAATAAGGCGAAAACCTGGCTCACACTGAACGAACCCTAAAACTTTCACTAAAGATACTACCACCTTCTGCCTCATTACCTTGTGATATATTCCCTATATGTTGCCCAACCTGTAAATCTATCTGTATTTTCTTGTACACTCTGCCTAACCTGCTTATCAAACCTAGAATTTCTTGTAAAAATCTGTGTATACCTCCTTTAAATGTATTCTTACCATGTAAATACTTACACTATGTCTCGTGTAAATACCGTTCTCATGCAATTGTAAATTACTCATTCCATGTAACTGTAAGAAATGCGCCCAGATGCCTAAGGGCTTGGTGCGCTATATAAATTAAATACAAATATAGTGTTGTAGTTTGTTTAGCCTTGGGACTCCTGCATGCAGGCCTTGCCCCACCCGTCCCTGAAAGGAAGACACAGACACAGATCCTGCAGTATCGGGCACCTGGCGTGCACTGCTGTGGTGTGGGATCGCCCCCTTTTATGATACACCGTGCGCAACGCTATGACGTGGCCGCCATGCCACGTGACCACATCACGTTCTTCCTTTTAATAACGACCAAAATAAACACTTTACTTCAGTGTTTGAAGTATAAACAAACCAGTCTTAACATATTGAACATGGTAACATACCAAACTGGTTTTGGCCCACCTTGGGCACCATTGGGTGGCGTAGTCTTGACTCAGTCAGTTTGAGCCTATTCCCCCATTATATAGTCTCTGAATCGTGGGGGACATCTCCTGGGGTATCTCCTTTAGCCTGCCTCTTCGGTGGCATAATCTTCGACCACCGTCTGGGAGCGGCATCTCGTTTTCCCCCATGCTTCCTGGTCCTGGCTCCACACATGAGGTTCCGGTCAGGGGTATCCCTTTGTCCTGACCTCCTATTCCCTCCTTCTAACAAACCTTTCGAGTCCCTCTCCCCTATGATCTGCTGCGGTCAACATTGAACCTCTGACTTGGACCGCCTCCATGGGGGCTCGTAGGTGAGGGATAACTTTCCTTCTAGGTGTCGATTACGCACCAGCACTGTATCGCCCATGACTGTCGGGTGGCTTGAGATGCCGTCTGAGGTTTTCTTCTACATTGTGCATCCTTCGATCCTCTGTTGTTCTCTCATTGTCAATGGTCCCTGGGGGTCGGCCCTCTATCTCTGGGCTGAGCCCCCTGGGGCATCTAAAGAACAGTGCCTCCTCTGGGGCCACACCTGTGGACCGGTGAGGGGTAGATCTGTATTCCCACAGGAATTGGTACATGGTCCTCTTTAGCTCATTGCCTTAACCCTGTGCTTTGGGGAACACCTTGTTCAACGTTCTCATAAAACGTTCAGCCTCCCCATTGGCCAAACAAGTGACTTTTTGGTGGGGTATCCCACAGTCCTTCATAAATTCTGCGAAGCTCTCCACTTGGAATGGCAGCCCGTTGTCCGAGCATACGATCCTAGTGAAGCCATGTGTTGCAAACATCTTCGCCATGACCTGCACCACTTGGTCAAATGATGTGGATTGAACTAGCTCGACCTCTGCATAGTGAGACCACTGGTCTATTAGTGCACCCCCCCGGCCCGTGGATCGTAAGTCTGAAAGAACAATATCCCATGGCTGGTCGTCCTAGGCATGGACTCTATCCTGGGCTCTGTGTTGACTGGAGCTGTTGCTTGATACCAGATGCAGTTTGCGATAAACTCGTCCACTTTGGCTTCAAGGTCCGCAAACCAGACCTTCAAACGTAGCCTCGACTTGGTTTTTGCCGTTCCCTGATGGCCACAGTGTGTTAGCTCGATTGCTCTTCCCACCAGTGCCTGTGGGATCACCAACTGGCGTCCACGTAGTAATAGTCCTTCCTCAGTTGTTGATAGCAGGTCTTGCTGCACACCCCTATTCCTGTGGTGTGGGCCGGATAGGATGATCTTCCAATCTCTGCTGGCCATGGCCGGTATGACCACTTCGAAAAATCTGTCACAGTTCGATGCGTCCGACACCTCCTAAATGGACAGCGCAACTGGTTTGGCGGCTACCACGACCATGCAAACATGCTCTTCGAACCGCCATCTGTTTGGTATCTTCAGGCCTCCCCCCTGCTCCTCGTGTGACGCGAGAGGTAGTTAGCTGGATTGTAGGCCCCGGGTTGGTACATCAGGGCCACCCCATACTCCATCAACGCAAACATCCATCGTTCGATCCTCGGGGGCGGCTTGGACGATGACCCCGCCATGATGGGCAGTAGTGGTTTGTGGTCAGTCACTATAGTTACAGGTTTGCCAAGGATGTAAATCCTAAAGTGTCGGCATCCACATAGGACAGCCGGAGCTTCCCTTTCGATCTGGGGGTAGCGTTATTCCGTGTTTGTTAGCGCTTTGCTTGCATATGCTATCGGTCTAATCTGGCCTTGGGCGTCCTGTTGTGACAGAACTGCTCCCAGCCCAACCAGGCTGGCATCAACCATGATCTCCAACTCTTTCCGTGTGTCAATGAATGCCATAGACTCTTTACTGGTGAGAGCTTGTTTGATAGCCTGATTTGGAAGTCTCAAGTCGAGACGCAATTGCGTACTGACCCTGGTTGCTTCGGTTTGCTCGTTAAGACGATTGGGGGGATCGCCATGGGGTGGGTCCTTCCACTCTCTCTCTGATGTCCAGTTTCACCAGGTTCTGCAATGTCAACTCCCCCTGCTGTCTAAGGTGGAAAAGAATCCAACTGTGTTCCAGTGCGGTTGGGCGCACCATTTCATTGATGTGCAGCTTGATGAGTTCACCCGGCAGCTTGCCAACACCCTCGAACAACGATTTTAACTTTTCAGGAACTTCATTGATATCTTCAGCATATACGCTCAAGGCAAAGTGGACGATTCCAAGGGCCTTTGCTGCTGCACAGCTCAGTAATGAGTGAGTACTTGTGTTGGTTACAAAGAATTTGGCTTCAATTTCCTTCGCTTCGTGTGCCACTTTGGTGATGAACATACCTTGGAGGGGCATCAGTTGGGTGCCGCCAAATGTAAAAATCTTCGCCCAGGCTTTGGATAGCGCTGGAGGCCCCGGGAGGGCTTCCTAGTGTCGTGTCGCCATTACGCATACCGACGCTCCTGTGTCCACAAGTAGTGGCGTCTTTGCTCCTTTCATGGAATCTGTGCACATGGGTTGTCTTTGTTTTTCTTTATGGAGTCTATGCTGGCGATGAGAAAGATTTCTTATTACTTCTCTTCTTCTTCTGCCAGTTCTTGATTTGGTGCCTCCTGTTCAACAACTGCAACTTGCCTCTGTTGTCTTGGAGAGTCACTGGGCTGGTCACTGGGGATGGGGATGGTCACTGGTGTGGGGGCTTTACACATCCTTGCGAAGTGACCTGCAGTTCTCCATCGTCTGCATACTCTTCCCTTTGCTGGGCATTCCACTGTGTGCTGAAAGTCGTAGCCACACTTGGTATCAGGGTTTCAGATCTTATCGTGTTCCACCGAGGTCTTGACAGACCAGCGCCTTGCTGTCGCCCTATTGCGCAAACAACTTCCACTTTGAGCGATTGAATTGCAGCGTCCATTTGGTGGCGCGGCTCTTCGCCAGTTCGTATGACCTGCCCGTTTCCCGTAAGCGGGCTGTCAGACCAGGGTCACGTAGCACTTGGCGACGCAGCTTCCCTTAAGTGCACCCTTGTATCAGTTGGTTTCTCACCATGCCCTCCTCATTCTCCCACGCGCACATACTTGCCGGATGTCAGAGACTGCCATAGAACTGGTCCAGAGACGACTCCTTCTGCTTGGCGCTGCACATAATGAACCTTTCATAATCCTGGTTTGCTAGCGGCAAAAAGGTTTCTTTGAGGCTGTCCTTTGCTGCTTGATAGGAGTTGTTAATGGGAGGAGGGACTTGAAGATCTTGTGAACCTCCGACCCAGCTGAATATATGAGGGTCACAATTTTGGCCTCATCATCACTCTCACCAGTTGCTCTAAATTATGTGTCCAGCTTCTCTATCCAAAGCACCCATTTTGGTCCCAGACTTGAGGGATTGCCTGAGGTGTCAAATTCTGGCATCAGGGCCAGTGCCCCCTGAGGGGGTCTCGCAGCACCCTGTCCAGTTGCTCGTTGATCTTCCTCGTCACTCATGGTCGCGGGTCGCAGAGGCACCTCCTATGTGAAAGAAGGCCGCGGCTTGCATCTGTTGATCCACTTTTGGGGACATGTCAATCGCTGTGGCGCATCAGCTCTCCTCTCCTCTGGTCCACCACGCTGTATTGTGGGGCACGCCTGTGCCTCCGATGCAGCACTTCTGCTTTAACTGTCAATTATTCAGTAGGATGGATAAAAACCTTCAAGGCCTGTGGTGTGGGTTCCAAAATGTTTCCACACGGCACACAAGCACTGCATGTGTGGGAGCCGCTGCCGTTGGAAGCACAAAATGGTGGTGATTGCGAGTGCACCCGACAGGTGTCGGATCGGGTCACTAGATATAATATCAGCATTGTAGCACCCCCCCCCCCCTGCCCAGCTGCATCCTCGTTGCCAATGTTGTGGTTTGTTTAGCCCTGGGACTCCCACATGCAGGCCTTGCCCCACCCATCCCCGAAAGGAACACAAAGACACAGATCCTGCAGTATCGGTATCCTGACGCGTACTGCTCTGGTGCAGGACCGCCCCCCTTTATTATACGCCGTGCACAACGGCATGACGTGGCCGCATCACATATTACAGCAAAATTCTCCCAGTGGCATTAAGAGTTCCTTGTTAAAACATTCTCTTGGCATACTGAACAGTTTAAAGTAATACTTAATGCTAATATGTTACTAAAAAGTTATCTAATTCATTCAATTTATTTTATCTACAATGATACCTTCATCACAGTTTCGGCAAATACAAATTGTTCCAGCAAGGCATAATGCTTAAACAATTTGAATGTTAAGAAAGTCATGAGTGGGAGAGAAAAAACTCACTGTCCATCACAACAGTATTCAAACAATTAATGAAATTCCTAATACTAGTGGGGGCGAAAACTTGCAACCCATCTCCATGAGTCATGTTCACTGGACTGAGGAAGGTAATAACATTGGTGGATCTACGTTACCGCGTAAGGAGCGCTGCCTTAGTAACCATGCTCAATGAATAAACTTGGCCACTGCATTAACTACCACCTGGTTTCCGGTTAGTTGTCAGAGCGTGAGTTATTGTTCCAATACCCTCCGTTCTGAGAATGGGTTTCAAGTAAGCAGCTCTCCAATTTCTCAAGTTTGGACAAAAGAAAACAAAATGATTCAGTGTTTCCGGTCGCTGACTACATAATGGGCAAGTATCTGTATTCCCGTTGCTGAAATCCATGACGAGACAACCAACGTACCGTGGATCTATACAATCTAAATACATCTCGTAGCCAAACTCCAGTTTGCTTACAAGGTAGGCTTCACCCAACTTCAATGTTTGACAATTAGCCAACATATTCTCCCTGCAGTGAGTTTTCACAGCTTTCTTTGCTCTTCGAATAACAGCCTTGTCTATCCTTGCATGTTTTTCCCACGGAAATCTCGCCAAGGTCAAAAAGGGCTTTCTTTAAGTCCTTAAGGCAGGGGAGACTCACTCCCCCTTGCAATACAATCAAATACATAAATTCTTTGCGGTAGGCTCCAAGCTCTGGGGTGGACCAAACCGCAACCAATAGAAGACCGGTTTGAAGGTGAGTTCAATGCTTATGGGGCACATATCTAGCTCCATATTAATGAATGCATGTGGGGTTCCCCTAGGCAGCATAAGCATGCCCTTCAATAAATTGTTTCCCCCGTTTTCTAGATCAAACAGATTCGAGCTTCCCCAAATTTCAACCCCATGAGAGGCTGAAGGAAGTGCTTGTTTTTTGTACAGATTTATAGCCATGGAAACAGCACCTCTACTGAGGCTAGTAGAGAAACCCTGCACAAGACTTGCACACGCCTTAGATGAAACCTCCTAACACCCAGATAATCATAATACTTGTTCTAAATCGTGGCCCTCGAAGTTGATAATTAATCTTGCCTGTTTTGTAAATCTTTGCTTAAACAAAATCAATGTGGTCTTGTCGGTGTTCTAAGTCAATTTCAATTTCTTGCACTTCTTTAAGAATGAAAGAATGAGCCCAGAGTTGCTCTGAGCACTAAGGACGATGTGGCAAGGAGTACGTCATCATCAGCAAAGAGGAGTGCCGGGTATCTCTCGAACTCCAATTTTGAACAGGACTGGGTGGTATTTTCATGACTGGTTTAGGGGAACTCGAGAGTCAATACCAAAATAAGACTTATATGATTGGCTGCAACTTGCCATGCCCTCTTTGGAAACGGGCACAGGTCTGATTTAAAGCCCCTTAACCCCAGCATGAGGTACATATCCTCAATTTTCCCTCTGTAGTCTTTGATTTGGTTGTCCATAATATTTATGTATGTAGGGCAGTGTTGTAGGAAGCTGTATGTTTAAACTCTGGAAAATTTGGCAGGAGCCCCCGCCCTGGACTTGATCCACCCTCACTGCATGCCCCATCATCCCCCGAAGACTTTAATGGGCTTTCATCCCCCAAAAACATTTGATTTCATCTGCCTGGGAGACTCTCCAGGGTGAGAGGTCTCTGTTTCCACATCTCCCAAGTCTTTGGGGCAAGTGATTCTAGCTGCGGTGGCCTTTCGGCTTGCTCAGTGGCGACCAGCTTCTGTTTCCAGTTTGGGGTCACTAAGTCGATAGATGGTCAGTATTCCTAGAAGTTCAGGCAACAATGAGGTGGTGTGCAAATCTGAAGTCACGTGCAAGTGAACCGTAACATTATAGGTTTTCTTTAATTTTACTTTGGGCTCTGTGTAGGCTCAGAGGCCTGCAACCTTTGGCTCTCCAGGTGTTTTGCACTACAGCCCCCATCAGCCATATCCAGCATAGCCAATGGTGAGGGGCCATGATGTAAAATATCCAGAGTGCCACATGTTGCAGCTCCTTGGTGTAGAGTAACCAGATGATCTGAATTTTAGGGGACAGTCCTGGTTTTTCACAACATGACATCTTGTCTTCACAAATGTCTTGGATTTAAGAAAATGCTTCATAACAAATTCTGTTTCACATCGCTTCTCTGATAAAAGGCAAGTGCTTGTCCGGCTACAGGGAAGCCATACGCTGAAGAAACTGTGTAGGCATGCACATCTCTGCCAGAGTGTGTGTTGGTGAAAACTAAAATGAAGTGTAAAGAGTTGAAGGACAGTGTGAGGAAGGGCCGGTTAAAAAGGAGGAACGTTTAGGATGGAAAGAGGAACACATAGAAAGTGGATAAAATGTAGGATGAGTGTGGGGAGAGGCAGGCGTGAAAGTGAAAGATGGGCAGCCCTTGCCACTGTGGCGTTCCATCCGGTCAGTCATTAATGTACACGGGCAGAGTCTCATTAGCATATCCGATCTTAGTAAGTTTAGAAAAGCCCTCCAAACTCTTCTTTTTCTGCAATATCTATTTGATTGCGTGGCCATAATAATCACCTTTTCTTTTTTCCCTGCTCTCAGGGTTGAGCACTCCATAAATGTCCATTCATGTAAAATAACATAACAACCTATTAGTACTCCTTGCTGGGCCTGGCTCACTTCTTTGGCTCTATTCAGTCTGATGAATACCCATCTTGCTTGTTTTGCGATATAGCACCCAGTTCCTCAAAGCCCTTAGCGCTTGTAGGTAGGACAACGGAAGGATCTGTTCCAGCTATACTGCCAACCTTCGGGCTAGCAGGGCATCTGGATGCCTGGCACCCTGGTTCTGCTGCATCATCCTACTCGGGTGAACTCTCCCCATAACACCATCCTCCTGGGACCTTTCTTTTAGGCCATGTCTACCTTCTGTCTATGTCTCATGCCCCTTTATAGCTTATGGGGCAGTTGTCCTTATGTGGCTTGATCTGATTTGTCTAAGCACCTTTTATATCTTCCATGCTACTCCTCAGAGTGAGACTGAGTTGCCACCAGGCATCTTGGGATCATGGGGTAACGGGGCTGGCAAAATATACAAGCCCACTCGCATTGGCTCAGAGATATTTTGAAGGGCGAGTACCGTTTGCATGATACTCCTCTTGCTGGCGAGTATGGGTCCCTTGAATCTTTTATTTTGACATTTATTGCAAACAAGCTTGGTTTGCAGTAAATGTCAAGTACAAGTTTCACTGCATAGCTGGACTTTGGGTGGCAGAATTGCACCAAATATGAAGTGTTCTTATAGTGACATGAATGCACCATTTTAGAGAAAGCACAGGTAAATATTTTGCCACTGTCACCATTTTGTATTGTGTAAAACACAGACCGAGTGCAAGAGCAGCAAAGCGCTGTACAGGGTACATGGGGGAGGCATGTAAAGTAGGAAGCTCACCCTGTAAGTCTAGTGGGATAGCTAGGAATTTGCAAGGCCTCTGTAGTCACGCGTTTCACTCCTGGCTGTGCAGTACATCACTGCACTTTCCCTGGTCTCTCGGCCTTGCGCCCGCTTCTGCCATGCTGTTTTGCAAGTTTGTCTGCAACACTTGATCGAGGCCCGGTATGTCACTCCCCTCACCCGTCCCCAGCATTCTTTCATTGCGGGAAATGGTCGGGCAGGGTCCCACCCGGCATAGGAGACCCTTCAGCTTTGGCAGGCTGGTATTTTCCAGACGTATGTTCAAGACTAAATGGTTCTGGGGGGTAATTCTGCAAGTGTCCCTGATGACATACGGACCTGGCAGGATAGGATAGCGTTGGTGGTTGTAAGAGTGGCCAACTCTGATTATTCTCTGACTTGGATTATTTGACCCATTGGATTCTGTTTTTCCCCTGCCGGATCCGGGACCTCTGTCCGTTGATACCCTCATGTATAATTGGTGTTTTAATGATTTCTTGTGGATTTAATTATTCATTTTGATAAGGAACCATCTCTGACTTAAAAAGCAAACTATTGTACAATTCCACCCCAAAATTCTGGGGCAATAAGCAGGCTGTACTTGAATGTATACTTAATGCTGGGGAAGGCGACACAGTATCAACCTGCCTGCAAAATTCTCACTCATTTTATGACGGGCACAATCCTTCACATAAATCAAATATTTATATTTCTAAAGCGTAACCCCTCAGTAATGCGATGCAACTTCTAAGCAGCACAATGTGCTTCGATCTTTACATTGCTGCTTGTCGGCAAGTGTGTTTTAAATACATTCCTTCCAATCGGAAACAATTAACTTTCTATTAAATGGCTTAAAGAACATTGTTTTCTCCATGTCAGTGACAAATATTGGTATCAGAGAAATGTCACGTAGAAAAAATGCGCCTAGCTTTTCTTGTATTTGCTAGGTATAGCCCATTGGCAACGTGTTGCCATGTGGTGCTGTTGTTTTCTAGCATATGCATGTAAACGATTTACAAGCAGCAGCGAGTTGCATCAAAACTTACAGTTTAGGGAAGCTGTGCTATCAATTGAGAATGCACAGAGAATTGATTTATCTACACTATGTATCAACCCCCAAATGATTTTCTGGCCAATTCAGGGTCCTTTCACTTCAACACAATCTCTTTGGCGCAATCTAACTGTTTATTTGAAATTGCATAATACTCTATGGGAATGAACATGATTCAGCTAAGCTCCCTTTCAACCCAATATCTTTTTTTTAATGACTTGGCTTTCACAGGTCTTGATTCATAAATCATCTATTAGGCTATGGAGCATTGGTCACCCACCGGTCCACAGACCCAGTTATTGACTATATCTATGAAAACAGACGGGTTTCAGTTTACATGGCTTTGGTTGCAAGAGACTGCGCACCATGCGCAGAAATGCTATAAATGATTCCAGTTTAAATTGATCTTCACTTGGCTTTTAACTATTCGATGGAAGCAGGATACATTTCACAATGACGTGCTACAACATTCTGTTCCCACTCTATTGGTTATAATTTGTCAGGCATTGCACGCAGAATATTTTTTCCTTTTTGTTCTAAGTGTTTTCATTGCAGCGTTACGTCGAATAAATCTGCAGTTCCAATGTATTTCAAAGTGACCATTTTAATATCTGTTCATCTGTGCACGTGGAGGGAGAAGAAAACATGCATTAGCATAATGAATTGTGTGTGCAGTTCTCCGAGGCCCTTTGTAAAGCTAATGAATGATATGAGGGGCTGACCGGTCCCTATGTGAAGCCTTCTGCTTACTCCAGGTGGTCCATTTCTATAGGGAGTCGAGTTTTGAGTTGAAGTCTTAAGTGCAGTGGTTTTCCTGTGTAGTCTTGGGGTTGGAAAGCAGGCCTGTTCATCATGTGACCAACTCCATATATTTATCAGTTTGGAGTACCGCTTTTATGGCTCTACTGGAATGCATTTCAAAGTATGTTGAAGTGATGAGGAGCCAGAATACTTTCCAAAATGTCGTTTGTTCTTCAAGGTAACATCTATACTCCCACCAGCAGCAGAGCGTCCTTCAATTCAGTAAGCTCCATCTCCCTGTAACCTCCCTGCCTTCCTTTCCAGAGCCTTCACCTCTTGAAATTCCCTACCTTAAATCATTAACACTGTGCATGCTGGATACTACACACCTCCTTCCTATTAACACAACACAACATTTTTGAATCTTTCAGGCTTATTGATTGACCTGCGTGGTCTATCGGCACCACGCCTCAGACCATTGCTGCCTGTGTAATTCTCTTTCTCCTCCACTTGTTCATTCACAGTTTCATACTTCTCTCGTCACTTTTACAACTTCCCCCATCTGTTCTCACCGAATTATGCAAAACTTTCATTACTTTACATGGTGAGGACCACTTCATGGGACCTGCTTCAGTGGATCAGGCAGTTTAATCCTGACATAGTCACCTTGTTTTATCTCATTTTCTTTTATTGACTTCCTTTCATCGTACCTCTATTTGTTCCTCATTTGTTTTTCCCTCATTCACTCTCCTGCTGCGCACACTCCCACATCCATCCATCTTGCTTGCACCATCCACGAGGGACACAATTTATAGTTGGGCTTTCTCCCCGTAAACAACTCAAATGGCGATACTCCAGTCGTAGAGTTGGGATAAAATCTGCACCACCATCCTGCTCATCACAACAAGCGCCCAATCCTCTCCATTCACCCAGGCGCATCTGATGCAATCTTGGATTACTTTATTAAAGCGTTCAGTGACCCCATTGATTTGGGGATGATGAATTACGGTCACCTTATGTTCAATAACATTTCTCATTAAATATTTACCCAGCTCTCTTGATTGGAATTGAACACTGTTGTCTGTTCTACCGGGTAACCTTCTCACCTAAACACATCTTCCATGAAATTGATAACATTTCTAGTTGTAATAGACCACATAATTTTTACCTCCACCCATTTGGATAATATGTCAATCAACACAATGCAATATTTTTCTACACCCTTGCCATGAATGGGTCCAACAATGTCCATGCCTACTCTTTCCCACGGCATTCAGGGAACTCTGTGACATGGGACTTTCTCTTGACAGAAGATTTTTCTCACTTAAACATCATGGAACACAGTCCCTTACAATCCTCTCCACTTCCAAGTCACAGCCAGGGCACCACAATTCAGCTCTCAACGCCTGTTTAGTTTTTGTGTTGCCTTGGCGTCCCTCATTTGCTGTTTCAATTATTTCCTATCTCAGGACAGTGGGCGGGATCATTTTATCGACCCCCTCATGACATAACCTATTTCCACATGCAGTTCCTCACTTACATTACAAAGTCCCTCTCCTAACTATCTCTTTCCTCACTTCTTCACCTTTTTCTAAAATCTCTTTCACTTTCTTGAGAATGCTATCTCCTGTTACACTTCTCTCCCACTCATCACTCGTTATCATCTTGGGCTCAATATACAGTACACATTCTTCCTCTGCTATGTACTCATTTTCATCTTCTCCATCCACACCAATACGAGACAAAGAGTCAGCTGGGGTATTCTTCTTTCCTGGTACATATTACATCTCAAATCAATATTCTTGTAGTGCAACAAACCATCTTCTTATGCGCGTGGAAACACCATACAGACCCTTTTGTAGTGTTACTCTCAATGGCTTGTGATCTATGCGTATGACAAAATCAGTTCGCCATAGAAAACATCTAAATTTCTCAAATTGCCCATTTGACAAGGAGAAGTACTTTTTCTAAAGCAGAGTAATTGATTTCAGCACTCCTTAACAAACGTGATGCAAATGCAATGACAAACTCCTTGTTGCCTTCAACCTGCGTGAACACAGCCCCCAGTCCTGTCTTGCTAGCATCTGTTGAAATTATCGATTGCCTGGTTAGTTTGAAGTCTAAGAGAAGGTGTGCACTCTAATGCAGATTTGATAGCGACAAATTGTTGGGCACATTTCGAGCTCCATATGAATTGAGAATTATTTTTGCTCATGTTTACTGTCATGCTAGCGAAGTTGGGAATGGCTCTGGAGTAGTACCCTGCCATGGCCAAGAATGTACACACCGAATCTTTATTTTTTGGTTCCATTGCATTCTTTATGTTGTTGGCAAGTTTCCTCTCTATATTAACTCCATCCGCCGACACAGTGTGCCCCAAATACTCAATCTTGCTTTGATTGATTTTACACTTTTCCTTGCTCAACGTTAGCCCTCTTTTGATCCGCATTTTCATCACTCTGTCCCGTCTCTGATAGTGTTAGTTGGTCTGATCCAAATATTAAGATGTCATCCTGAAAACATATCACTACTTCTACTCCCTTAAAGATTTCGTACATGATCCTTTGGAATACGGAGGCGGCTGAGACAAGACAAAAGGGCATTCTCACAAATTGAAATAATGCTTCTGGTGGTCCGAACGGTATCTAGTCAATTCATCTAAACCCATTCCATCTAATACCATTCATCAAAATGTTTCCATGTAATACATTTACATCTAATGCATGTTTTTAGGGGTAAAGGGTTAATTTTTGTTCATGTGCATTTTAAAGGGTAAAAAACAGGGGCTTGGGGGGACACCGCCCAAAAAATAAAATGCATTAGATCGAAACATTTTAGATGGAAAAATGTTGATGGAATGGCATTAGATGCAATGGTTTTAGATGAGATTACCATAAACCATTCTGAACGCCCTGGATTGTTTAGATTCATGATGTAACTTGACTTGATCATAAACTTTTTTTTTTTTTTAAATATATTTTTATTTTGTTTTAAGTGAAAACAGTATAAACAAACTTGTGACATTATATACAGTAAGACAATAAACACTTAACAAAACACAACACTACACTCCCCCTCTCCCCCCCCAAGAGCTCATCCACAGGGTAGTTCTGTATCGACCTGGTGTGGCCGGGTGACTTCCTCCTTCGATGCAGTAGGTTCTCCTCGTACCCCAAACAGACCAGTGACCAATGACCTCCAGGCTACTAGGTTGCCCACATCCTCCTCCCCGCATTTACTGCATGCCTCTTGCCAGACCATGGTTTCGGCTTCCGCCCATTTCTGGAGATCCCTCCACCACATCTCTATCCTAGGTTTGTAGCATTGCTTCCAGTTCATAGCTATCCTCCTCTTAGCGAGTATATACGCTATGTCTCTCAGTTTCCCCAGGTGTCTGGTGTTCTTCGGTCTGGGGAACCCCCCTAGAAGGCAAGCCCAGGTCGTGTCAATGCTTATCGGGACCCCTTTGTCAGCCAACTTCTGTGACACTTCTCTCCAGAAGACTTCGATTACTGGGCAGGACCAGAACATATGCGTCATGTCCGCGTCCTCCTCGTTACATTTCGGGCATGCCTGCCTGCCCGAGTTCGCAAACTTAGCTATTCTCTTGGGGGTCATATACGCTCTGTGTGTGATGTATAGTTGGATTTGCTGTAATCTAGCATTTCTGGACACTTTTTTATGATATCCCAGAGCCCGTTCCCACATCCCATCAGTCATCTGAACCCCCACCTCCATTTCCCATTCTAGTCTCAAGTCTGTCAAGTCCTTCCCCACTCGGGACATCACCACCTCATACAATCTGGAGATCTCGTGTCCGCCTTCTGATATGTCATATATTGTATCAATCAGGGCGTCCGGATCCTCCGCTAACACTGTCTCAGGCCAAGATTTTCGGATAATCCGTACCAACCTGAGGTATGTAACGTATTGGCCCCCATGTAACCCAGACTCTTCTTCTAGGTCTGCAAAATCCTTGATGGCCCCATCTTGCCATATATCTCCTAACGTGGCCAACCCAACCGATTCCCAGTACATTCTAATCGTTTTTCTAAGTTGACCATCCCCCGCAGTCAAGGCAACCAGTGGCACCTGCGGCGAACACGGATCCGGGCTTTCCAGTAGCTGGCATGCTCTACGCCACATTTTCCACCCAAGTAAAAGCATACCAGGGCGAAGATTTAAGTCTTGTCTAGGGACCCAGATGATCTCCTTCAAATAAAACGGGGTGCAATCTGTCCCAACCAACCTGGACTCGGGAGATTCCTCATCAGAGAGCCACTGTGTAACATATTGCAATTGGCTCGCTACATAGTAGGCCTCAAAATGTGGTAATTTAATCCCTCCTTTATCGTAGAAGTTTTGTAGCTTCCACAGCGCCACTCGGTTGCGAGTGCCGTGCCATAAGAAGTCCCTGCACATACTGTTGAGTTTGGTAAAGAACTTCCTAGCTATTAAGTATGGTATGTTGTTGAAGAAATGCAGCAGTCTAGGCAAGACAACCATTTTAAGCAACGCCCCTCGCCCTATCATCGCTAGCGGCAGCTTTTCCCAAAATCGCATAGACGCACGGATTTTATCCACAGCAACCTGGGTGTTATGCAGATGTTCGTTTCCCACAGTGTGATATATGTCTATTCCGAGGTATCGGAAGGACTCGGCTGCCCAAGGCACGGGCAATACCGGTAAGCGTTCCGTGGGGACCCTCGAATAATACCCTAGGGGGAACATGCTCGACTTGCCGGGATTAACCGCTATGCCGGACAATTCGGCATACTTCTGCATGACCTCCAAAATATACTGGAGGTTCTCTTCCGGATACTTTAGGTATAGCAGCAAGTCATCGGCATATAAGGATATCAAATGGCTCTTTCCTCCCACCTCGATGCCCACCAGGTCATATTGCTGTCTAAGATATACCGCTAAGGGTTCCAAGGCCAATATGTATAACATTGGGGACAATGGACATCCCTGCCTAGTACCCCTACTTAGGTGCCACTTATCGGATATCACTGATCCCGTACGCACTCTAGCCGTCGGCTGGCTATACAGTAGTCTCGCCCATCTGATATAGCCTGGCCCAAACCCATATTCCCTCAGGACCGCAAACAGCCACGGCCACCTCACCGAATCAAACGCCTTAACTGCGTCTAGGGAGATCACTGCCATTTCCTCATCTCTTCTGTTCCCTTCTTCTATCACTCGGTGGAGCCGCCTGTGATTATGAGTTATATTCCTGCCAGGGACATAACCTGTCTGATCCGAGTGTATCAGTCTGCCGATGACCCTGCGCAGCCTGTCCGCCAAGACCGCTGTCAGGATCTTACTATCTTGGTTCAACATCGACAGCGGTCTATACGATCCACAATGTTGTCTCGGCTTGTTAGGCTTGGGTAGTGGTACGATCAGCGCTTCTCTGAGCGTGTCTGGCAATCGGACTCCCTCGAATGATTCGTTATACATTTCCAGCATAGGGGGGAGTATCTCTGCGCTATACGTTTTGTAGAACTCACTCGGGAGTCCATCAGTGCCCGGGGTCTTGCAAGTAGGCAGCCGTTTCACCACCTCTTCCAGTTCATCTAGCGTAATGGGGCCATCTAACTCCTCCCTTTCCTCTGCACTAATCCTGGGCAGTTCTATATCTTCCAGTGTGTCCCTGATTTTATCCAGATTGTCTTCCCCTTTGTCCTCATACAGCGCTTTATAATAATCTAAGAAAGCAGCATTAACCTCTTCCTGAGTGTGAGCCTCCTCTCCGTCTTCCCTTTCTATCATCATGACCGGGGCCCTGGGGGTTTCCCTCTTATAAAGCCATGCCAGTAGGCGACCAGTTTTGTCACCTCCTGCATGTTGCCTCTCCACGTATTTCCTGTAATTGAGGTCACAAAGCCGCTCCCAAAGCTCTGAGCATCGTTGTTGTAATTCGAGTACTAGGTCTGTGTCCCCTCCCCCTCTGGTACATTCACGCTCCAATTCTTTCTCCACTTTCTCCAGCTCCGCTAAAACCCCCCCCTGAAGGCCCTTTGATTTAGAAATAGCGTCGCCCCTCACTACCACCTTGAAGGCCTCCCAAAGTGTACCAGCCGAATCCACACTGCCCGTGTTCTCCTCAAAATACCTTGTAATCGTCTCTCTAATATCTTCTCTAAAGACCGGGTCTCTGAGCGCCTCCGCCCGAAGGCGCCATGTTGGAATCCGCCCTCTGGGGCGGCCATATTGCCAGGCCATCACCAAGGGCGAATGGTCCGACAGGACCCTCGCTCTGTATTCAACCTGTGTAGTTGTTATCACCACTTCTGGCTTAGCAAAGAAGTAATCTAGTCTCGTGTGCAACTGTTGAGGGGCCGAATAATGAGAGTACTGCAAGGCCGTGAGGTGTTTCAATCTCCAGACATCTTCTAGTCCATAGTCGTCTAATAGTACCCGTAGAGCCCTGGCCGCTGGGGTGGGCCTGTCTACTTTACTGTCGGACCTATCTATCTTGGGGTCAAGAACACAGTTAAAGTCCCCCCCCCAGATAATCGGTTCCCCTGCGCACGGGCCCAGGCGTGTACATAGAGTCCTGAAGTATACAGCAGTATTCTGATTGGGGGCATATGTATTAATAATACTCAGTCCTCTGTTCTCAATCAGTACCCTCAGTACTACCAGCCTACCCTCCGTGTCTACCTCCTCTCGTACAATTCTGAGTGGGACATGCGGGGCCACCCAGATCAGCACACCTCTGGCATAGGCCGAGTACGGGGAGCCCACCACTGTACCACCCCATTTTTTCTTTACAAGGTCTAATTTATGTTGGGCCAGGTGCGTTTCTTGTAGTAGGGCAATGTCGATCTTCTGTCGTTTAAGATACAACATGACTTTATTTCTTTTCAGGTAACTATTGAGGCCTCGGACGTTCCAGGTGGCAATCTTGAGGTCACCCATGGCAGCTGTGTCTTCCCACCCCACTTACGGGAACCTCCAGCGGTGCTCGTGACACAGAAGGCGTCCCACTGCAGCCACTCCGCGAATAAGCTCATTCCCAAACTAACCACACACACACCCAAACTCCAACTCCCTTTCCCCTCCCTCTCCCACCCTCCCCCCAACACCACACACCCCATCTGTTGCCCAGCTTCAACAAAAGAGCTCAGGCACCCCCACATCTGGTTCCGCAAACACCGGTCCGTGCACGGAGCCCAGTAGGGTGAGGTTGCCCTAATGGCCACCTAACCTAAGCTATTGTGGGGAGAGAGTATCGCTCCATGGGGCTCCCGTTCAATGATAATCTCAATGTTTGTGACAAACAGTACAACCAACTGACCTTCCATATCGAAGGTTCCGAACCGACTATAATCAAGTCTCAGGGTCCATGCCATTTTACGTCTTCCGCAGCTCCTCCGAGTCCTTTTGGGGCCGGTCCGCCGATTCTTGAGGGCACCCCTGTGCGTCGAGCCACTCCATGGCGTCCTCTGGGGTCTCGAAAAATAAAGTTTTTTATGCGCCTGTATGACCTTCAGTTTTGCAGGGTAAAGCAACATATATTTGTAACCTGCCTCCCTCGGCCTCCGTTTCACAGTCCCAAAGTTCATGCGGCTCCGCTGCACAGCTAGGGTGTAATCCGGATACGCCGTGATGTTTGCTGCTCCTCTCTTGATCGTGCCTCCTTTTCGAAAATGTTCTAATATTCTTTCCCGATCACGATAGTTAAGAATTTTGGCAATGATGGGTCTGGGCGGGTTTCCGGGAGGCGGCCTCCTCGTTAGGGCTCTATGTGCTCTCTCCACTGCGAAGCCTTGGGATAAGGCCCCTCCGGGTATCTCTTGCAGCAACATGGTCTCAACAAAGTCCGTAGGGTCACGGCCCTCCGTCCCTTCCGGTAGGCCCACAATGCGGATATTGTTGCGACGGGCCCGTCCTTCCGCCTCCTCCACTCTATTTTCCAAGTTGCCAACCCTTTGGATTAGGGCGTGCAGTTTTGCCTTGTGGGTGGCACAGTCCGCCGTATTCGGGCCAACTTCTTTTTCCAGGGACTCTGTGCGCTCCGCCAGAACCCTAACTCTTGTCTCAGTAGATTGACGTCCTCCTGGACCTCCCAAACTTTGAGGTCCAATGCCGTTTTTAATTCAGAGACAGCCAGTTCTAATTTCGACTCCCAGGCCGCTCTCAGGTCCGCAATCGCTGCCAGGATTTCTTGGTTAGAGCTCGAAGTCGTCGCGCCACCCACGGCCGGTGCATCCTTATTCTTGGTGGCGTCCGGGCCTGAGGACGTTTTGGTGAAGTCGTCCAGCGTGGGCTGTTTCGCCTTAGGTCGCACTGCCTTACTGGACATGGTTCTGAGGATGTGCAGGTCTACCGAATTATGAGTGGGCGCACTACACGCTGACCTGGTTAGGTCTTCCCGCAACTCTTTTCAATCCCGCCTCGGGCCTATGTCGGCCATTTTGGATCGCCCTTTGTTCTCAGCGTCTCTCGACTTTTCTTTTCCGATCTTAGCCGTCGTAGCTGCTATGACCTCCAAAAGTTCACGGTACTTCGGGTAGCACCTTCACACGCTGGCATGCATATCGTCGGTATTCAATAAGCAGTCGTACTGCACTGATTTGCCCGGAACTGTTCAGGATCTCGGGAGCTCCGCTGGAACGCGTCCTCCTACATGGCTCTCGTAGCCACGCCCCCCTTGACTTGATCATAAACTTCAGTTGGATCTAAAGATGAAAATATTCTTACACCATTCATGGTTGATAAAGTCTCTAAGATGTTGGGAAGAGGATGGCAATCTGGTATTACACACTTGTTTAGTGCACAGAGGTCTACACATAACCTCAATTTTCTTTTGGGGTTGGCAACAATTACTAGGAGTGAGACCCATCTTGATGATTCAATTCTTTTTATAATGCCACTTTCCTCCAACTTCTTCAATTCATGTTTTACTTCTTCTCGTAGGGCCAAAGGGATTGTCCTTACTCTCTGAACAACCGGTTCAGCATCTGTTGCAAGATCAATTGTGTGGACAACTCCCTTCAGGCACCCGGTTTATCATTGAATATTTGATTCTGTATCTCTTGTTTGTCACTTTTATTTTTTAAACTTTATCGATTGTAGTACACATTATTGCAACAACACATCACAATACAAACAGTCATGTCTGAGATGAGTTACAAAACCTTACATCGTCGGGCTGTTTTCGGCCAACACCAACTCACATAGATATACTCTGAACGGGGCCCAGATACCCTTGGGTCTGCGTGCCCGTGGGAGTCTCATCACATAATGTTCCTCACACTCATTAACATATGCCAGTTCTTTGAGATAGTGGTTTACGCATGGTGCATGTGGGCTCTTCCAGTTCTGAAGTATACACTTCTTGGCCACTGCACAAGAGACATTAAACAGTCTTCTGGTTACTTCTGCCATCTTTCCTGTGCCCCCAAACAGGTATTTCTGGGGTGTGAGGTCTATTGTTACCGGTGTTATCTCTTGTAATATTTCGGGGCACCTTACCCCAGAACCCGTGAATGAGTGGGCACCTCCAGTACATGTGGAATGAGTCAGCGCATTCGCTCCCACATTTCTGGCAGCTGCTGGGGTAGTCTTTTGCAAATTTAGCAACTTTTGTTGGCGTATAGTGGAGTTTGTGCAACACTTTGAATTGGATCAGCCGGAGGCCTGAGTTGATGGACACCTTCTTGGTCAGTTCACAGTATCTCAATCATGTCTTGTCCACTATAGTTATTCCCAGGTCTATCTCCTAGGAAGCTTTAAAGCTTTAGTCATATTTAGTGTAGGTGTGTGTGCTTGTGTTGTCGTATAGAGTTTGGAGCCACTGGTGACTGATTGGGAGCATAGTGACATGAGGCATTCATGTGATGGGGGCTCATCAGGAAACAATGGCCATCTAGCCTTGAAGGTGAAAGCAAGCGTCCCCACACAGCACGATCCGCCCCGCAATGAGAGACAATGAAGGACTCTCCCAGGATGGGAATAAGGCCAAGACAGAGTGCGGGTGAGCGTAAATGGGAGTTTATCAATCAGAATAGGGCATGCAAAGAACTCTGCAACCTCCGAGAGCGCTCTGTCTGACAATCGCAAAGACAAGCGTATATATTTACAAAAAACGTCATAAGAACCTACACACTATAGGGGGCACAAGTTCAATGGGATTGGGTGGCGACGACTAACTATAGGTGCTGCTGCGGCGTGGTTGGTCTTGGCTGAAGGACGTCACTGGTCACCCTTGTGGGTTGGGCTGGGCCTGGCAGGTAGGCTTGAGTTCATCCGGGCGGTGTTGGTATGCCAATGCGGCCTGTGGCAGAGATGAATGCCTTTCCTGATTTACTTGCCCACCATGCACACCGCAGTCATTCAGTCATTTACAGTGTTATTCTCTTTAGTAAATCTTCCAATAGGTTATTTTATAGGTTAATGCAACACAGGAGGAATGCACCTTGTGAGGGGTCTGGAGGTAATATATCGAGGCCTGGTTACCCGTGTCCTGTTGACCGGGGCCATAGGTCGAGGGGCTAAGCTTCGGGGCCTGGGACGGACGGCACAGGTCTTTCTGCCTTGTTAGAAGTTGTTATGGATGTTCCGCTGCGTGTTGTCAAAGTGTTGGGTGTCCTGATTGCACAGGGCCATAAGTCTAAGATGGTCCGGTGGGTTGTAGGGTTTACGAGGGGGCGCTTGGGTTTAGACAAAGGTTTACTGCTGTGCTGTAAATAATGCAGGTGGCTGGCCGCGCAGGGTGGGAGGGGGAATGGCCTTGTACGCATTCACAAAGGTATCTCCCTCGTGTGTTGCCGAGTGTAGGTAAAGACATCACAAACATTTGAACACTTTCTATAATACTTATTAAAAATCACTTTAAAATATGCATTTAACTTTGCTGGGTGTGTCTCGATTATACCCAGTCCGAGCACCATATTTGTATATTATGTTCTAGCAGCTACAGTATTTTAGTTACATGCATATACATTCGCAGTAAATGAGGTAGTAGTTGGGTCGGTGGAGTACATAAAAAATGACCCGCCACTGTACGTGACGGTGGTGGCACATAAGGGGCTTAGACATACACACATGATAAGTGCATTCTCGCGCATCCTTTACATGAGTTCATAGTATAGTTGCATTCGCTTTCTCGTGTACTCTAGCAGCATTAGCTCAGTTATGGCGCAAGCCCATAGAGTGTAAGGTTCCCAGTGATACACGTACCAAATAGATCCCTGGTGCGTTCCTTTGTTATTAGCACCCAACTGCAATGGTGTGGGCTCGCCATCGCTTATGTCATGGAAGCATGCTTTCTTATGTTTATACATTTTACAGACTTTTGTAATATAAATGGTTTTGTGGAAGAAAGCATACTTTGCGAGTGGTCTTGATATTAATATATAAAGACTGTCTGCCATCTGATGACTGTTTTACCGTTCTTTTCATTTCCCAGGCCTGCTGGCCGGGTCATACTGGGAGCGATGGTACACTGCGGGAGGTGAACTGATACAATGTTAGTGTATTACGCTAGCTCATGTCCGTCTTGTTCGTGGGAACATGCTCGCAGCGGATCTGCCAGGGTGCTGCGGCGACAGGGATGACTGAGACTCTCCAAGGGTGGGGGCCGCGCTACAGTGCGCTGAGCTCGCACCATCTTTACCAAATAAAATGGTTTCTGGGCCTAACTAAATTTTAATACATGTGGGCAGTCAATATGTGTTGGGCAATCAATACGTGTGGGCAATCGATACGTGTGGGCAATGTCTCCAGCGGGTGAGCCCTCCACCACCTGGGCCCAGGTGGCACGAGGGAACGCCCAATGAGCCATAGCCCTCACCTGGGGAGAAAACGCAGGCGAGAGGGGTCTCCTGGACCAGTCCTCCCCTACAAAGGCCAGCCGTATGTGATGGTATTTTAATACCTTAAGCTGACCCCTCCCCACCACAGCTTTAAAATCTTCTAAGGTAACAAATTTCCCATTGGGGTACATATCCCGCATCTTAAATTCCCCATATGGCTCCCATATTCTCTGCATATCCTTATTGAATGAGGGTTCAATGCCGGGAAAGTTCCAGGGGGGGCATCCGAGTAATATGGTGTCTCCAATTGAAGCCTTTTATAAATTTTGGACCAAACATGCAATGTTGTGCTCACTGGATCAAATGTGCATTCATCTTTATGTTTTGTTTTTAAATAGAATGGACTATAGATCTGCTGGACGTGCAGCGTGTTTCTCTATAAGGATATGTGGTGCGGTGTCTAGTGGGTCATACCAGTGTCTAGCAAACTGAGGTTGTGCTGCCAGGTAGTATAGCTCAAAGGCCGGGGCTGCTATGCCCTCCTTGTCATATGGCTCAACCATTTTCTCCCATTTCATTCTGGCCGCCCCTCCGTTCCAGACAAACTCTACGGCTATGGATCTCAGGGTATCGAAGAACTGTCTGCCTGGCCAAATTGGGATGTTAGTGAGTATGTATAGTAACTTTGGCAGGACCACCATTTTTAGGATTGCAACCCGGCCCATCAGTGAGATAGGGAGCTTGGCCCATAGGTGGAGTTTGGTCGAGATTGTATTTAGCAGTAGTTTGTGATTGTCCGCATGTAGGGAGGTTCTTTCTTTCGACACAACAATCCCCAGGTATCTAATTTTTCGTGGTTGCCCACTGTAGGCTATGTGTGTCAGTTGGGCATCTAGTAGCGGGGGTTAGGGGAAAGATTTCGGATTTAGAGTTGTTTGTTTTATAGCCTGAGTACTCTGCAAATGTGTGTATAGTTTCCATTGCAGGTCCCAGATGTAAATCGGGTTCTCGGATATATAGCAGTGTGTTGTCTGCATATAGTGATATTGACTGGGTCAGTCCAGCCATTCTGATACCTCTCTGTCCCTGATGTTCCCTGATGGCCGCTTCGACTGGCTCTATCGTCAGAGCAAACAGTATGGGGGAGAATGGGCATCCTTGTCTAGTGCCTCTGCGCCACTTAAACCAATCAGACATTGTACGGTTAGTCAGTACCCTGGCCCTGGGTTAGAGTATAGTAGATTGACACATCTTAGAAAGTATGGGCCTATTCCAAACTTCTCGAGTACGGCAAACGGGTATATCTATGACACTGAGTCGAATGCCTTTTCGGCATCTAGGGATACGACTACTGCCTGGGCTTCTGGCTTTATATGGGCCATGACCCCAAATAGTCTCCGCAAATTAAGTGCAGTCAGTCTAGTCGGGATAAAGCCACATTGGTCTGGGTGGACCAGCATGGGCATGTTGGGTAAGAGTCTTGTGGCTAAGACTTTAGCGAATATTTTGGCATCACAGTTTATTAAAGAAAGGGACCTGTATGAGGACATATCATGGGGTAACTGTCTGGGCTTCACAAGCACAGTTATTATGGCTTCTCTCATAGACACCGGCAGGGTTCCTTGTTCTATTGCCTCCTCCCACACCGATAGTAGTACTGGGGCAACTTCAGTGTTGAGCTCCTTATACAGCTCTGCTCCCAGTCCGTCTGACCCGGTGCCTTTCCATTAGCCAGTGACTTAATTGCTTCAGTAATTTCTTCTACTGTCCGGGTTGATCAAGTGCTAGTTTATTCTCTATAGATAGTTTCGGGAGCGTTCTAGTGTTCAGATATTCTACCATTTCATTGGCCGATGTCAAGTCGTGATTAGAATATAGCTCTGCATAGAAATTAGCAAACTCTCTGTTGATACCTTCCTCACTGGTGATCACGGCGCTGTCTCCCGCACCCATGGTGGAGATTGGTGCATGGTGTCGCTCGGCCTTTAAAAGGTTCGCCAGGGAGCAGCCTGCTCTGTTCCCCTCGCCATATCGGTGTGCCCTGAGGGGAGTTGCCATGTATAGCAGTTCCCTGTTTGCCAGTTTATGGAACTCTTGTAAGTTACTGTTAATATCTGCTAGTGTTATTTTCCCCGTGTGTGGCAGTATATAGTGATTCTAATTCCCCCAGGTGTTTCTCCACCTCCGCCAATTCAGTTCTAATCGACTTCGATAATCCTGTGCATTTAGAATCCCCCTCACCCAAACCTTAAAGGTTTCCCATATGGTTGCACTCTTGTCAACGGACCCCCTGTTAGTTTTAAAGCAGTCCTCCACCTCGATATGTAAAGCGTCTGCAACTGATGGGTCTCGGGTCGCATTCTCCATCTCCTGGCCGGGGGCTTTACATCTTCTAGGGTTATGTCCAGAGATATTGGGGAATGGTCTGAAAGGGTGCGGGGATGTATCTCACAATTATTATATTATTCATAAGGGAGTAGATACCAGTCAGTAGTCTCTACAGAACTCGGTGTCGTGTACAGAGGAGTAAAATGAATATTGCCTTTTTTGCAAGTGTAATGTTCTCCAGGCGTCCACCATGTTCATTTGTAATAGGATTTGTAGTATTGTGACGGCTGCCTTGGTGGGAGCTTGGCTTTTTTTAGTGGAACGGTCGAGGGAGACATCCAGAATGGTGTTAAAATCGCCTCCCACACTATTTGCTCGTCCTCTAAGGGGCCTATTTTGTGTACTACATTTATATAGAAATCTGGGTCATCAATATTGGGCCCATATGTATTTACAAGCACAACTTCCTTTCCGGCGATACTACCCCATACTATGACATACCGCCCCGTGGGTCGATTTTGTTCTTAACAAATTGGAAACCCAGGGAGGGGTGAACCAGCGTGAGAACCCCTCTTGCTTGAGTCGATTCAGAGTAATATCTTTGCTGTCCCCAATCCCGAAGGATACCCAGGTTTACTTTCTGGAGTGCGTGCGTTTCCTGTAACATGATTATGTATGGGTGATGGCTGGCCGCATATGCTCCAACCTTCCATGACTTGGCCTGATTATTAAGCCCACAGACATTCCAAGTAAGGAGTTTGACTCTCTGCCCCTTAGATTTTGTATTGTTGTGCGCCATATAAGTGCTGTATATTCATCTGTACCCATCCTCATTTTCCCTGGGCATGTGTCGTGTGCTGTAGTGTGTCCACAATTTTTCACCAACTGAACCCCTCCAACTGGGTCACAAGATCCCAAATCCCCTCCTCCCCCGATATAATAACGTGATAAAGCTATACCTATCCTTTTGTCCCAACCCCCACCCCGCATCATCACCCCCAACCTGACAATGCTGCCTCCTAACACCCCTTAACTTGTGGAAATTTCCTGAGGGTCACTTGTTGCAGCTACATGGCTGCCCTTGACAGTGACTCACTAGCCCAATTCTACCAATCATCTATCGGGCCATCCATTTTAACTAAAGGTTTCAAGTACTGTAAAGGATATAGTTCACAGCGTATCTCAATCCGTATCGACTTGCCTTCCCTCTTCCGGTCATGATCCTATATTTTGATCAGCTGCCCGGTCCCTGGGGGGCAGAGGGATGGAGGCCTCCACATATGCCATAGCTTCAGCCGGATTTTCCAAAAAATGTGCTCTTCCCCCATGTTGGATTCTCATTTTTGCAGGGAAGATGAGGGCGTAAGGAACCTGGCGCAATCTGAGTTGTCTCTTGACCGGTTCATATGACCTCCTATGTGTCTGAATATTGGCTGAGAAATCCGGATATATGTGCACTCTGTTCTCCTCATAATGCAATGTGCCTTTTTCTCTGGATAGTCTCAGGATCGTGTCTCTGTCCCTGTAGTTAAGGAGGAAAGCTATTATCGTGCAAGGTGGTGCACCAGGCTTGGGATGCGGCGCTAGGGTTCGATGGGCCCTCTCAACGAGGAAGTGGCCTGAAAAGGATTCAGCGACCAAAAGGGTTTTCAGAAGATTCTCCACATGTCTCTCCATCGGGCCTTTACAGAAGGACTCTGAGATTCCGACAATCTGGATGTTATTTCTTCTGGATCTTGATTCAAGATCCTCACACTTGTTTTAGGTCTTATGTAGGTCGTTTTTGAGTTGCGCTATGTCACTGCTTTGTTGAGCTATCGTGTCTTCATTTGTACTTATCCTATTTTCTGCTTCCGTGATGCGTGCACTCTCCTTCTCTACTCTAGCTTTTATGGAGCCGATGGTTGCCACTATGTCATCCAGCTTTACATTGATTGCAAGAAAACCATTCTGTACCATTGTCATTAGTCGATCGTCTCTTAAATCGATTGGGTCCTCGGCCAGACTGTTAGACGTAGTCGGCAGCATCTCGGTCAACCCATGTGGCTGGGAGCTAGTGAAAGAGTCCATTGTCCCGGTTTTCCTGGCTCCCGCACTTTTCTTCTCGTGGCGGCCCATATCGTGTAGCTTCCACCTGGGCTGTGTTCTCCCACGTATCTGTCCCCGTGTGGGGTTGTTTCGTTCTGATATTTCTTGTGCCGGGTAAGTGCTTCTTAAACCAAGTGGCTGATTACCAACTTCGCTTCCAGCCACTTAAATCCGCTCCTGCCAGTTCCAATGGTGTTGTGTCGCCTGTATCACCTTCTGTGTATTAGGGATTTGGCTTCACTAAAACTCTTTAGGTGTAAAGTCAATGTATCTCGATGTTACATCCCAGGATCAGCGCGATCAGCAGCAATGCAGACGATGAATCAACCTGCACATCGGTTTGTATTTGCCCGATGACGACTAAGTGTTGCTCCCAGGGTGGGCGTCCCCCCAACGCTGAGTGTTGGAATTGAATAGATATGTAGTTAGAGTCCTTACTGTAACTCTTTATACTGGGGCATCCTTCGTTGCAATGTTCCCTCAAGTTTGCTCTTGTAGGAGTTCTGTGAGGGTATAAAGGTAATCCGATGTAGGCCAACTGTTTTCAACTTATTGTCCTCACCACTGCACCTTCAACCGCCCTGCCTTCTGGAGTTGAAACACCCTTGGCTGCAGATGAGTCTGATAGAGTTATGAGGTTATGGGCCTCATTACGACCCTGCCAGTCTGGAAAGAACAGTGGAGGTAAAAACGCTGCCACCGTTCTTCCCGGAACGGCTGATTCAGAGTCCTGCAGGCGGGAGGTGTTACTCCTGCCAGGTCTGACCTGGCGGGAGTTACGTCACCTACCTGCAGGCGCAAATGGAAACACTGGCTTCGTCATAGACGGAACCGGTGTTTCCATTATCCCCATCGAGTCCTATAGGACTTGCAGAATTCTGCCTCCGGAATTCCCGGGTCACTGGGGTTGTAATGCCCCGGTGATTCCGGGAATCACAGAGGCGGAATGGTAATATGGGTTTGGCGGTAGCCTTCAGGTTTTTCCGGCACGGTTACCGCCAGGCTCGTAATAAGGCCCCATGTGTACTTGCATGAGTTGCACTGTGGGTATGTGGACTTGTAGGGTAATTAGGTAGTTGCTCCTGTATGGGACCAGCTTGGTTGCTTCAATATGACATGTGTATGTGGACTTGTAGGGTAATTAGGTAGTTGCTCCTGTATGGGACCAGCTTGGTTGCTTCAATATGACATGTGTTCAGCATTCAATGTCTGAATCCACTCAGTACCCACTTCCACGATGTTCTTTTAAGCTGTATGCTGAGATGTGTGCAGATTTCAGGAGGTCCTAGGTCGCTCCACCGTGTCCTCACCGGATGTGTATTTTCATACGTTGCTAAAATTGTCTGTCCGTCGTAAAAGATGAAAGCCTGTGGTATTGTTTACCTGTTCATGTCTGGCTTTCTGCCCAGAGCGCTTCTCTGATGCGGATCGTTGGTTTCGCTGGATTCCGCTGTGCGCACCTAGCAGGGTGCTGCGCTTGGTAACCGCCCAGCTCCTCCTCGGTTCGGGCCGTCTGGAGGGTCGCCGAACTGCAGCCTCCACAGCTGCCTGGGGCTCATCGCGCCCCCAGGGTCCACGCCAGCAGTCCCCCCACTCTGTGTACTGTGCCTGCAGGGATGGCAGTAGGGGGAGGGTGGAGAGCTTCAACGCCGCTGGCCGGCGTCACCCTCAGCGCGCGTCTTGACGGCTGTGTTGGTGCCAGCTGTATCCGCGGTGGTGGGCGCGCTTTCCAATCCCAGCGTGCACTCCCGGGTCGCAGCATAGGTGCCGGGCACTCTCCCGATAGTCGGACCCAGACGGTCCTCCCCTTCTCCGGGCGCAGGTCTATTAGGGTCTTCCGTGAATAATGGGCCGATGATTACTCTGTGTTGGATTTGTCACGCAGATGGTACAGCCTCACCAGTGCTGCGATGTTTTGACAGTGCCCCTCCCCCACACGGCCTTCCAACTGCCTCCTCCCTCGGCCCAGCGTAGTTGTTGCGTGGAGCTCCCGAACGGCTACTCCCACACCATGCAGCCGCTAGGGCCCGGGACGGATATCTGCATGATTACTGGGCCGTTTGAAACGGCATTTGCAGGGGTTATACTTCAAACCTTCCGAGTTCAGGTTCTCGACTTGTTTGATGTCTGGGTGGCCCCTTGTAGGATTAATATGTATGAGGATATTTCTCAGGTCGGGAATTCTCTCTTCAGGCAGCCATTTTTCCTGTGTGCAACAGCACCCCCACCCCTCTTGTTTCTCACTTTGTAGCGCACACTCCTCCTCATTGGGATTAAGTCTGATTTTTTTTTGGATCTTTTCTGCTGTAACCAGCTAAGTAAGTGAATGGACCCCTTTTCTGAAACATCAACTTTCCCTGCAGCTGCTCTTCCTTTAAACTCTAACAAGGTCTCAAACCATCCAATTATATCTATTCTTGCACCACCATAGGCTCGTGGATTGATGTCAACCTCCAACAATTTCCTGCCTAGGAATGTTTTTTCAAATATTCTTCTCAGTAATAGAGTGTATTTTGCCCCTGAGCCTATCATCATCATCATCTCTACCCTCTCACAGTCAATGGTCACCGGATCTCTTTGACCATCCAAGTCCTCTTCTTCATCACCAACAGCTAACACTGCTTCTTCAGAACCATAGTACCAATCATCCACCATATTGACATGACCAGAACGACAGCATTTTGTGAGATGTCCTTTTCTTTTGCATTTCTGGCACCTCGCATCGAGAGCTTTGCATGCGGTACTACAGGCAGGATGACCGGTTGCTCCGTATCTGAAATATTTCCTTTGGGGCATCGGGTTCGCTATGGTATTGAAATTACTCTTGTTCGTATTGCCAGGTTTGGGTTTAGTTGAAGATGTAACTTTGTTTCCAGTGATGGCAGCTCAGAACTATTTCTATTGCTCTTCTCTTCGGGCAATTTGATTGATGAACCTTGGTTTCAAGTGTTTTCACACACTTATTTGTGTGTTCTACTTCCTTCGCTATGCGTAAAACCTCCTCGAGTAGTGGATCACTCTTGGACCATAGTTGTTCTCTTATTTTTCTATCATTGCACTCTAACATAAATTGGTCTTGCAATTGTTCATCAGTCGTCTGTCCAAAATGACATGTTCTTGCTAATCCTTTTATTCTTATTAACACTGCTAAATTGTATAATGACATTTTCTTTTGTAAACCAAAGAAAGTGAGGCGGTGTAAGTACACCGTAGAAATTATGCCATGTTGGCGCTAATTGTTCGAATTAATTTTGATTTAAAATAGAGGGAGCTTATGTCCCTATTGAGTGCATCTGGGCTTGCTGGGTAGCAATACACAGCTTTGGATTTGTTTGGTTTTCTCTGTCCCAAGTGGCCTTGTGACAACAGCCCGATTGCACCATAAGACTTTGTGTAAACATTTGAACACTATTCCTTGTTGATACAGTTTGATTTACAATCCTCCTACTTTTAAACTTTTACTTAATTTGTCTGTGCACCCCTACACTCCTCGTTTTTGCTTTCTCCTTATTGGCCATATCTGAGGGGTCGCACACACTGATTTACTATCCTACTCTCTTATCACTCTCACATCTTACCATCCTCACAGGACTTGAATATGTCCTTTTCTAGAATTGATCAGACCACAGACAACAGGGCTGAAACTCTTGCCTTTAGTGAAGAGGAAGCACTCAAGATACTAGGTCTGATTAAATCCGCAGGAGCGGAGATCACAACAACCAACAAACCAGAAGCTTTGATACAACAATTGGAATGGAAAATACAAAGGTAGATCAACCTTAAACTTAACGCATCAACCTTGGCCCAGTATTATACTGCCAAGAGAATACCTAGGGGCTTACGTCTCAGTTTAGAGCCAACACTCTGCAAGGAGAACCCAGCTTTCGTCAAACGTTGGCATCAAATTCTAAACAAGTGTTCTCACTTGACCTTGTACTCTTGATAATTCAAGAACTGGCGCACTCCCTAACAAACCTCACTGAGGATATAGAAGGCCTGAAAACCACTCTGAGCAAGGGATACACGGCGGACCAACTGAAATAAATTCTGGAAGAAACGAATCAGAAATTGGCTAATTTCAAACAAGAATTTGAGATTAAGAAAATTAGGAAATTTAGACGTGACACTCAGGACTATAAGCTTGATATTGTGTACAGTTGGCAGGCATACTACAGGCACTTCCCCAATAAACCCAACTTCAACAACCTACGGAAACCAGGCCAACAATCTGCAGAAAACACCTCATCTGACGCCTCAAGCGCTGAGCTGGAAGTCCTTCCAGGGCAGAGCAGCGAGACCGTTCCGGGTCCCACTACAGAAGAACCAGCATCTAACTCTACGCCTTTTTTAGAAAAAGGCCAATTAGAAGAGGACAGAAGAAAAAACCCACAACGGAAAAAAACGACGAAGAAACATTGATTGTCAATATTTCAACATATCAGCTATCTAAAATGGAACTACAAGTTCTAAAGAAAGGCTTATCCTTTGTTCCAAACAACAATAGCACTCTGCTCTGCGAAAAAATAGACTTTTTCAAACTAATGAGGAAGCTAAGACTGAAAGTCTTCTTTGATTCACAAGATGAGGATGCAATTACTACGGAGCCACACAAATTTCATGAACTGAAACCTAAGAGTCACTTCAACCCCCCAGTTCAGAATCATATCCTCTCAACTTTTGAGAAAACTGTTTTACAGGATTTGAAGAAGATTCAGTTCAAAAATAATACACAAGGCAACTTCACTGCGAGAGAACATCAGACACTCAAAAATCTCCTTGATAATCAAACTATCATCTTCAAGCCAGCGGATAAGGGAGGAGCATTAGTTCTTATGAATAAACAGGACTACATCGATGAAATTGAACGTCAACTTGATGACCAAGACACGTATATGGAAGTACCCCTGAATCCGACTGAAGCAGTAAGATCCCTCATCAAGGTGGTACTGGATGAGGCGGAAGCCAATGATGTGATCTCAGAAAAGACACGACTGTTTCTTGAAAAGAAACATCCCATCATGCTAGTTATTTATATTCTTCCTAAGATACACAAGAGACTGATAAATTCTCCTGGACGTCCCATTATAGCGGCCACTGCAAGTCTTCTTGAACCATTGGCACAATACTTGGACAAAATTCTGCAACCTCTCATACAGGAATCTAAGACTTACGTCAAGGACACTATGCACTTTTTACACAAACTCAAAAATTTGCAATTCGTCAAAGGAAGAGATGTGATGTTCACGATGGACGTAACATCTCTCTACACTAATATCACACACGAAGCAGGTCTTGAAGCAACTGAATGGCTCCTACTTCAATCAGAGCAATGTCAGGGAGACAGACTATTTGTACTAACTTTATTGAAATTAGTACTTATGAACAATTTCTTTAAATTTCAAGATCGTTTCTTTCTTCAGATATCCGGAACTAGCATGGGGGCAGCAATGGCACCGTGCTATGCCAACACCTACATGTACTACCTTGAACATGAAAATATTCTCAGTTCACCAAGATGGATGAGACATCTGCCATTATATTTGAGATACATTGACAATATCTTTGGAATCTGGTCCAGCCCGGAAGAAGAATTGCAAAACTTTTACGAAATGATGAACTCGATTCATCCTCGTATCAAATTTACCACAGAGACGAGCGACATTAGCATCCACTTTTTGGATGTGGAGATATATGCCAGCAACAACACTCTTGAAACAAGAATCTACACCAAGAAGACCGATAGAAACAGCCTGTTGCTTGCCACAAGCTTTCATCCTAAGAGAACTGTTGATAGAGTCCCGTTTAGTCAATTTCTGCGTTACAGAAGGATAATCTCGGAGACTACCGAGTATGAACGGCAATCACGGCTATTGGAAACCAAATTCTCATCAAGAGGGTATGACCAGCTGAAGATCACAGAAGTTGCAGATAAAGTCAGAAACACCGGGAGAGAGACATTACTGACTCCAAACCCCCCCCCACAAGTCTGGTGAAGCACTGTTCTACGTGACTACCTATTCCATGCAGAGCATGAAGATTAAAAGGGTCATTAAAAAGAACTGGAGCATGTTTAGAATGGATCCACAACTGCAGCAACTGTTTCATGAACCTCCAACTTTTGCCTACAGGAAAAGTAGGTCATTATGCAAGAGCCTTGTCAAAGCTGAAATTCCATCTTCTAGTCCGAAGAAAGTGTTTAAGAGTACCATTCCATGTTACAATTGCCAACATTGCGGCAACATCATTAAAGGTAATAGCATATCAGACCCCCCACTCTGGCAAACCCATTTTTCTCAAACACTCGTGCACATGTGATGCCCAAAATGTAATTTATGCATTAAAATGCCCATGTGGTTTTTACTACGTAGGCATGACCACAAGAAAAGTTAAAGTTAGATGGTCTGAGCATAAATCTAATATCCGTACTAAAAGTCTCAAATCACCAGTATCACTATACTTTTCTGAAGCACGGCACACCATTGCACAATTGAAATGTGTTATCCTGGAGCAAATCACAGCGGGAAGCAGGGGAGTGGATGTACAGCGGAAATTGTTGCAACGGGAAATTTTGTGGATTGAACTGCTAGACTCTTTAAGCCCACGGGGCATGAATATCGAATTTGACCTCATGTGCTTTGTGTAAATCTGCATGTTTGGAAAATTGTTAATTACCATGTTCGGCTTGTAATAACATGTCATTGTATTAGTACTACCTACATTCTCTGTTAATGACTGTAGTTATATTTCAAGGTTGACACCATCGGCACATGGTCTTCTTACATGACGCACTGTCATACTTATTCCATTACTTGATGATAGCCCCCTCTCGAGTTTTGTCTTTTAGCGTTTTTAGCTTTTCACCTCCCGATGACTGCATGGTCTTCCCCGACTGTTGCCACACTTCTAGTCATTCTTTTAGCTGTCGTCTCAGTTGTCCTGTGAGCCGTGACCTTCCCCCGAACCTTCCGTTTTTTACCGTGTCTGGATGCGGGTACTTGGCCTGCATCCAGTCCTGTTAAGGATCCCATCTCCTGCTGTCTCCGTTCATTACCAGACCTACGTGTTGCCTTGTACACTTGTTGGTTGGCGGCCGTAGATAGATTCCCTTTTTTTGGAACACCCTCGCGCCGTGGGGGCACCCCGTAGTTCTTCTGAGCTACGGGTGCGGCCCCAACGTGCGCGTTCCCCTATTACATTTTTTATACATTTACCTTTCCAGATGACCCATTATGCATCCCTCTGCTTTACACTTAGGGAACCTGCCCGGCCCACTTGCTGCTCGAGACCGTTTGGCCTCGTTTATTATGTTTGTTATTGGAGTTGTCATTGGTATCCCCATGGCAACTTCGAACTCGATTTTCCCATCCCAAGATGGACGTCTCCTTGGTGCACTCACATGCATGCGCGAGGTTACCAAGACGACGCTTTTGTTGTCTGAACACTGCCACTTCGCGCGCACGGCTGCGGGGAGATGTTCTGTCTTCTCCTGCCCTTCTAGGTAAGCTATCTGTCTCCACCCGGAGCTAGCTATACTCGGATTAGCTCAGTTCACTTTACTCAATCTGTAGAGACTTCCTAATCGTGCGTATTGCTCGCTCGCGATGTACGCATCTTGAGTTGGCGTGCAGCTGCATCCTTACTTCATGTAGTTTTTCCACGTATGTGGTTGAGTTGATATTATTATTCCCGTTACTCTATGCGGTCAGCGTTTATGGGCCTTTCTCTGTTACCGCATTTATACTACCCCTAGTTTGGCACTTCTGCCGCCTGATTACTCTTTTCTTTTTCGTTCTAATATGGACTGTTAGCCATTTTGCCTTTCTAAATGATTGGTTTTTTTTATCTTACCCCTATAGAATCCCTAGCAACCTGTGGCTACTGGCTACATGTTGCTCTTTGACTGGATTACTTTTCTGTGCCCTGGCTCTTGTATCAGCAAGGTTAGTGACGTTGACTCTTTTCACTTTGTTAATGGACTTTTACTAATTGAAGAGTTGAAAAATCTTTTTTCTTGATTATCCCACAGAGACTGTGCTATGATCTAATGGTTTTGAATATGAATATGAAAAATGAAGTCTATCTCCTGAAGATGGTTCTTTGAACCGAAACGCATCGGCCTTATTTGTTACATCTTAATATGAGACTTCATTTATAAATTGTTGAATGGTTGAACCTATGCATCTAGAGCCTTGTGAACTGTAACTGTTATACAGATTTACAATTGTGTTGCTCTATATGAGCTGTTTTCTATCAACGCCTTTTGTTCTTACTTGTGTTATATGGAACACCCACGAGGGCTCTTTCCATACGGAAAATAGAGAACACTGATCGTACTCATTCTGTTTATTCATGTACGACTTGTTGGATTAAGAAGATTAAAATCCAAAAATCAACTCTGATGTCTTGGTTCTGATTGCTCCATTTACTTTACCACTTGTGTGTACAATTTATTCTTATTAACACTGCTAAATTGTGTAATGACATTTTCTTTTGTAAACCAAAGAAAGTTAGGCGGTGTAAGTACACTGTAGAATTTACGCCTTGTTGGCGCTAATTGTTCGAATTAATTTTGATTTAAAATAGAGGGAGCTTATGTCCCTATTAAATGCATCTGGGCTTGCTGGGTAGCAATACACAGCTTTGGATTTGTTTGGTTTTCTCTGTCCCAACTGGCCTTGTGACGACAGCCCGATTGCACCATAAGACTTTGTGTAAACATTTGAACACTATTCCTTGTTGATACAGTTTGATTTACAATCCTCCTACTTTTAAACTTTTACTTAATTTGTCTGTGCACCCCTACACTCCTCGTTTTTGCTTGCTAATCCTCAACGCTGTGATGAACGTGTCTGATTCCCCTTCAATTTGAGATATCTTGCCAAATTTATATTGCTGTAATATAATGCTCACTTTACACTGAATAGTGCTTGTCAAGTTTAGCTATGCACCTTTTATATTCATTAAGGTCATGTGCTTCATCAGCTGGTAGGTCAGGCAGATCGTCCCCCTGTCCCGGGGTGCCTTAACAGTGCATCAGTGTTCGGAGGATTTTTCCCAGCTTTTCCACGTTATTGGTGGGTCACCTGGTGAAAGCTGGAAAGTGATCGGAGGGGCAATGTTCTGCATATCCAGATATGGAGAGTGCCAATCACCCGAAGCAATTTCTTTTTCACTTGATCCTCTTTATTTATTTTATTTATTTATTTGAATTTATAAAGCGCACAACGGCACTGAGGCATCGTGGCGCTGTTACAGAGGATTCACTTGGATACTGAATTACATACATAGGAACATAATTACATAGGCACACGAAATGCGATAGAGAAAGTCAAATGTTACATTGCAATGTTACAGTTGGTATGTTCCATGGTTACAGGGGAACTCGCTCAGGTACGGTCTAGTTGAAGAGCTTTGTTTTCAGGGCTCTTCTGAACACAGTGAAGGAGGTTTCATTTCTGAGGGTGAGTGGCAGTACGTTTCAGTTTTTTGGTGCTAGCACCAGGAAACTAGCCCCTCCAGCTTTGGCTCTTCTAAAGGCTGGGACTGTAAGATGGTGTGAGTATTGAGCCCTTTTAGGTCTGACTGCATTCGCGAGGTGAATTCTTTCTGCCAGGTACAGGGGTGCCGAGTGAGACTGGCAAACTTGTAATGAAGCTCTAGGTCTCAATGGGGACAAAACAGAAATTGTACTAGTAAGTCCCAAGGATATCCTGAACAGGCTAGACAGTCAATACAGTACCTATAGCATTGAGAATACCGTAATCTGGTGGTCTCCAAAAAATGGAGCTGGGCTGAATCTGCAGAGCCTCTCACAGAGTCCCCAGGTTCGCCGAGGGTCAAAGACGCCTCGGGCTTGGTGATCTAATCTGCTCTGCAGAGCAAAGCACAGATCACTGAGCCCGAGGCGTCTTTGTCCGTTGGCAAAGCTTTATAAAAGATGCCTTAAATTGTGTACTTTTCAAACCATCTTTTATAAACCGAAATATGTTACATATTTATATGTGTGTATAAAAGATGGCTTGAAAAGTACATAATTCAAGCCATCTTTTATAAAGCTTTGTCGACGGACAAAGACGCCTCCTGTTTTGGTATAAAATGTTTTTTTTTAAAATGATGGCTTGAAAAGTACACAACCCATAGTAAGGTACACACATGCCTACCAGTTTCTCCCCACCAGCCCCTGCCCATTCTTGCCCCCTTGCCAATATCTTTGCCCATCTCCCCAATATTTTAGATGTATAGATGCCTAGGGTTTTTGTGTCGCTAGAAACTTTTATGATGTTGCCATCGATGATAAAGCAGTTAAAGGCGGGGTCAAGTCTGTTAAGTCTTGGTTGGGATCCCAGGAGGAGTAGCTCTGTTTTATCATCGTTAAGACAGAGCCCATGTTGTGCCATCCAGGCCTGGCTGACCAGATAAATGTCGTTTAGCACTTTTGAGTCAGCTATGTAGTCTTCAGTGATGGGAATGAGTATTTGGGTGACATCTAAATAGTCTAGAATATCAAAGAGGGGCTTGGTAAACGCATTCTATAGTATGGTTGATACACAGGATCCTTGGGGGACCCCATACAGTACAGGAGAGGGTTCCACGGACGCCAATGGAGAGAAGACTCTCATGGAACTATTCTCCAGGAAGGATCTAATCCAAGTATTGGCTTTGTCAGAGAAGTTGGCTGCATTTATTAGATGTTGGCAGAGTATTTGATGGTTGACCAAATCAAACGCTGCCGAAAGGTCAAGCAGTAAGAGGAGGGCCGTCTTGCCTTTATCTTTAATGTCTTCAATTTGGGTTTTTAGGTCAATTAAGGCTGTTTCAGTTCCATGCCTGGGTCGGAACGCCGATTGTTAAGTTCTAGGTAGTCCTGGATCTGCAGTTAAGCCGCTCTATCCAGAATTTTGAGTAAGAAGGGGACGGTCGTGATCGGCATGTAATTGGTGGGGATATTAGGGTCTAGTGATGGCTTTTTAAGTAAGGGGAGGATCCAGGCATCCTTGAGGTTGTCTGGTACAAAGCCTGTGTTGAATGAGGCGTTTATTAGGTCCGTGATAAATGGTGCAAGTTCATTGGAGGCCTTCTTAATAATGGGGGCTGGGCATGTATCGCCCTGGCAGTTACAAGGTTTTCATATGAGGATGATATTTTCTACCTCTTTGATAGAGAGCGGAGAGAAGTTGAAGGGTTTGTGAGTATGTTGGAAAGGGCCAAGGGCTTTGGTGGGAGTCCTATGCTGTGTGTCATCCGCTAAGCTACTTTTTTTGGCATTCATTTTGGTTTGTAACATGGTGATTTTACCCAAAAGTGCATTTTGGATGTTAGTGCACCATGTATTGTCTTTGATGCAGGTCTCGGGTGGAACAGAGGGTGATTCTAATTCTTTGAGAATCTTGAACAGCTCTTTAGTGCTAGACTTAGCTTGCACTATACAATTGTTATAGACGTCTTTTTTGGCCTGGAATATGGCCTCTTTGTAATTAAGGGACGCTAGTAAGAGGCTGTGCTTGTTTGAGGCTGAGGGTAAGCTTTTCCAGCGGGCCTCAGCATTTCTTTTTTCCTTGCGTAGTGTTCTAAGATGTGGCTTGAACCAGGAATTCGGGTGAGCCTGTGGTTTGGATTTCCGTAGTTTGAGTGGGGCAATGGAATTAATGGCCTTGAGTATGGTTTGATTATAGGTGTCAACTAGGACCATGGGGTCAGCGCAGGACTCAGTGGCTTTGTTAAGTAAGGGCAGTATAAGGGGGAGTAGTTTCTCATTCGTTATGTCCCTTTTGTTTCTGGTATTTAAGGATGGTGCAATATTTTGTTTGGGGCCGTGGTTATTAGCTTTGATATTGAAAGTTATTGTGTGCTAACCTGACCAGACGCAAGGGGCATTTGCCACTATGTTGATGTTACAGTTAAGATCAACCAACCAATCAAGGGTTCTCCCTTTGATGTGGGTAGGTTTGTGGATGCAATGGGAGAAGCCCAGTTCTGTTTTGGTACTGGCAAAGTCTAAGGCTTTAAGGTCATTGGCATCTTGGAACCCAAGATTTAAATCAGCCAGTAGGATGATTTGTGATTTTGGATTCGTGTTGGCTGATAGTAGGGTGGTCATGTCATTTGTGAAGGTAGTGACAGGTCCTGGTGGTCTATAGACTACGTGCATAGTAATGGTTTGGGTAGCTGAGACGGGCAGCTTGACGGGCAATAGCTCAGCTGATGGGATAGGCTGGTTTGGGATTGTGTGTGATTTCTTCTGTCACTGAATAAGTGATTGCTGGCACGATGACCAAAGTTGGTGGAGAGACTCCGCCAATTTATATGGTGATTATGGTGTTGCATTAAAGGTGAACTGAGCAGTGCATATACACTAGTATCTACCTCTAGAGCAACTGATTGCAGTCGTGGGCATTGCAGTTATATTTGACAGATCTTTACATGACATCCATATTTATGAAACTTTACATATTAAACTGTTCATTGCATTGCAAGCACTCATGGTAGTTTGAAGTTTGGTCATTAAGTTATGTTATGTTAAAGGTTCTGGTACCGTGCACTTTCGCCACTTATGTGGTCTCTTTGCGCTCTGGCGGATCTGCAATGGAAAGGGTTTGGGGGTTTGTTAGTGGGGTTGAGAGGGAGAAGAGCAAGATAGCTTTGATGGGCTGTTGGCAGCTTCAGTTTGGAGAAACCGGTCACTGAGCATTGGTGCGTTTTTTCAATCGGTAGCCGTCTTTTGGTGTTGAGTTATGGTTTGGTTTCATGTTGGGTGTTGTGAAGTGCATGCAGTTTCTGGTGCCGTGGAGGTATGGTTGTGTTTGGTTCAGAGTTTGAGGGAGGTGTTTTTAGTACGGTTAGGAGCAATAACATTTGCTACCCCAACGTTACGTCTAAGAGTGACATATTAGTGTTCCCAGCAGTCCATCTAAGTGTGGTGCATTCCCATCTTTTATAAACGTAGAAATATGTAGCATATTTCTATATTTACAAAAGATGGCTTGAAAAGTACACAAACCATAGTAAGGTAAGCATACAAATGTATACATGCTTACATACATGTATATATTTGTTTGTGTACCTTGCTATGGTTTGTGCACTTTTCAGGCGACGCCCATCGTGGAAGCTACGCCCCAAATGAGGCACCCCCCCTCAATTTCTTACTCCACTTTAAGCACTTACCGAGTCTATGTTAACAGTGGCGCTCGTGCACCCCGGCACAGATCAGCGCTGCAAGGATTTCTTCTCTAATTCAGCAGTCGTGTTTCAGTGCTTTGAAGCACTGATGGCATTGGGTACATAAAACAAGTTGTTTAGATAAGAGGGACGCTGCGCTCTTACGTTCTGTAATTCATGGAGTAATCCACTGGATACCTGTTGCTATTGACACACGGGTGGCTGATGGGTGCCTCGTCTCCAAGCGGAAGTGATGAAGAGCCAGAATACTTTCCAAAATGTAGTTTATTCTTCAGGTTAAGAGCCATTACGCCCACCAGCAGCACAGCGTCCCTCTTTCTGTAACCCCCCCCGCCTTCCATTCTAGAGTCTTAGGGCCTCATTACACGGTAGGCGGTAAGGGTTTACCGGTACCGGTATTTTACTGGTACCGGTAAACCCTTACCGCTTTACTACGAGGTCCCTTTGCGGGTTGGGGAATTTAACGCCTGCAAACCAACCCGCAAAGGGACCAGGGAGCTAATTACGGTATCGCAATTTGCGGTTCCGTAATTAGCGCCTTCCCCATTCCCATAGAGCCCTATGGGGCAAAAATGGGAATGGGGAAGGGCAATGGGGGAAGGGGGAATTACCGCCCCACCAACCTTGGAATAGGGCGGTAATTCCCCTTTCCACCAAGGCGGTGCCGGTATTTTACCGGCATGGACCAAGGTGCTAATAGCACCTTGGTCCACCGCCATCCGTGTAATGAGGCCCTTAACCTCTTGACATTCCCTACCTTACATCATTAACACTGTGCATGCTGGATACTACATATGTTTAGCAGTATGTCTCTTACAATGAGCCCATGTGGGTGAGGGTAGCCCATTAAATGGAGGCATTGGGCATGGGGTTCCTTTGTTGTACTGAACTCAGTGTTTCTTTTTTGGCAGGATAAGGAGTCTGCTTCTGCAGATGGCTGAGCCAATCCCCTGGGGTCTTAAACTGCCACCCATTAGTAATGAGTTCTTATGTATGCTAAATAGAAGTTTAGCTTGTATTGGACTCGCTGAAGAACCAGCAAAACAAGTATTGTCAAAGCCAAAATAGGAACTGCTATCTGGCCATGCAGATTAAACAGTAATGCATTCCCTATATAATGTCTTATTGTATAACATGTAGCAGCTTATGGATATTTGATAGTTATTATTGGGGTATTTATTGAGCGCAGACCTAGCTTCGAGAAGCAACGGAGCGCCTTACAGAGGTGTACAACAGTACAGATGCATAACGGAGCGCTTTTTACAGGTAACAGCAGAACAGATATACAGTGGGCATGGGATACAGAGGAGCACAGAGGAGGGGTACCGTTGTACCAGGTGGTGGAGGGGGAGAGTGGCGTGCGGCATCTAGCGAGTCAGGAGGCGCGAGGGGTGATGTGATGGCTTAGGTGTTGAGGCAGAGAGATTCCTTGAAGAGGTGAGCCTTGAGTTATTTTCCCATAGTCTTGGGGCGTAGGCAGAGATAGCTTGTTTTTTGGTCCTTTCCTCTTTGCAGCAGCGGATTTCAAGTCTGCACGTGTCCTGGCTTCTGGTGGTGCGCTGTCCGCTGGAGATGCTGAGTTTCTCTGCAAGGTAGCTGGGTGACTTGAGGGCGACTGCCTTATAGATGATGCAGCAAGACTTGAAGGTGATTTGTGCATGCAGTGGAAGCCAGTTAAGGTCGATGAGGGTGGGGGTGATGTGGTCATTTCTGAATAGATCCTTGATCAGGCGCGCAGCCGCATGTAGGACACTTCTCAGGGGCACAAGGGAGGATGACGGGAGGCCTTTGAGGAGTGCATTGCCACATCCAGGTGGGATAGGACCAGTGCTTGAACGTTGTATCTAAAGCTGTCCAGAGGGAGGAAGGGTTTGACCTTTCGCGGGGGTGGGGGGCTGATACAAAGCAGTCTGAGTTTTCTTAGCTATGTGTGTCTTGAAGGAGAGGTGTTTTTCGTTGTGTAACCCAAAGGACTTGGCACAGGAGGTGAGCTCAGGTGTGAAGCCCTCAGAATTCATGGTCGATAGCCAGGTCTGTATGTCTGGGTGTTCGTGTGTTGTTGGTGAGGAGTAGGAATTCGGTCTTGGAGGGGTTGAGCTTCAAGTATGCACTGGACATCCAAGACTGAATCAGCGAGAGGCAGGTTTTGAGCCTATGGATGTGGTTGATGGAGTCGATCTTGAGGTATAGCTTGTATCGTCGGCGTATTGGTGGATGTGGATGTTGTGTGTGGCTAGGAGGGCTCCCAGGAGCTCCATCTATAGATTGAAGCTAACTGGGGAGAGGATGGAACCCTGCGGAACTCCACCAGTGACTGGTAGCATTGGCGATCTAGATGAGTCCATTTGAGTAAACTGCTGGTGGTTGGCGAGTTGGGACTTGAACCAGCGTACGACAAGTTTGCTGATGCCCATGCATCGATGAAGGGTGTTGTAAGCGCCTGGTGGTCTACTGTGTCAAGAGCAGACAAGAGGTCGAGTAGAACCAGGTGGCAGGGTCCAACCCTTCTCACTCCTGAAGCCAGTGTCGGGGCTTGGGTCAAACCAGTGTCTGGGCTGAGGGCCTTGGGTCAAACCCTTCTCGCTCCTGAAGCCACTGTCGGGGCTGACGGCCTTTGGTCAAACCCTTCGCACTCCTGAAGCCAGCGTCGGGGGGGCTGAGGGCCTTGGGTCCAACCCTTCGCACTCCTGAAGCCAGTGTCGGGCTGAGGGCCTCGTGTCAAACCCTTGTCACTCCTGAAGCCAGTGTCGGGGCTGAGGGCCTTGGGCCCAACCCTTGTCACTCCTGAAACCAGTGTCGGGACTGAGGGCCTTGGCTCAAACCCGTCTCACTCCTGAAGCCAGTGTCAGGGTTCAGGGCCTTGGGTCAAACCCTAGTCACTCCTGAAGCCAGTGTCGGGGCTGAGGGCCTTGGGCCCAACCCTTGTCACTCCTGAAGCCAGTGTCGGGCTGAGGGCCTTGGCTCAAACCCGTCTCACTCCTGAAGCCAGTGTCAGGGTTCAGGGCCTTGGGTCAAACCCTTATCACGCCTGAAGTCAGTGTCAGGGTTCAGGGCCTTGGGTCAAACCCTCGTCACTCCTGAAGCTAGTGACGGGGCTCAGGGCCTTGGGTCAAACCCTTCTCACTCCTGAAGCCAGTGTCGGGGATGAGGGCCTTGGGTCCAACCCTTCTCGCTCCTGATGCCAGTGTCGGGGCTCAGGGCCTTGGGTCCCACCCTTCTCACTTTTTAAGCCAGTGTCGGGGCTGAGGGCCTACGGTCAAACCCTTCTCACTCCTGAAGCCATTGTTGGGGATGAGGGCCTTGGGTCCAACCCTTCTCGCTCCTGAAGCCAGTGTTTGGGCTGAGGGCCTTGGGTCAAACCCTTCTCGCTCCTGAAGCCAGTGTCGGGCTGAGGGCCTTGGGTCAAACCCTTCTCGCTCCTGAAGCCAGTGTCGGGGCTCAGGGCCTTGGGTCAAACCCTTCTCACTCCTGAAGCCAGTGTCGGGGCTCAGGGCCTTCGGTCAAAACCTTCTGACTCCTGAAGCCAGTGTCGGGGCTGAGGGCCTTGGGTCAAACCCTTGTCACTCCAGAAGCCAGTGTCGGGGTTGAGGGCCATGGGTCAAACCCTTGTCACTCCAGAAGCCAGTGTCGGGGTTGAAGGCCTTGGGTCAAACCCTTGTCACTCCTGAAGCCAGAGTTGGGGTTCAGGGCCTTGGGTCCAACCCTTCTCACTCCTGAAGCCAGTGTTGGGGTGAGGGCCTCGCGTCAAACCCTTGTCACTCCTGGAGCCAGTGTCGGGGCTGAGGGCCTTGGGTCCAACCCTTGTCACTCCTGAAGCCAGTGTCGGGGCTGAGGGCCTTGGCTCAAACCCGTCTCACTCCTGAAGCCAGTGTCAGGGTTCAGGGCCTTGGGTCAAACCCTTATCACTACTGAAGTCAGTGGCGGGGCTCAGGGCCTTGGGTCAAACCCTTCTCACTTTTGAAGCCAGTGTCGGGGGTGAGGGCCTTCAGTCAAACCCTTCTCACTCCTGAAGCCAGTGTCGGGGATGAGGGCCTTGGGTCCAACCCTTCTCGCTCCTGAAGCTAGTGTCGGGGCTCAGGGCCGTGGGTCCCACCCTTCTCACTTTTGAAGCCAGTGTCGGGGCTGAGGGCCTTCGGTCAAACCCTTCTCACTCCTGAAGCCAGTGTTGGGGATGAGGGCCTTGGGTCCAACCCTTCTCGCTCCTGAAGCCAGTGTTTGGGCTGAGGGCCTTTGGTCAAACCCTTCTCGCTCCTGAAGCCAGTGTCGGGCTGAGGGCCTTGGGTCAAACCCTTCTCGCTCCTGAAGCCAGTGTCGGGGCTCAGGGCCTTGGGTCAAACCCTTCTCACTCCTGAAGCCAGTGTCAGGGCTCAGGGCCTTGGGTCAAACCCTTATCACTCCTGAAGCCAGTGTCGGGGCTCAGGGCCTTCGGTCAAAACCTTCTGACTCCTGATGCCAGTGTCGGGGCTCAGGGCCTTGGGTCCCACCCTTCTCACTTTTTAAGCCAGTGTCGGGGCTGAGGGCCTTGGGTCAAACCCTTGTCACTCCAGAAGCCAGTGTAGGGGTTGAGGGCCTTGGGTCAGACCCTTGTCACTCCTGAAGCCAGTGTCGGGGTTGAGGGCCTTGGGTCAAACCCTCGTCACTCCTGTCAGCCAGTGTTGGGGCTCAGGGCCTTGGGTCAAACCCTTCTCACTCCTGAAGCCAGTGTCGGGCCTGAGGGCCTTGGGTCCCACCCTTCTCACTCCTGAAGTCAGTGTTAGGGCTGAGGGCCTTGGGTCAAACCCTTCTCACTCCTGAAGCCAGTGTCGGGGCTGAGGGCCTTGGGTCCCACCCTTCTCACTCCTGAAGCCAGTGTCAGGCCTGAGGGCATTGGGTCAAACCCTTCTCACTCCTGAAGCCAGTGTTGGGGCTGAGCCCTGGTGTAAGTCCAACACTTGTGCATGCTAAGGAAGATTGATGAAAAGGGGATCCTTCCCAAAGATAAATTGCATGCAATTAAGGAATCGCCATGCCATACATGGGTTTGAACAATATTCCCTACAGCCAGTAGTACGCGGGAAAAATGGGTAGACCCTACAGTATTATCCTACACATAGAGTGTAATGCATGGGGGAACTGGTAGAGTTGGGGGCGGTATGGGTGGGAGCCTTCAAAACCCCACTACTTCCAGTACCCAGGGGACTCCCATTGGTGAATCCGAAGAACATATTGGGATCTGGGGTCCAGTACTCGCTGTATAGGTCGTGGCGGATTCGGACCAGAAACAGAAGGGGAACCGTGTTAGGGCATCATTGTTTATGTTTGGCTAGCAGTGGTTGAGCTCTTTGGCATAAAGAGACTTCAACCATTGACCAGCAAGGACCCAGGAGACCAAAGGGAGCAGTAACTCTGATTCCTGAGAGGAGGGCCCACAAGGCAAAAGCATCAGAGACAACCGCGTTAAGAACACTGTGGTACCTGGCCAATGGCCCAAAACAGCCAGCAAGATAGCCCCCAACCAGGGAAATGGCAGAAGGTGACCAGCCCCCAACCAGGGAAATGGCAGAAGGCGACCAAGGACATCGTAAGACAGAGGTGTAGTGGGGTGACGGCAAACCACCCGACTTCCAGGCCAAGGAGACGCTCTACCTCTTGGTGCTTGATCTAAGAGGAGGAAAGCCAGCAGAAGAACTGCCAGGAAACTGTCCCAAAATGGAACAAGTAGTCCATCCACTGTGGAGGGCTGGGGGAAGACCAGGAAGAGGCCAGTGTAGGTTGTCAGCATCCAATAAGAATGCTGGGAGCAAGGACAAAAGACCCAGGGTCCAGCCAATAGGGTCTAACCAGGTCCTCAGCATTAGCAGCCCACCTTCAACAGCAGTCTCCCTGTAATTAGGGTAGGAATCCGAGGACTAAACAGGGTCTTCCAATACCAGTTCACCGATCTCGCACACCAGGCAGGACCTTAAAGGCTTTGGTGGACCGCCTATCAGGATGGCCCTAAAACCTCCACCGACACAGGCATTCCGACCTAGCTTGTGTATTGGAGCTGAAAACGAGGCCAATCCAGTTTGAAGCACTCTAAAGAGTGCTGGGCTGTGTTCAGAGTGAGCCCACGTCAACACCACAACCATTTCAGGCATCGCTTGTGCTCTCTGGACAGAGTAAGGTGAAACATTGAAATGACTGGGTGCAGGACTTGAAAACATGTACTAATACCCACAAACCTATATTCATACATTTAAACTGGCTACAAACGTTGGTGAAGTCTAAACTAAACGTAGGTGGTACCAGCCTGCATCACCGCACACTTTCATGACGACGGTCACCCTGCAGCCAAAATGGAAAACTTAAAAAGTTCCCCGGCCCTGGTAGCCATGTGTACAACCAAGTGCAGCACATCGGAAAAGGCTTGCAGTGATGGGAGCTTCAGTAGAAGTCCTTTCCGATCACAGAAGCCAGAGATGCCAGCAAAAAGAACGCCCCTCCCGGATAGGATTGTGCCCTTAGGGCCCCCGAAGAACGCCCCTCCCGGGTGGGATTCTGCCCTTAGGGCCCCTGAAGAACGCCCCTCCCAGATGGGATTCTGCTCTAAGGGCCCCTGAAGATCTGGGATTCTGCTCTTAGGGCCCCCGAAGAACGCCCCTCCCAGATGGGATTCTGCACTAAGGGCCCCCAAAGAATGCCCCTTCCGGATGGGATTCTACCCTAAGGGCCCCTGAAGAACGCCCCATCCGGGTGGGATTCTGCCCTAAGGGCCCCCGAAGAACGCCCCTCTGAGATGGAATTCTGCCCTAAGGGCCCCTGAAGAACACCCCTCCCGGGTGGGATTCTGCCCTAAGGGACCTGGAACGGCCACATTAGTTGTGTTTGCAGATGAAGGCGTGTAGTTGTTTCTCAGCTGTTTTTCTTGCAGTGTTTCCTTGTCTTTTGACACTTGGAAGAGCTTGTTCTGAGGACAAGGCAAGGATGTTGTCGTATGTATGGGATTTATAAAGTGTGAGCCCATCTGTGGAGCATTGGAGCTTTGCTGTATTCCCTTGTTTCCTTGGAACACCTCTTTATTACAGCATTCATATCTCTGCTTACATCCCACAGTGCAACATTCCTTCCTTGGAAAGCCATTACTGGTATTTATGAAGGCCAACCCCATTCCACACAAGATGGCAGAGAATCTGCATACACTTACTATACGCCTGTGGAATCGCACTGCCTTGATTCTTGAGTCCCCCTCATTTGGTGGGAGGGGGAGGGCTGATGGATAGGGAGAACCTCTCAGTTCAGGCCACTTTTACCATTTCTTATCCCTTTCCCTTTCCCTCGCTTACTAGCAGGGCCTTCAACCATCCATCAGATGTAGGTGGCGGCCTTTCTGCCATTTCTTGGATATCGGAGACTTTGCAGCCACCAAAGCAATGCTAGACAGGTTCTGTTTAATCAATAATTCCCAATAATGATATCTGTGGATGGATGGGATGGACTCGTCCCTCAGTGATCCCAGTAATTCCATATTTAGGCGCAGAACCACAGCAGAGGTATGAAGTCTGCTTGAGGTGCCGCGCATCATAACCACTTATCTGGAACCGTGAGAGTAGATCACGTAGCTTTATTTTGTTGTAGGTGTAAAACTGGTGAAGATACTAAGTGCGTAAGCAAAAGTCTATCATTAAACACGATGTCTGGTTTGTTTTCCGACCATGCTCCATGATTTATCAGTAAATGTGTTGTTTAACATGGATTCCCATCTGAGGCGTGCTTTACCAGCATAGCCCTCTCCTACATAGTGCTAACAGTGTGTGTATATTGTTGCGCAATTAGGGATTTCATGGGTTTTGGGGGCTAAGAGCAGCCTATGGCATGCGTTCTATTGTGTTGAGCTTTCCTAAACCACAGGAAGGCTGTCCAAGCATTGACCGTACCGCCTTACTTTAAATGTGCCATTGATCTATAAATTCGCCATTGTCGTGATGCCGAGGTCCGTGAAATGGTTATAGAATTGTGGGTCACAGCGATGTCCATGCCACTGGCAGCAGAGACTATGGAAGTCTGAGAGTAAAGCCAGGCCCCACTGACGTAACACGCCAGTGTCTCCCAGCTCTATGAGCAGAGACATTTTCCTAATACCCCCAAGTGTGTAACGACCCGTTAGATAACCACATGTAGAGGTACTCATCTCTTGGGGTTCAACACCAAATCGTGTATTGCCCAACTCGAGATCCTACATCTCATAGGATATCTTGCGTTGCTTAGACGCCCAAATACATTTCATTATTATACATTTCTGACAGTCCTGGTATATTCTAGGGGCAATGACTGGTATTCATGGTTTAGGAATAACAACGTCCTATTGATAAGCGATGGAGGCATCCCATACTCTGCTGCACATTGATTCTGTTCAAAGTTTTAACATAAAGAAGTCGTTTATCTACAATACAGTTCCCAAATATTTCATGGTATCTTTTTTTCATTTGAATCCCCAGTTGTTCGTTACGTGCTCTGTCGCAGGTGTGAGTGGCAAACCTTTAGATTTTCTCGAATTTATAAACAAACCAGCAAGGACCCCAAATATATTAATGTCCTCATCTATAGGAGGCAGTTTATCCTTATGGTGTTTACCTACAGAACTCATCGTTGGCACATGGACAACCCAAAGTGGTGAAAGAATAGATCTGCAAGCGCCAATACAGGTGAAACCTGTGTAGATAACCGCCTGCGGCAGCAGTCGAAATTGAGGGGAGCTATTTCGCCCCTGCTTATAGCCTAGAAAAGCTGATATGATAAGTCATTTATAACATGACTGTACACAAGTGTTTCTAGGCATGACAAGGGAGGGAAGACAGAGGAAGGACAAGACAAAACAATCCTACTAGGCCTTGTGTCATTCAGATCGTGCAAGTGTGAAAACAAGAAGGTGAAGGGGGGTGCATAGGAGAGGGAAGGGGAAACAGGACAGCTTTGCAACCAGGGCAGCGCGGCTCTGTGTAAGTGCCAGGAGGCAAGGCACTGTAGAAGTAGCAGTTATAACCCCTAAGTGCAGGGTAGGCCTGGAGGCAGTGCATAGGAGACTGGTCAAGAAAGAGCCTGGTACCCAGTGAGACTCTGAGGGTAGCCAAGCAACCATTCTGTGCAGCAGACAGGCGGTCAGGAAGGTCAGCAGGGGAGGGAGAGAGAGAAAGCAGAGGAGAAGAACGCTTTGATCTGCTTCTGGAACTTCAGGTGGTCAGGCTGAAGTTTGAGAGGGGCGGGGAGGCCATTCCAGAGGGAGGCACCTGCGGAGGAGAGAGATCTATGCCCCACTCTGCCAGGAGAAGCATCTGACCATTAGAGTTGGAGGTAGCCGAGCAAAGGGCTCGAGAAGGAAGGTATTTAGGAAGAGAGTGTTGGATATAGTGTGCGCTCTGGCCCAAGAAAGTCTTGTGGACAGTGCAAAGAGTCTTGAATTTGATCCTTGCAGCCCCCGGGACCCAGTGGAGAGATTTCAGGGCTGGAGAGATACAGTCCCTGGTCTTGAGGCCAACGATAAGTCTTGCAGCCCTATTCTGGTTCTGGATGAGTTTCATAGGGCGGAGAGAAGCAGAAGGCAGATTGAGAAAGAGGCTGTTGCAGTGGTCCAGCCTAGAGAGAACTAGGACTCAGACGGTGAGCTTCTGGGGGAGGTGAGGAAGGGAAGAGTACCTTTTGAGGAGGTGAAGCTGGTAATGGGACTTCTTGGTGACGTCCGAGATGTGAGGAAAGAAAGAGAGAGTGGAGTTGAAGATGACATCAAGATTTTTTGCCTCACAGATTAAAACTAAGAACTACCAGGAGGTACTTTTGGCTCCCCAGGCCAGCTGATGCCGAACAAACATACCCATGTGAAATTAACTCTGTGAATTTAGGGCAATCTATAAATAAGTATTAGGACACATATACGACATTTAAAGCATAAGAGGTCATAAGTAATGGACAAAATGATAAGCTTCCATGTTATGTGGAAGTTAGATTTGTGGAACTTTGTGTACTAACTCTTGGTTCCCCAGAGGTAGCTGCTATCACTGGTTAATGCTGGACCCAGGAGCTGCTTTTAGCGCCTGCTTATTCAATCTTAATTTTGATCCTTGTATCGGCTCTGTGGCTGGTGCTTTGGTCGTCTTGTTCTGTACGCCATTCTGTGCTCTGTCCTCTGCACTCTTCTGGTTCCTGTGAGCTTCTGTTAGCACTGTTCTCCCTTGACCTCTGCCAAGCTTGTTATCCGCTGCCCCACTACGATTGACCCTGAAGCTCCATTTCTCTGTGTCCATTGCTTTCTCCTTTGATCCCTGTGTAACGCCGTTTCTACCAGGTGTAATGTGATCCCTAATCCTCACCTGTTTGTGCGTTCCACCCACATTGCTTTGTCCTTTGATCCATACAGAACTCTTGTCAGTTTCTCCTGAGTGTGCTGGAAGTAGCATTACTGCCTCCCCCTTCTGTGCTGCTTTGTTTTTGGCTGCTTGTAGAGGGCCCCATTCTCCCTTGATGTACAATGATCATGAATCCTCATCTGTTTCCTCTGCTCTTCTTTGTTCTTCCTGACGACCCGTTTTCCCGGCTGTCTCTCAGACTCTGCACTGTCCGCTTCTCTGACATGTACCTTCTTTTTCAGATCTGCGTTCTCAAGAGGAGCGTGGGGAGCTGCTGCATCCACTGGCCTTCGTCCTCCTTGTGCTGTGTTCAGTGATGCTCTATTTCGCGGTATCGCTTATGGATCCAGGTTATGTTCTCTCAGACTCTGAGATGGAGGTACTATCATGGCATCCCTTGAGTCCTGCAATGCACTGTATATCTCCCAACAGCTATGAGTGGGACGTTTCTCTAAAATATATCTGCGATTAACAGGGAAAAACCACCAGTGATTCCTCAGGGGGTTGTGCCACGTGGCCCATTTTAAATATTTTTCCAAGAATATTGGCTAAACAGAAAGCAGGTGGGCGGGTTGTTAATCAAACCGCTCTGAAAATTCGAATACATCACTCCTATCCTCATCAAACTGCACTGGCTCCCACTGAAAGCACGTGTTACCTACAACTCCTTGTGCATCATCTACAAGGCTATCGCCCTGAAGTCCCCAGCCTATCTCACCAGAAGTAAAGACGTTTGCAGACTTGGAAGTAAAGAGCCGGAACACCGACTTCTCTGTCTACGCCCCAAGACTCTGGAACCTCTTCCACCTCAACACCTGACTCGACCCTCACTTCTACATGTCAGAAAGGAGCCAAAGACCCATAGATGGCACCTCCCTCACATCCAAGTCCACACGCCCTCCACACCCCAGCCTACCTGAGACGGGACGATCTTCTCCCCAGTTTCCTACCCTGGTTGCTTGTAGATCCTTCACTGCCAAACTTCCTGGCCTCCCCATCCCCTGTTAGCTCCTCCCTGCCTTGGATCTCTGCTTCCCTCACCATGCCCTCCCCCTATAATTTTAAAGCTTTCTGTTGCTTCCCGAAGTTAGGTCCACGCTCAGTAAATACCAAAATAATAAATAATAATTATTGTGCATTTCGCCTCAGTACCTCTGAGCGTTATTACACTGCGGCAGCAAATATTTTGATGTGCCCATTAAAACTGTTCACTGTCCTGCAGAAAGCCTGGATGTGGGGCAGGAGAGATTCTGACACATTGGTCCATTGTTTGTGGGGGGTTTTGCGGGGTGCTAGTGATCGCCCTGACATTCTGTACAAGAGTCTCAAAAGGGGGCGGAGCTTATCGGAGTCCTTTACAGCAGAGGATTATTGAAGTGTGGGTGAACATGCACCCAGTAGAGGGGACCGTCCCAACAAGCCACTTATTTACAATCGGTTTTTATTAAAATTTGCAGGTGCAGACCACAGAGGATCAGGGAAGAATTGGGGGTGGGGGAGAGAGGGTGATGCTGCGCTACATCTTTAGATATAGGGCGTTGTACTCAGTGTTTATATTCTTTTAATATCAGGGGGTAGAGGGTTCCTGTGGTAAATGGCAATAAAGATAAAGGAGCCGAAGCGGAAAGACCTGCATGCTGTGCGGGTAAAGGTTGAGCAGGTCTTGGGCTGGTAAAGTGCGTGGAGTAGATTTAGTTATCAGTCCATGGAGAGACATACATATATGTATTGGAGCAAGAGAAGGAATTTGAGAACGGCCAGTATTCCATAGGGAGCCACTCTACGTGGAGGCAACATGCAGAGCTGAGTGAAGGTTTCAGGTGGTGAACTTCAGCGGTGGGTAAATGAGTTGATATGTGAAATGGAAATTGATCTTGCAGCCATGTGAAGAATTAATCTGGTGGCATTGATAGGTTGCTATTATCATGGCCACCCTAGGGTGTAAGCCTTATGGGGTGGGGTAAGGGTGTTGATGGGGAGGGGAGATGATACGGGAATGGGGAATGATACGTGAAGGCAGGGGGAGACATTAGGAGTATTGGGGAAGATAATTCTGTTTTGGAAGAATTGAGCTTGAGAGAGTGGCGTGCCAACCAGTGAATGGTGGTGGAAAGTCAGATAGAGATGGGAGAGGATAATACAGGGCGGAGGGAGCTGTGTGTTGTCAGTGAATAAGTGATTGAAAAAGCAAAATGAGGAAACGAGTTTGCCAAGACGAGGTGTACAGTGTGAAGAGGGGGGGTCCTCAGATGAGAAGCTGCACTAAGATGGAGAAGACTGTTAGACAGGTAGGCAATCAGTACAGGTGGTGTCAACATGAGCAAGCCCATGGCAGGGGTGGGGGGGAGGATGTCAACAGTGTCACAAAGAGAGGTTGAGGTGGGTCGGGAAGGTTGCTAGTGGTGTTCAGTAGTGAAGAAGTTGGGGGACGCGGGTGAACCCCATTATGCTAGCACCACTGCTGCATAACCCAGTTCGTAGGGGATGCAGGGTCAGTTACCCTCTTGGTAGGCTGTAATTCAGTTAAATATCATGTGCATACCTCTGTAGACTAGTGGGGGAGAAGGGGAAGTGGGCTGGGTTTTTAATTATATGGTTTTTCCAAGATGGGTAGGAGGGTAGCCACCTTGATGCAGGGTGGGAATGTACCTGTCCCAGCTGGCGGCACTCTTCCGCTTTTCTTTTGTCTCACCCCGCGGTCTTCGGAAGACGTGCTTGACGGTCTAGTTGTTTTGAACTTTATGTTCAATGGGATGGTACAACGTGACATGTGAGAAAGGGATTGATATCAGCAACCGTGACCGAAGTCTCCTTGCGTCACAACATTTCTCTGGTGAGTTGCAACAACGCTCATTTCGTTTCCTTGTCCTCTGCCTTGTTCCTTCTGTCCTTGTGTCGAATTTCTGCTCTTAATTCCATGTCTTCATCCCTGTTTCTACTTGACTTGCTATTGGAGCTCTACATTGCCTGGCTGTCGAAGCTTGGCTGGTTTTGCTGTTGCTGAGCGGATTAACCTTCCTTGCCTGAAACAACTTGCTGCACAAGACACTGAGGGGTTTTCTACCCCAGAGGGTATCCCCTCGGTATATTGGATCCAGCCCTGGTGGTGACCTTACTGGTCACTTTGTATATAAACCCTGGGGTGTCAGCCTGCCACTCCCAGAGATAGAACCTACCTCTACGACTCCAGAAGTCCTGTTTGTGATTCTGACAGTTTGCGACGCCACCCCTCCCTGGACAATATGCTGCAAATGCAAGAGTTTATGTATGCGGTGCAGGGTCTCACTGTCGAAGTCCAGGCACTATGGCTGGAAAATCAGACCCTTACACAAGCCCTGGTCACCAGGGAAGGGGTGCCAGTTGAGGTTCCAACTGGGGGTGCAGGTGCCTTAAAATGTGACGGCTCTTCTAGAAAACTGAAGGAGTACTTAGACCATTGCTTCATACAATTCACCTTTAGACCTCACTGTTTTCTCTCAGACCGGTCAAAGGTGGGTTACCTGATTACCAACATGGTAGGAAGCACATTTGCCTGGGTAACCCCACTTGTAACCTCCAGAAATCCCACCCTGCATAATTGTGATGCCTTCCTGGCATTAGTAAAAGAGATGTTCGAGAGACCAAAGACAGCGTATATGGCTCAAGAAAACTTAGTGGATTACGTCCAAGGTTCCTCTGATGTTATGAGCTATGTTACTAGGTTTAAGCAATTGTCTGATGAGACGGTTTGGCCTGAAGAGACCAGGTCTAGCCTCTTTCGTAGGGGGCTTCATGATGATTTAAGGGACAAACTGGCTCAAATCCCTCTGTTAGGCAGAATCCTGTGCAGTGCCCTTAGGGACCACTACACACAATTAAGACTACAGGTGGCAATACAAGTTTTACCTTTGGTACAAGCCTGTACTACTATGTTAAAGTGGTAGCAGTAGCGGAGCCGCCAGGCTTATCTCAAGAGTATATGAGCAGAGATTACACAAAGGGACCACAATTACCGTGACTCAAGCAAACCCTGACTCAAGGTTTCAGGTAAAAAATATAAGTACATTTATTTTTAAACCATTTGTTATAAACACGACACTTCTATTAATTCAGAAACCACACGTAAAATACACTACAACTAACCAATTCACTTTGTACGGCATAACTTCAAGGTAAGTACCCTGTGTTTTAGCAGACCGGTGTTATGAAACAAAAGACGTTACCGGGAATACACTTGCGATCACTTTTTGACAGTAATGGCAGTTCGGTCTTACTAAAGAAACGCGTATCCGCGGCAAGAAATGTTACCGGGGCAAAACACACACTTAGCACCTGAGATACCCAGAGAGAGTTGGGGGCAAACATCATAGGCAATACATTTGTCTAGGCAGACAGAACCAGAGAACACTCTTAGACAGAAATTCAAGAGTCAATAGGCCGGAGCCAGTGTCAAGTGGAACCGTGTTCCTGTTGTCGAGGATCACACATGCGGATAGGTCACGATTCAACGTAGCCAGGAGTACTTGGATATTGTCAACAGAGGAAGCAAAAGTTAGAAGAAGGAGGGAAGACGAGGGCAAGCCTTGGAGGCGAAGAAAAGGGATTCACCCTAATTCCTCGAGCAGAACACAGTACCTTATTCAATGAAGAGGCTGGTGCCAAGGCAGTTGTTCCTGGTAGTTTCCTGCAGACCCACAGTTCATGGAGCTTCGATCCGAAGGAGGACATGTGGAGGGGTCTGCACCACACGGGGCTGAAGCCGGCAGCAGCGACGGTGAATATAAGGTGCGCTCCTTAAAAACAGCAGAGGCTCTTCAGATGGCTATCCGGACCACTACAGCAGGGTGCAGTGATTTCGACCACGAAGAGGATCCTCTGGCTGTAGAAGATGAGCTGGTTATCCCCACGAAGCTTAAGGGAAGAAGACTGCGGACTGGATCCTCTCTGGTCGTCGAAGGGTAGATAGCTCAGGACTGCAGCAGGACTTCACCGACTCAGGTTTCCTAGGATACCCTTTGCAGGGGGTGACTGTACCCCTCCCTCACATTCAGCCCACCTAGACACCCAGGCGCCTAGAGGCGGGCTTCTTGGCAGAAGCCCGCCAAAAGACAGTGAACAAAGAAGGCAAACCTGGTTTGCCATGCAAAGTAAAACACAAGAAGGACTTTAACAAAAAGAAATGGCGAATAAACCCGACCAGAGCCAAAAGAAAGAGTGTTTGGTCAAGCGGTTTTAAGTTTGAGGCTAATATAATAGCCTAAAACAATACCATGTTTATATAGTATAATCGCGGTAGAAAAGTTAGGGTAGATACCACTGCCACCAGCCAAGTCTAAATGTTAAAAGAGCGAAACAATGCTCTAGGAGGTACAGATAAAAAGTGCTAAGGATTAACCCTTTCCCATACTCCATGTAAGATGGGGTGTACTGGATCTGTGGTTAAATGACTAAGTAAAGTTAATGGCAACTTTACCCTTTTCTGGGGGACAGTAGTCAGCCTCAGAAATGGAGTCGGTGGGAAGTCTAAAAGACAACCCTGTGTCACTGCACTGAAGGTGCTGTGTAACACACAAAAGAAGGGGGCTACTGAAGTGGTGTACTCCAGAGTCCACAATCACAAAAACAGATGAAATACACATGGCAAAACACAAGTAAGAGTGGGGAAAAAGGAGTACACACTTACCAAGTGGAAAAACAAACTCCAGAAATCCATCAAAGCTACTGGGGGACTCACTAGGTAAGGGAAATTAGCCATAGAATGAGAATTCTCCCTAACACTCTACCCAGGTCATTTGCCGGCCTGGTAATTTTGGTGTCACTACTGGGTTATAGACTACAAGAACGCGGGATGGAATGCAAGAAACATAAGGCCTCTCGTGAGTATGCAGAGGGTCCTCCCTTGTTGTCCCTTCCACCATCTCCCTCGGATGCAGAACCTATGCAAATAGGTACAACAAGAGGCCCGTGTACGTATGCGGAAAGACAAAGGAGGAGGTCTTTTGGCTGTTGCATGTTTTGTGGCATTAAAGGTCATCTGGTGAAGGACTGCCCTGTAGTTCCTGTTCGGAGACGGGGAAACTGTAGGCATCAAGGGACAGGAAGAAATTGCGTATCCCACTATGATGTCAGGAATTGAAACACCTTCTTTTGACACTACCTTGATGACAATGAAGGTTCAACTATTGATCGACAATGGTCGCTGTCTAACAGTTCCAGCGTTACTAGATTGTGGTGCTGCAGGGGTTTCTATGGACCACACATGGGCCACAGAACATCTAATTCCTGTTGTTGAGAAGTTGTGTTTTATGCCCATTGAAGGAGTGGATGGAGTAACTTTTTACGTTCAGGTCCTCTCATCTATCAGACCGTGGCTGTGACCTTAAGAATAGGAAACTATCATGAACGACTGACGTTTGATTTAATAAAGACAGTTCATTTTCCACTTATTCTTGAAATACCATGACTCAAGAGACCCAACTCTTATATTTGAGTGCTGGTATAGTGTCGCTGGCTTCGGAAGACTGTGAACAACACTGCATTGCTGCTCCATATTCACTAGGAACAGAAAGTTCAGGTATTACAAACCCGAACAATATAAATGCCTTGCCTCTGGAATTAGAGGAATTCCCTTCTGTGTTTCTTGAAGACTTGGATGTACAACTACCTGCTCATAGGGAAGAGGACTATGCCATAGATCTACTTTCAGATAGCATAATTCCATTTGGCAGGATGTTCATCTTGTCAGGGGCGGAAACGAAGGCCTTAAGAGAATATCTAGGAATTCACGTAATGGATTAATTACCCCTTCAAAGGCTCCTGGAGGAGCCTTGTTGGTTTTTGTTCCCAGAAGAGATCCGTCCTAATTACGGCCTTGTCTTGAGTTTAGAGGACTCAACCAGATCACGAAGAAAGATGAATACCCCCTGCCTCTGATAAAGGATATCATTGGGTCAGTTAGAGGAGGTAACATCTTAACTAAACTGGACCTGTGTGGGGCGTATCACCTCATCAGAATAAAATCCGGAGATGAGGGGAAGACTGCCTTCAGAACACCTTTTGGCCTATTTGAATATCGTGTCATGCCCTTTGGGCTAGCTAATGCCCCCGCAGTGTTTCAGCGTTTTGTAGATAGAATTTGTTCTGACCTTTTGTAT